>NC_056522.1:254898851-254978184 GCF_019175285.1 Sceloporus undulatus
TGCAACTGTACTTCTCAAGTTCCTATTTGAGTTAGTGAGACAGAGCTCTCTCTCTCTCTCTGTGTGTGTGTGTGTGTGTGTGTGTGTGTGTGTGTGTGTGTGTGTGAAGTCCAAGTCAAAACATTAAGAGCAAGGAGGAAGAGAGTTCAGACTTGCGGGTGAGGAGAATGGATTTACTTCAACTCTGTCTCTTTACTAGGTTCACATAATTGGAAAACATTTATTTTCACATCACATGAGTGTACCAGAAGTTGTTGGTGTGCATGTTACTCTCATCTAGGGAGAAAATGCCCGATAGTGCTGGAGGGTATATGTCTCAGAGCAAGGAACTGGCAAAACCACCTCTGAGTATTCCTTGCCTAACAATACTATGGAATTCATGGGTCACCAAAAATTGACAGGCTAATCCATGTAACATCACCCTGATGACATCACCAAGAGCTACCCCCATGACATCACATGGTGTCATCCAGAGGTCTCAAATGCTGGCCTTGAAATCTCTAAACCTGATCAGGCAATCATAGTCCTAGGCCTGCTCTAATTACGCAGATTATTGTACTACACTCTTAAAGTATTGCTATTCCACTTTAACTGTTCTGGCTGCCTCCTGTTGCATTCTGGAGTTTGTAATTCAGTGAGGCCTAAGACCTCTCTGACTAAATATTCTAAATGCCCCTCGCTAAACTACAAATCCCAGAATGCAACAGGAAGCAGCCAGAGCAATTAAAGTGGAATGGCAAGGTTTTAAGAGTGTAGTGCAATAATCTCCTATGTATTCCTACTAAGATTGCAAGATCTCAGGGCCAGACTTTAATTGTCCAGTTTCATGGGTCAACTTCAGGCAGGAGACAAGGATGCCAGTGAAAAGAAAGGGACTGGATAAAAATTCTAGCTCAGCTAGTGTACCAGTTTGCCACAATTTGCAAGAAGTAATTGTTTTGTTGCTACAACATGTAAAGATTTTCCAGAAGTCTATTTACTTGCTTGCTTAGTTTCCCCCTCTTAGTCATTGTGGGCTCAGGACTCACCCTCCTCATACTCTGTTCTGCATCCACTTTCTGACTAGAAGCAAGAAGGCTAGATTACGTTCTAAGTAAGTGAGAAATAATCCCCTCATTCCCCCTTGATCTTGGTACAGTCCCTGTAGCTATTTAAATTATGCTCTTTATTTCTAAACAGAAAAATATGTTCTGTGAATAATATTTAATTGTTGTTGTTAACTGCCATCAAATCAACTTCAATTTATAGTGAGCCAATGAATGAAAGACTTCCAAGTCACCCTAATATCAACAGTCCTACTTAAATCTTGCAAATTCAGGGCTGTGGCTTACTTGACTAAGGGGCTGTACATACAGCCCTCCCTTCTTCAGCTGGATCAGGGCCGCGGCAAGGCCACGGCCCTGATTCAACCTCTGGAGGGCGCAAAAAGGAACTGCAAAATGTGGCTCCTTTTTGTGCCCTCCAAAGAGTGCCATAGCTGCAGTGGCAAGGCTGTATGGCGCCCCTTCAGCGCTGTGTCATCTGGACGCAGCACTGGAGGTGTGTCATGATGCCGCATGCTGTCTAGAGCAGTGCACGGTATTAGGACACCCTGGGGGGGGCAGTGTCATGTGTGCATCGTCAAGACGCAGCGCCCCGAGTCTGCCCCCAGGCCAGCCTTTCAGGCCGGTCTGGATAGCCCCTAACTCTATCCATCTG
Organism: Sceloporus undulatus; assembly: GCF_019175285.1. Lineage (NCBI taxonomy): Eukaryota > Metazoa > Chordata > Lepidosauria > Squamata > Phrynosomatidae > Sceloporus > Sceloporus undulatus. Next base: position 254,900,550 of record NC_056522.1, read on the forward strand.
TAATATGGTTTTCCATTTTTCCTACTATCTTCTGAATTATAGAATCATAGAGTTGGAAGAGACCGCAAGGGCCATCCAGTCCAAACCCCTGCCATGCAGGAACTCTCAGCCAAAGCATCCCCGACAGATGGCCAACTGAGCCAAGATACAAAAAATCTTAATGTCTTCATCATCTTCTTTAAAATTATGCAAATCATTGGTGTTCATTTTTATTTCTTTTATTCCCCTAATATTCAGTTGTAAACCTGCTTTTTCAATTTCTTCCTTTGCTTTATTTAGTAATTTCACTAACTTCTTCCCTAAATGAGTCTGTCATCCTTTCATCTCTTTCATATAGTTCTTCAGTGCATTGTTTCCATCAACTTTTTATTTGGCCATGTGGTGGGTTCCCCTGTTGGTTTTACAACACCCCCACTCTCAATTTAATTTTAGAATCATAGAATCATAGAACTGGAAGAGACTGCAAGAGCCATCCAATCCAACCTCATTCTGCCATGCAGGAACTTTCAGTCAAAGCATCCCTGACAGATGGCCATCTAGCCTCTGCTTAAAGACCTCTAAGGAAGGAGACTCCACTACACTCCAAGGGAGTGTGTTCCATTGTCAAACAGCCCTTACTGTCAGGAAGTTCCTCCTAAAGTTGAGGTGGAATCTCTTTTCCTGTACCTTGCATCCATTGCTCTGGGTCCTAGTCTCTTTGATTTCTCAGGTTTGGTAGAAAATGTCTCTTGTTCTTCCTTTTATGTTGTCATCTACTGTTTCTCTGCATTCATTATTGTAATAGCTCTCCTTGTCCATGCATATAGCTGCATTCAGGGTTCTGACTCTATTTCTCTCACCTTTTACTTTTGCTTCTCATGTGTCTTTAACTGCTTGAAGAATTTCATTTGCCATTGAGGCTTCTCTCTCTTTTTGGCTGCAGGTAATATATTTTGCATGCCTCTCTGTCAAGGTCCCTTGCTTCAGAGTTTTTCTGGCTCCCAGACAATTAGCCTTAATAATGTAAACCTGTTTTTACATTAGACAGTGTGCCTGTGTCATATGTAGGCATACCATATGCAGCTTTCAGCTTATGATGAAAGCCACATGCCAGAAGTGGCAAAGGTGCGTGTGCCAGTGGTTTGCATGCCACACCATGCCATGGGTATGAGCCCCGTTGTTTTTAATGGGGCTCCACTATACGTGGTATTTCCCTTCCGCAGAGGAGGAGGGTCCAGAATGGATCTCACACATAAGGGAAGGGCACACTATATTTAAATTCTATGTAGGTGCTCTTCAGGTTGTATTTTGACACAATAGTTGGTTTAGAGTTCTTCTTTGGTTTTACTCTAGTTTTCAGTTTTAGTTTAACTCTATTTTTTATATTAGCTGTTCATTATCTGCACCACAATCTGCTCCTGGTCTTGTTTTTTCAGAGAGAATGAAGCCTTTCCATCTTCTGCATCAAGTTATGAAGTCTATTTTATTTGTATCTTGGCCATCAGATGATGTCCATGTATACAGATGTCTCTTTGGTTGCTTGAAGAATATGTTCTCAATGAACAAACTGTTTGCATTATAAAATTCAGTTAGTTGCTCTCCAACTTCATTTCTTGCTCCTAGGCCAATTTTTTTCCTACAATCTTTGATTCTGCTCTGCAGTAGCATCACTAGGGTGTGCGTGGACCACACTAGGTGACACCCCAGACAGGGGGTGACACCCAAGAAGGGGGGTGACACCAGGTCAGCTCCCTGACCTTCGTAGGTGCTGTTTGGCCTACGCAGAGGGGCTTTTCCTGGCACCCAGGCCCCGCAGAGGGGCTTTTTCCAGCACCCAGGCCCCATGGAGGGACTTTTTTGGACAACCCCACCCTAGAAACCCCTCCAGAAGTCCAGGACCAGAGGCCCCACCCCCTGGAAGCCGCCCCTCCACACCCGGTGTGGGAATGCCACTGCTGCTCTGCTTCCTACTTTTGCTTTCCAAATTACTGTAATTAACAAGAACTCCTGTATTTGTGTTTGATCCGTTTCTTCCTGGACTACAGCATAATATCTTCCAGTTCTTCTTCTTCTGCCTCTGTAGTTGGTGCATAAATTTGAATTATGGTTATACTGATGGGTTTTTTCCTGAAGTCTTATTGATAGGATTTTGTGAGACTTTGCATTATGTACTTTGACTGCTTTTGCTATATCTCCCCTCACTATCAATGCCACCCTATTTCTTCTTAGAATTTCATTCCCTGGGTAAAACACTATGTAATTATCTGACTCAAAATGTCCCATTTAGCTAGCTTACCCCAAGTATTGCAACATTTATACATTCCATTTCTTGTTTTACTATGTGTAGCTTCTCCTGATTCATGCTTCTCACATTCCATTTTCCTATAATATGTGTAGTGCAGCTTTGGACTTTCCTTTCACCTCTGAGCATGTCAGCAGTTGAACATTCTTTCAGCTTGATTCCTGTTGTGTCATTAGCCACAGCACTACTCGTAGGTGTCCTCTGTTGTACCCCAGTAGCTCATTATATGATGTAAAAGTGTCATATTCTGACACAATCTCATTTCATTTTGGATTGTCCATCATAGGATTTTCATATTAAAAGGGGCTTACCATGCCTTCTTCTGCACAGTACTAACAAGCATTCATTACGGTGCCACTGCCACTGTCTCTGACAGGCCCTCCCTCAGTGTCACCCCCACTGCTGTTCCTGCCCAATAGTTATTTGGCACATTTAGTCTGGCTCTTCAGCAAAACCCTATCTGACATCAGAGACTATGGCAGGAGACAGACCGCCCCTTTGGGGCAGCATGCACCCGCCCCTTTCCCTGATGGATCGGGGCCTCAGCTGCCACAGCGGCAGCCCCGGAGGCCCCAATCCACCACTTTTCCTGGCCTCAGGGAAGCGGAAAAATGCCGCTTCCCCGTGACCTGGAAAGGGGTATCCTTGGGACTTCATGCCCCAAGGACACTCCGACAGTGGCGGGGAAAGGGAGAAAGGAGCCACTCGGCCCCTTTCTCTCTGTATTGCTGGTGCGGCTGTTTAAAGGCTGCGCCAGCGATACACACAGCCGAAGGAGCTCTGAAATGGAGTTCCTTCTGGCACTGCTGAAAGCGCGCCACAAGCGCCCTGCAGCAGCGCCAGGACGTCACGTCCGCACCGTTTGGCTGTGGTGCAGCCGTGACGTCGTAATGGCAGCGCCCATGTAGAAAGGGCGCCGCCATTATAACATGCTAGGGTTGCGGGGCGTCTGGAAAGGACGCCCCGAAGCAACCTTACCACATATCCAGGCTGGCACTTTGCACCGGTCTGGATACCGCCTATATCAGCAGCACTGCTACCAGCAGTATAGCCTCTTGCCTTGCAGGAGCATGTAATCCCACCTTTGTTAAAAGGTAGTGCCAGGCTCAGGGATTGTACTTAATGAATAGCGTTTAATGATATCACCAGTGGATGTACTTACATCTTGTGGCTCAGAAACCTCAGGGAAAGAAACAGGCTCTATATAGACAGGCCCAAAAGGCCGGCCAGTGGGTGGAGTCAGGGTGCAGCATCCTGATGATGCATGCTCTGATCCCGCCCCCAGGGCACCATGATGCCGTGCACTGCTCCAGATGGTGCATGGCATCATGGCATGCCTCTGGTACTGCATCCAGATGACACAGCACTGAAAGGGCACCATACAGCCATGCCGCTGCAGCTATGGCACCCTCCAAAGGCTGGATTGGGGCCACGGCATGAGGTTGCCACAGCCCGGATCCAGCCAGGAAAGGAGTGGCATCCCGCCGCCCTTAGGGGCAGTCTGTAGAGCTGCACAATCCTCAACTGGCAACTCTATTTCTAATTGTCATCCCACATATCTCCCAATTGCTAACCCGAGCCTCAAAACCCATGGAATTACTTCTGTTGCCAGCTGCATGTTGTTGGTCATGCTGAGCAATATGTGTCTTTCCTGTTTGTGTAAGAGAGAGAGGCCCAAAATCTGGTTTTCTTGAGTCTTCTTTCCTGGTTTACTGTTAAACCCTTTCATTTTTCCCAGGGGAAGACTGATCTCTAACAGCTGGGGCTCTTGGTCTCCAAACAGAAGTGTTAGTGGAGCCTTTTGATCTGGTAAGAAGAGTGTGAAAGCAGGTTTGAAATTCCTCACCTTGTTTCCCAGTAGGAAGAAACAAAGTGGCTAGGTTTCCCTTTGCTCAGAAAGAAGAAACAGTTCAATAACATTTACCTGGTAAGATTAGTTAAATAACCCAGAGATAGCCTCTTCAAAGTCAGAGGTTATTTCATGGTGTCACTATCTCTGGAGTTGCCTTGCCAGCTTCCCTGTATTTTGAGGTGCATCTTTTGTTCTGAAGTGTCACAATTCCACTTAGCGATCTTATTTATAAAATACATTTAATATGCAGGAAGCCACATTGGTCCATAAGAAAAATGCCAAAATACTTGCATGTAATTTTTGACACTGGACTTAATGTCTTATGAGAGAATATCTTTACATGGTATCAGTTTTCTAGTCTGTTTTGGTATAAAAAGAAAAAGAAGAACAAAAACAAAAACAAAGTCTTGTGCCTCGTTCAATTTGCCACAAGACAAGGTCAACAAGCTGCCATTTTAATTTCCATATTGTCCTGGGTTGAGTCAATTTCTGGTGTTATTAAATTAAAATCACAATTGCCAGCTACCCCTATAAAAGCTGCAGCTTTCAGCCTTGCCAAATAAACCTGAGGAAGCCCAACAAAGGCAACTTTGGCGCATTCCAGATGCGCAAAAAGTACATACTAGGTATGTACTAGGGTTAGGAAAGGGTGTCCTTTCCAGATGCCCTAACCCTAGTACATACCTAGTACGTACAAAATGGCAGTGCCCATTCTACATGGGTGCCACCATTGGGACGTCACGACTGCGCCGCCTCCAAACGGAGCGGTGCGGAAATGACATCCTGGCGCCACGCAAGGGCGCCTGGGGCGCCCTTTCCATGGCGCCAGAAGGAGGTCCAAAACAGATCTCCTTCCAGGTTTGTGTCACTGGGTGCAACCTTTACATGGCTGTGCCAGCGTCACAAAAGAGAAAGGGGCCAAGCAACCCCTTTCTCTTCATCCCCGCCACTGTCGGGTGTCCTTGGGGCATGGAGCCCCAAGGACACCCCTTTCCAGGCAGCGGGGAAGCGGCCTTTTGCCACTTCCCCGCAGCCTGGAAAGCGGCGGATCGGGGCCTCAGAGGCTGCTGTGACAGCTGAGGCCCTGATCTGGCAGGGAAAGGGGCAGAAACAGGCCGCCCCAAAAGGGCAGTCTGTAAACCACCCTAGCCAGGGCTCAAACCTAGATTCAACACTGTATCTAAGCCAGTGGTTACAGTATCTTGAGGCAATAAATTGCATAGATTTGTGTATTGTGTCAAAAGCTATTTCCTTTTGCCTCTTTTGAATCTAATGTCAATCATAGTTTTTTCCAGTCCTCTTCTTCCTGCTGCTTAAAAAATTCAGATTTGGTACATGGCACATTCTGTTTACAAGAGATGTCTGAATGGGGAGAGGGTTGTAAGTCTCTGACAGAAATGAACAAAGGGTGGGTTTTTATTGGTTTTTAGCCTCCAGATTATTAAGATATTTTCAGACAACCACGACTACTAGAATTTGGTTTCTATTACCCAAGAAGCACCCACGAAACTATAATCATCTTCTTTTCTTTTTTCCTTTTTTACTTCTAGTTCATATAACAGAACAGCCTTGGCCAATTGGATTCCCTCTTGATGTGTTGGACTACAACTCTTATCTGCCACGGTCGGTGTGCTAAGAGTGATAGCCCCCACATCTAGAGGGCAGCAGGTTGGGGAAGGCAGTAATAGAAGGTAAAACAGAGGCCGAAGGCAGATGGGGTGCAGAACCACTGGCCTGGCTGAGAATGTCTTTGCCTCTTCCCATACCTAAATCAGGCTTGGACTGGAGAAAAGGAAATCTCCAGTAAAAGCCAATTAACGAATGTAATCTGTGCTCAAAAAATGCAAGCTTTCTCTGTGGGGATTAATTCATAAATTAACCCACATGATTGGCTAAACTGAGAGTGAATTGACTGACAGCTTTTTTAGAATGCAGTTACTGTCTTCCTGTACCTGTTGCAGAACATAAACCGGGCCTTGGAATATGATGGTGGGCTTAATTCAAACATGTTTGCATAGTCTTTTGTAATTTCATACTCACCATCAAGACGTTGCAGCCTCAGGCTATTTCTCTGAGCCATGGCTCTTGTATAACTGAATGACATGTTGTTTGCCCAGGCTGCAATCCCATTTGTTCTTAAGTGATCCACAAGTAACAGATCTGAAGAGGAAAAAACTTATTCCTGTCTTTCCCTGTCTTTGAATATATAACTAGGTTTCACATGGTTTGAATGCTTCCAACGCTTTTGGTCTTGTTAGCACTATATTCAGATTTGTTTGTACACTCCCTGCATTTCCTCTCCTCCCTCTACTCTTGTCTTGGATCACGCTGAAGCAAAGCAACACTTTTAAACATCTAAATCATCCTGGATTACAGCAGGCTATTAAAGGCTGTGTCAAAAGCTAATTATCGCCACATACATCTGCATTCTTTGCTTCCACTGCTTTCAGCATATGTGTGAAAATCGAAGTCAGCTTGCAGGGACATAAATGGCTGTTAGAGGAGGTGTGAGTTCTTCCCAAACACAATTTTTGGGCAAGGAGTTAGAAAGCCTGGTCGGTCTAACTTGTTTAGTCCTGTGCCCCAATCAGTGCAACATAGGTACCCTGGGAAGGTTTGTACCCCTTGTACTGCATACTTCCCAACTGTCCCAGTTTGGCAGGGACAGTCCAGATTAACCCTCTGTTGTCCAACTTTTTCCATCTGCTTTTAAAATTTCTCTTTCCTCCCCCATTTCTCCCCTTCATCCTTATCTTACTTCAGTTGCTGCAAAATGAGGTCAAAGTGCAAATGTAGTTTGCACTCAGTTAATGCAGCAGGTGGGGAAGAGAGGAGGGGGGAGTCTTATCCTTTCCAGGGTGCATCTACACTGACCCTGTAGAAATAATGCAGCTTGACACCACTTTAAGTGCTATGGAATCCTGGGATTTGTAGGTTTACAAGGTCTTTAGCTTTCCTTGCCACAGAGTACTGGTGCCTAATAAAGCTACAAATCCCAGGATTCTGTAAGATGGAGTCATGGCACTTAAAGTGATTTCAAACTGTACTATTTCTACAGTGTAGGTGTACCCTTACTAGGCTCATGCAAAGTGCTGCAGCTTCTCCTAGCTTGTTTTTCCTCATTAATAAATTTTGCCATCTTGACCACACTCTGATGTCGCCTGGCCACATGTGCTGGTTTTCACCTGTGAAATATTGGAGTGTATGTATTGATTCACAGTAGCAGAGGCCAGTACACCACAGCCTTCAGATCTAATAAAAGCCCTGCTGGATCATATGTTGTTGTTGTGGTGGTGGTGGTGGTGATGGTGGTTGTGTGCCTTCAATTTGTTTCAGATATATGGCAAAACTAAGGCAACCCTATCAGGAGGTTTTCTTGGCAAGATTTGTCCACTGCCATCCTCTGGAGGCTGAGAGAGTATGTCTTGCTCAGGGTCACCCAATGGGTTTACATGGTCAAACTGGGATTCAAACTCTGGTCTCCAGAGTCATAGTCCAAAGCTCGGACCACTGCAACATCCTGGCTTCTGCTGGATCATACTGAAGGCCTGCCAGGTGATTTTGGACTCTACCCTTCCCTAGCTTATAAGGTTTGTGTGAGAACAAAAGTGAAGAAGATGAGAGCCACATACCTCACCTTGAACTCATTGCAGAGATGGTAGAATCAAAACAGAGTGAATGAATGCACACTCCAGATTTTAAGCCCTGATAGCCAGGTCTGGGATTTTTCTCAGGATCAATGTTTACAAAGAAAAATTCTGTTTCAGTATGATCCAAAACACACTGTAGAAATAATTCAGTCTGAGACCACTTTAACTGCCCTGGCTCAATGCTAGGAAGTTCTAGGAACTGTATTTTTATGAAACATTTAGCCTTCACTGTCAGATAGATCTGGTGGTTCAATAAGCTACAATTTCCAGGATTCCCTTGCACTAAGCCAGGGCAGTTAAAGCGGTTTCAAACTGGATTATTTCTGCAGTGTGTAGTGGGCCTCAGTTGGGGTGCTCTTCATGACAGTGAGGAGTTGGCACTGAGTGCTGAAGAACAAACTAAAAAGAATTTAACAAGATTGCCCCTCTAAACCCGCATTTCCATCAGTAGAGGCATTCTGCATGGAACTTTTCTTGGAGACACTTTGGATCTAACCCACTTTGGCACCACCTGACTAGAAGTATTCCAAAAAAACTGAAATTTGAAAATGAAGTATTGTATTATCTTTGGCAGTTATGCAATACATTCATGCACCGGATGTCTCCTTATCTTAGCAAGTACTTGCTATCTTGAATAACATCTGGTAGCTAGATATGTTATATAGATGGCAATGACTTCTGACATAAATGACATTTCTGTCATTGCTTATGTACTGACCTCTTCATATATGGGAAGCTAAATATGCTGGCATGTGTTTTTCCAAACCAGTAAATAATCTAGCATTTTCTGATTTTTCACAAAAGGAAAACAAAAATTGCTGACTAGTCTGGAAATAGAAACATTCATGATGCTACCTTTGTATACCCATTAGACATGCATGACATAGAACAAAATAGGTCCAGACCCAAATGAATGTCTGTCTCACCCTGTACATCTCCCAGGCATTTGTTTTTCTCTTTATCCCCTTGTTATGCTCAGGATGTTGACATTTCTCTTATCTCCTTCTAACATTTTGCTTCATGGTGCTTCCTCTGTTGCTCTGCTTTCTTGAGGCAGTGCACAAGTTTAAAGTTCTCCTGTTTTGTTTCCATTAGTGTTCCTTAAATTCTCTCTCCTAGTGGCTCCATTCTAGCCATTTCCCTCCTTGAAGGGAAATGGAAAATAAAGAGACTGGGATGACAAATCAAATAGATGGCACACTGGACTGAAAAGAGCTCCTGCTTGCTTCCCTGAAAGGAAAGAGAAGAGAAGCACAGTCTCTTATACTTCAGTGATATGTTTTACTCATTGTTTATAAACAGTTACAAATCTCCCAGAAGTTTTCAGATGAAAATAGGTACCTTTAGTGCTATGCAAAACAATATTGAAAGAGAATGGAAAGCCTCCCATCTTCAATATTTCTATTCAAAAAGGGGTTAAAAAAAGGGGGGGGGATCTAGCTACACTTTTAAGCCTAACTGATCTATTTTAGCATAAGTACTCATGGTTTGCACTGCTTCTGATGCATTTCATACTGAATGTCTCCATCTTAATTCAGACCAGTCTGCAATGTTAAGCAACGACAGTAATTTCAGGTGGTAAAAACAAAACAAAACTCATATGCTTGAAACACCATGAAATCTATAACGGGGAAATCCTAGACTGGATTTCAAAATAATATAAAATGTGACTGAAAAATAAGTATCTATATCTGGAGATAATCTACACAATGAGCTGAAAACAAGATTACAGGTAGATAGGAATATAGAATTAGGATCAGTTTGGATTTGACAGCTTTGTTTGCCATATGTTCACAAGTGTTTGCTATAATGAACAAGAGAGTTTGGAGACATTTGTTTGTTTGGACTGTCACTCACAGAGTCCTTGAGCCAACATGGCAGTTGGGAATGTTATCTAAAAATAATAATGTCTCAAAACTCTAGATGGGTAAAGGTGGAAGACTTCTAACAATACCAGTTAAAAGATACTGTGCAACTATCCTATCTTTTATGCCTTAATGGTTTGGTTTTTGGTTTTCCTGTGAAAAGAAAAAAGATGGAAGAAATGGGAAGGTTACAAGTGAAAGGCAGTATTTTTGGACTAGCTCCATCAAATCCCCCCTCAAAGGCAAGCTAATTGTGCAATTAAACTCTTACCTAGAAGTACTTGCTGTGATTGTGATGTGAATGTCTTTAAAGATTATGCATTGCTGTCTGTTGGATACATCTGTGTGTCCTTGTTAGAGCTTGGAAAGGTTACAAAAAACCCCAGCTTCATTTATATACTGCTTCATACTGAACTAACAGTGTCTAAACCAGTGGTTCCCAACCTGTGGGTCAGGACCCCTTTGGGGGTCGAACGACCCTTTCACAGGGGTCGCCTAAGACCATCGGAAAACACATATTTGCATGTAGCAATGAAAATAATTGTATGGTTGGGGGTCACCACAACATGAGGAAGTGTATTAAAGGGTCGTGGCATTAGGAAGGTTGAGAACCACTGGTCTAAGCAGTTTACAACTGTAAGCTAATTGCCCCCAACAATCTGGGTACTCATTTTAGTGACCTCAGAAGGATGCAAGCCTGAGTCAAGCTTGAGCCCTTTCTCTGGTATTGAACTTGCAACCTTATGGTTTTGAGTGAGTGGCTGCAGTGCAGGCATTTAACCACTGTGCCACCAGGGCTCTTACTTTTTCAGCTGCAATTACCATAATGGCCCAGGTGGCATGATCAGTGGCTGCCCTGTCTGGGAGATTATGGGAACTGTAATCCAAAAATGCCCCCCTCCCACACACCTTCTAGTCCTTATATATTTATATATGCTTAACCTTGCACATTGCCAGCATACGGTGGATAATGGAGTGCACCAGGGAATTCCAGAAGCATATCTGCATGTGGCTTATTGGCTACAGCAAAGCCTTTACCTGCATAAATCATGAAAAGCTATGGGTTGTGCTTATAGGAATGCGAGTGTCACAGCACCTGAATGTCTTTATGTGTAATCTGTATTCAGAACAAGAGGCTGCCATTGAAACAGAATATGGAGAAAGAAAACGGTTCCCAATCAGCAAAGGTATCAGGCAAGGCTGCATACTATTACCCTATTTATTCAATCTATATGTGCAGAGTGGGCTTGGACTCAGAGGCAGGAGGAGTGAAGATAGGAGGAAGGAACACTAACAACCTAAGATATGCAATGACACAATGCTACTAGCAGAAACAAACAAAAACATAGAATAATTACTGAAGAAGTTCAAAGAGGATAATGCTAAGGTTGAATTAATGCTCAACAACAACAACAAAAAACACAAAAATAATGACAAAGGAAGATCTACATTAATTCATCCTCGACAATAAGAAAATTGAAATAGTCAAAGAGTTCCCATACCTCTTCACATATTGATCAGAACGGAGATTGCAGTCAAGAATCCAGAAGAAGATTAGGACTGGGTAGGACAGCTATAAAATAACTGAACAAGTTGCTAAAGTACAAATATATAACTCTGAACACTAAAGTGAGGATCATTCAAGCCACTGCATTCTTCATCACCATGTACAGATGTGAAAGCTGGACAGCAAAAAAAAAAATAGGAAGAAAACATTTGAGATGTGGTGCTGAAGAGCCAAAAAGACAAACAAATGGGTTCTAGAACAGATCAAACTTGAACTCTCTCGGGAAGCCAAGATGGCTAAATTGAGGCTGTCATACTATGGCCACATCATGAGGAAAAATGAACCATTAGAAAAGACAATGATGCTAGAAAAGGTGAAAGGCAACAGAAGGAGAATAAAACTGCACGTTAGGTGGAAAAACTGACTCAGGGAGGACTCAGTCCTGAGCCTGTAAGCCCTGAGCAGAGAGGTTGAGGACAGAGGGTCTTGGAGATGTCTCACCCACTCACTCCATACATCAAGGTCAACTCAAGGGCAGCTAACAACATCAAATTTTCCTTTTACACATAATAGGGCTCGCTAGGATACAAGGGGTGTGTGTACATGCAGCAACTGTGGCTACTGAACAAAGTGTGAATCAGTTCTCAGATTGCACCTGGCCCACATCCAAGTACAGTAACTTAAAATAAAGCAACCTATTGTGTCCTTCCTTTAACTTTTTATTTTATTTTAATATGTGTTAGATCATAACTCAAATTAATCCCCGTGGAATTAAGAATTTGGCAAGAAAGGCAAAAATCATTAGCTCACCATGATAAGAAAAGTTGCACAAACAAGAATGAACAAAAGAAAGTTTTACAGACACTGTTCAACCTGCATCCTTTCCAGATATGAGAAAGAGCCAAACAACATAATTAGCAAGTAGACATGGAGATAGAAAGATTGAGTGGCACACACTCCCTGGCTTGTGGTTTTACTTTGGAATCTTAAATGTATAGTGTTAAGAGGGGCAGATGTCCAAATACCATGCAATGGAGGTGTCATCTTTACTTAATCAAAGCCTGATGGGGCCCAATTTTTTTTTGTCTTGTGCTTTTTGTTTTATTTTTCTGAAAAACCAAAACAGCCAGACAGAGTACCACTGTGGCATCTTGGAGCATTATTTAACATCCTTTTTGTAGTTATGGTATATCTTTATGTTCTGAAATACATAATAGTTGTCTCCAAATGAAGCTTTTATGGAGCAATCACTCTGCCTGAAACATAACATTTTACAAATTTTTATTTATAATCTTCTCATTTTTTTCTATTGTTGCTTCTTTTTTTCTTGTCACAAAAATATTGACTTAATAATTAATTAAATGATTTAAAATTTAAAAAGACATAGTAGCTACATTTTGATTGGTATTGTGAGGAGCTCTGTATGTAGGACTTTCCAATAATACTGGACTCCATTGCGGGCTTCTCTTAAACCACTGTTTTTCAGCCACATTATATACATTGACAGACATGCACCACAAAGTCTTATTCTGCCACCTCACTGTGGGATGATGGTTATCTGTCTTGAATGTCTATGCCAGTGAAGTGGTAGGTGTTGTCAAGCTGACTGGGTAGTCCTGTGATGGTGGAGAATATGAATGTATTCTATCTGAAGACAAATTTCAATGAATACAACGTGGATCATCACCAGAAGGTTGGACAACAGGTGACAAACTGGCCACAGAAACTATAAACCCAATGACTGTGTAAAATAGTTGTGATCTGCATTGGTGCTAGAATTGCCTGCACTGAGTAAATTATTGATCTTCAAAGTATTTGTGTGTACATGTGTTGCCTACAATCGTATTTTCACACAATGGGAATTATGAGTGGGAAAGCATGGATCCCTCTCTTGGCTTTTTGCTTCTCTAGGAGTGTGAGATTATATGCTGCTGTCCAATGACAACAAAAAATGAAGTCCTAGAATTCTCCATCAAGCATCTATCCATATTATTCTCCTCAGGAGGGAGTGAGATGTAGCCTGGGAAGTCTACTTCCAGACAAAGAAACTAGTCCCTTTTTAAAAGTCTGTATAGACCAGGGTTCAGTTCCCAGCTTGGCCATGAAATCCACTGGATGATCTGGGGCAAGTCACATGCTCTCAGCCTCAAGGGAAGACAATGGCAAACCTCCTGTGAACAAATCTTCCCAAGGAAACCCCATGATAGATTTGCCTTAGGGTCACCATAAGTCAGAAATGACTGTTAAGTACACAACAACAACAACAACAAATAAATAAATAAACAGGAGAAGTTGGAATTGCTGAGAATCTTGGTATTTCCTTCAAACCAAATGTTCTCTAAAGGCAAGAGTGTGTTGACTTTCATTTAGCTTAGCTCTTGGCTTGGGTCTTATGGTTTGGGTCCACACTACATATGTGAAAGACCATATCTCTTTATATGAACATGCCCAAGTCTTAAGACCTTTGAAAGAAGGCTTCGTTTCAGTCCTACCACCATCACAAGCACATTTGGTAAGGACACAGGAAAAGAGTCTTCTCAGTGGTTACTCCCAGATTATAAAATACCGTCCCATGGGAGGCTTCATTGGCCCCCTTCCTCCTTTTCTTTTGCTGACAGGAAATTTTTTTTTTAATCAGGCAGGTCTTTGGCTTGTGATTTATTTGGCAAAAAGAGCTTTTAATAAGGTTGTGTTTTTATCTTTTTTTACTAAGTTTTAATTGTGTGTTATGTTGCTTTAACCTTGTATTTTTAACTGAACTATCATTTAATTGTCTTTTGAAATTTTATATGAATATTTTTTAAAATGGTACTCTTTTTAAAATCTCTGTGCACTGCCTTGTATTCTGTTTAGGGAGAAAGGCAGGTTATAAATTAAATAAATATATAAATAAATCATAAATTATGGCCTACTAGGTGTTGTTGGACTGAGACTTCTGTCATCCTTCAACATTAACTCTGCTGGCTGGAGCTGGTGGGATCTAAACACCCCCTGCCACCAACATCTCCAGGAATGCTGCCTCTTTGGCCTTTCTGAGATGAGTTGGAATTTCTGAAGGGGACTTCTTTAGTAGTTCATGTGTACAAACTCTGAATCTCCCTTCAGATCTTCCCAATCACAGAATCCTAGAAACTTAAGAGTTGGAAGGGTCCATGCTTTTCCATACATGTCTCATTGTGTGAAAAATATGATCTAATCCAACCCCTGCCATGCAGGAATCCACAACTAAAGTACTGAAAGATGCCCATCCAAACTCTGTTACTAGGTCTCCAAAGAAAGAGAGTATACCACCCTCTGAGACAGTGTATTCCACTGTTGAACGGTTCTTACAGTAAAGATGTTCTTCCTAATGTTTAGGCGGAATGTCTTTACTTGTAATTTGGCTCCACTGCTTCATGTTCTAGTCCCCAAAGAAGCAGAAAAGAAGCTTGCTCTATCTTCCACTTGATATCAGACATTTAAAGACAGCCAGGAATAGTCAGGGATGAACTGGTCTACACAGCAATAGTGTGTATAGGTCCAACACACATGACCTTGCTCTCACAAGTATAACGGAATTATTCCTATGTCCTGACTAGAGCTAAATCAAGATGCCAGACAGGTCATTGGTTAGGCAGGGGCTTGCTCTCAGACATTTCAATGTGAATTAATAAACAGGCTTCTCCAGCACAACAGCTGTCAGTGCAGCAGAACAGCCCTGGCTGTTGGACACAGTAACCTCCCTTGCCATTTTTACCCAAATAAGTGCGTCTTAGTGGCAGATACTCCCCACTCCCTCAAAGTAACTACCCTTAATGCAGGCTTCAAAACAACACCCACTTGTGAGGGCTTCCAACATTTCCCTACCTCATTCACGTTTGGGGAGAGGAGAGCTCTCCTCAAAGGCCATCAAACCTGCAGCTGTTGCATTGTTGAAACAATCCTATCTCTCCCACGAATGCAAGCTGAGTGACACAGAAACACAGCAATGAGTCAGTGGGTGGCTCTCTAATAGCATCAGCTTATTCATTTCTGTCACCAGAATCGCTAGACCCCGAGCATTGTCCATCATCACCTAAATATATTTCAGCTCAAAACAGTCTTTCTTTTCCTCTCCATGGGACTATTTAGATCAATTAGCCTGGCCTGAGAAATTGAGGCCTCTTTGCCTTTTATGGTTTGGGGAGGATGTTGTTTTTGCTCTTTCCTAGATGCTATCTTTAGGAAGACTTCCATAAGCAACTGTCAGCATTTGCACTTTTGCTTAGGTCTCTCCTCTCCCCCACCCACCTGAAAAGGAGCAGTTTAATTAACCCAGCTGTAATCTTCAAACGTTTCTTAAGATAAGCCACAAACAACACACACAAACACTCCTACCAGCTCAGCTTTTATATGCGTGGGCAGTAACTGCCTGACTAGCCTCACAGGAGTGTGTTGAGGGTGTTTGCATCAACATGTATTGCAAGCAGGATTAGGTGAACTGCTGGGCTAAATTAAAACACACTGAGGCCCAAAGCTGGGTCAGCTTTAAGAGACCCCACAGTGTTATTCCCACCACCAAAAAATACTATTCTAACTGGATTTTTAAATATATATATTTTTGGATTATTTTTTGTTTGTTTGTTTTAAATAGAGGTCCCTGTTAGGTTTCCCAGATCAGGAATCTATTCCAGGCTTTGAGATTTCAGGCATGAAACCTGAGACCTGGGATGATGTCTTGGGATGTTACAGGAGATATGCCTAGCTAATGTTACAAGATTGATGTTATTTATCATTTTATTTATAATCTTATAATTATAATAATGTTATGAGGAGCAGACCCTGGTTATTTCTTTCCATTGCCCTGGGGCTTGGAGAGAGGGCCCAGGCGCTGAGAGCTAGGAACTTTCACTCCAACATATTCTGGGGCCCTAAACTAACTTAGCTTGTGCATAAATCCAGTCTTGGACTGACTTCTTTTCTTGGGCTGCATCTACACTGCAGAATTAATGCAGTTTAACACCACTTCAACTGCCATAACTCGATGCTATGAAAGTCTGGGATTCTTTATTTTGTGAGATATTTAGCCTGCTCTGTCAGAGACCCCTGGTGCCACAACAAACTACAGATCCCTGGATTCCATAGGATGGAGCCATGATGTTAAAGCAGTATCAAACTGCAATAATTCTGGAGTGTCGATGCAGCCTTAGATTTACCAGCCACTTAATTATCTCAGATTCCTGCTGTTTGGCAAAAGAGGAGGAGACCTAAGTGTGCAGGGAGGGGAGAACAACTCTTCAAAATATTCAAGAGTAGCAGAGAGCCAGTTTTCTATGGCAGCTCACTCAGTCAAAATTGTTTGCCACAAAACAAAAAAATGATTTTACTGGCAGATGCTTTTCTAATCATTAGTCCTCAATTCTCAAATGAGAAACAGAGAACAACCAGTATGGTAAGGGATCTTGCAGTACCTTTGAGACTAACTGAAAGATAGAAGTTGGTAGCATGAGCTTTCATAGACTTGAGGCTTCTTCCTCAGATGAACAACCAGTAGATACTTTTATCAAGTGGTAATAGCACAGTCTGCATAGAGCAAGAAAGCAATGCAGAACAGACTAAAAAGCTTCCAAGTTAGCTCCATCAACCAGGGCTAGGTTGGTCATCTAAAGCAACATGTCTGGGCTCCTCAGAAAAGAGGGGATCTAAGGGCAATTTGTCCTGGGACATGTCAAAGCAACAGCACCTCCCTGCCCATTCGTAGTAATGACTACTACGTTATGTATTTATTTAGAGTATTTATACCTTGCTCTTCAGCCACAAAGGATCTTAGAGTGGCTTACATATTGTTAATTTGACAGCTCCCTGCCCTCAGGGCTTACAATCTAAAAAGACATGACACAAAAGGAGAAGGGAATGGCAGTGGGGAAGGGGATCAGGTCCAACAGATACTGCCGTTCTCTCCCTCCAAAGCCAGGGTGATAGCAATCTTCCTCTGAGCCTAGGCATGGTGGAGCTGTGCCTACCTTGCCTTCTCTCCCTCCAAGGTCACCATGCCACATGGCTCACCAAAATCCCACAAACATATGCATTCCTGTTGGGACAGCAACAGAGCCCTCAGGATCACATTTGCCCCATAAATCTTCTGAGAAAATTTACACTGAGTCAAGAGGCAAGGAAAAGTTTAGCTCTAGCTATAGGTGTGTGGTAAAATTACATTTATAATCATTTGTATTGTCCTGCCATTCAAGGAGGTGAATTTTTTACTATAAATCCACTTTGTACTCACTATGACAGTGTGAATTCAGTTGACTGAATAAGCAATGGATATTTGCATGTGCCTTCACTGAAATATAACTCTATCTATCTATCTATCTATCTATCTATCTATCTATGGCTGCATACCCACCAACTGTCTGAATTTGGCAGCAACAGTACTGTTTAACCTTCTAATGGCCTATATTCTCATTTGCGTTTACAATTTCCATGTTTCCATAACTTTTGTTATCTTGGCCACATGGTGATGATACTTGGACAAATGTGTGAAATGTTGAAGGGATGTGATAGGGGTTGGGATGTGATAGGGGTTGGGACACTGGGCAGGCATTAGGTAGAGTGAGGCAGCTGCCTTAGGTATCCGTTGTTGATGGGCACAGAGCTGTGGCAAGGTAGTGGAGCAGAAAAGTGTGTGCCACAACAGTTTCCTCTGTGCACACTAAGAAAGCTTTCTGCTTAGTCAAGTAGCCACTGACAGTCCTTCTCGACACATTTGACATTCACATACCAATAATTGTCAAAATGTGTATAACTAAATAAATAATTGAGGATATAAATCCCATACTAAGCTTTAGAATGCTCAAAATCATAGACCGACAGGGTCAAATAAATGGTTATTTCCTTGTTAATTCTACTTGCTGAATTCTTTTTGAAACTTCAGTGGATGAATGAACTAGCATTTATTCATTGGTTAATTCTTGGATTGTTGACCTGCTTTTCCCCCAAAGAATTCTCTTTCAACTAATTCAGCTAGGCCTAAATTGAATTTTGATAGCAAATGCAAAAATGCAAATCCATGTCCTTATTTTAAAGGCACTGTAGGCATACTTTCCAGAGGGTCAAACATGGTAGTCCAGCAGTAGACTACCTTGGCCAGTTTGGCAGATTGGTTTGATGAATAGTCCATGTTTCTTAATGGAGTACCAAAGTCACTCACAGATGCCACACTTTTCCTTGCCTTGCCAAAAAGCATGTGATGTTCATGAGTCTATCCCCTCCTCTCACCCAGCTTTATGTTGCCAGTGTGACACCTCTAACTTGAAAGAAAAAATATGTGATTTGCACTTAAGTGTAACTGAGATCAAATACAGTCAAGTAATTTTCCAACAATGAAAGGTGTCAAATGAATGGCCTCTATTTGGATGTCTTATTGGTTCTTACAACAAGGTCTGATGGTGGTCTTTCTTGGGATGTGTTAAGTGTTTGGCTTCCCAAGAGAACTTTGGGAGAAGCAGGACCAAAAAGACCTCAGGGGAAGAAAGCAAGGCTAGAAAATGCAGATTAGAAGTGTTTTTAGTCACATCTTTAAATGTAATGAACTGGCAAAGAGGTTTTCTTTTTCCAGCACCACTTCAGAAAAACAAGGTATTTTCTCCAATTGGGAGTTAGTTTGAAAGGGTTCACACCAGCAAATGTAGGAAAAATAAAGAGACAAGACATGGTACACTGAGTGAGCAGCTTTATTAACTTGAAACAAACACCATCTGTAATAATCTTCCATCCCCCATCCCATCAATGTGAAGATATAGCTAAATATAAAATCAGCCTGGCAACTGATTCAATACGTCGGCCTAGCCTAACACTGGTGATAGTTTTCTTTCAACCTTCCCTTTCTTGCCTACACCTGGTACCCTTTCTCACAACACAGTTGTTACTGTTATTGTGTGCCTCCAAGTCATTTTTGATTTATGGCAACCCTAAGGTGAACCTATCATAGGGTTTTCTTGGCAAGTTTCTTCAGAGAGGAATTGCCATTGCCATCTTCTAAGGCTGAGAAAGGGTGACTTGCCCAAGGTCCATGGGTTTTTATACTCAGTCTGGGATAAAACTCTGGTCTCCCAGAATGGTAGACCAGTGATCAAACCACTACTCCACACTTGCCCTCAATTACAGGGCTATGATTCCACTTTAACTCCCATGGCAATATCCTATGGAATTCTGGGACTGAAAGTGGAGGGAGGGTCATTTAGAAATCTCTACCAGGACTCCTCTGACACCTCTGATCAAACTACACATCCCAGGATTCCATAGGATGAATTCATGGCAGATAAAATGGAATCATATCTCTATAATTATGTAGTGTGAAAGGGCCCATCTGTTGTTGAGAGAACCCTTCCAGTGCGATGTAGCAGCTAAAAAGGCCAATGCAATTTTAGGCTGCATCAATAGAAGTATAGTGTTTTGATCAAGGGAAATAATAGTGCCACTCTATTCTGCTTTGGCCAGGCCTCACCTGGAATATTGTGTCCAGTACTGGGCACCACAATTCAAAAAGGGCATTGAGAAACTGGAGCGTGTCCAAAGGAGGGCAACTAAAATGGTGAAGGGTCTTGAAACTATGCCCTATGAGGAACGACTTAGGGAGCTGGGGATGTTTAGCCTGGAGAAGGGAAGGTTAAGAGGCAATACGATAGCCCTGTTTAAATACTTGAAGGGATGTCATATTGATGAGGGAGCAAGCTTGTTTTCTGCTGCTCCAGAGAACAGGACCTGGAGCAATGGATGCAAGCTCCAGGAAAAGAGATTCCACCTCAACATTAGGAGGAACTTCTTGATAATAAGGACTGTTTGACAGTGGAACACACTCCCTCAGAGTATGGTGGAGTCTCCTTCATTGGAGGTCTTTAAACGGAAGCTGGATGGCCATCTGTCGGGTATGCTTTGATTGAGAGTTTCTGCATGGCAGGGGGTTGGACTGGATGGCCCTTGCAGTCTCTTCCAACTCTATGATTCTATGATTTCCTTCCTCCAGAGATCCCACCAATCTGGGTTTCCCTCCCAAATAATGAGGTCACTATTATGTGACACTGGTACCAGGGTCCCACAATGGCAAGAACTACCATTTACTTTTAAAAGTGCCCCCAGGTTGTTTTCTAGATCTTTGATTTGATTTCAGCCATACTATATTTAGTTGCTGCCAGAACTGCAACTTGCCCAATATATACAGTGAAAGGAAAAGAAAAGCAACTCATTTGACAGACAAGGAAAAATAAATCTTATTATACCTTAATGCGACCAGTGTAGCCCAAACTGTACAGTGAAAGTAGTAGGGCAGGCCCTGGAAAAACAAGAGTTTGGTGGTGCTGAGGCAAAGGGGGCTTATATAGCCCCCTGGGCTCCATTATTGACCATTCCAATGTTCCTTCTTTTCCTTTGTGCCAAACACCTGCCCCACCGCCAAGCTACCCCAAACTGCCCCATTGTCAGGCTTAGCTGAGGGAGCCAATAGCAGGTGGTTTTGTAGGATGAGAACAAACTGATGGAGCAGCTGAGGACTTCTGAGGTCCACTTTATAGTACACCCATACTGTAAATATATTAAACATATTTTAAATTGATAAAAATATTTTAAATTAACATGTTAATGAGCACATCCCTCATTCCCCAAATATGTTAAAATATTCAAAGCATTTTAGCAAAGCTCTGAAAAATCAGAAGATTTCCCCCTGAAATTATGCAGTTTTCCAAAAAAGCCAAGGGCCCTCAGAGACAAAGCACAAACTGCAATTTCTAGGGAGTTAGACACAGACATTGAAGTGACACATCCTCATTGCAAATATTGGAAAATTTATCAACTGCATTTCTTGTAAAAAGAAAAGAAACTGCTTTGGCTGAATAATCTCCTAGGAGTCCCCAAAAGGGAAGTGAACACCTTAGCATAAATCACATCCTTAGATTTACTTCTGCTGTTTATATATGCATTGCTCTGCATTCCTTACTCATTCTTTCTTCCCAGTTTGCTTCTCCCTTCAGACTCAGATCTGCATCTTTTATGTACCTCCTTAAGATTTGGCTCCTGCTCAGATGCACATATGGAACCAAGGGTTTTCAGTATTAAATTAACATTTTCTTGGGTTAGTTATTGAAAGTTTATCCAAGATAATCTGGATGGGGTTGGTGGGGAAGAGCTGTATTACTCAGCTGAATCAGGAACAACAACAACAAGTCTTGGACTTTGTTAATCATGTTCTGAAACACCTGAAACACTGGGGGGGGGGGGTGCCATAAGCTTTGGTAAACCACAGCCCACTTCATTATTCAACAGAACATTATTAACAAAGTTTTATTTGTGAGGTAGAAGGCTTTCATGGCCAGCATCCATAGTTTTTTTTGTGTGTTTTTTGGTCCGCATAGCCTCAAAACCCCACAAAAAACTAAAGTTTTATTTGTTACATAGAAAAGTAATTGATCCCACCAAAATAGCAGCCATTGTTCTACTGTGATGAATTGTCCTACTGTGATGAATTGTGACCCCAATTTTCTGTTCACCAACAGGTTGAGAATTCTGAGATGGGTCCAGAAATTATGTCAATGACAATTTGCCAGTGTTAGCCGGGCTCCTTCTCCTCTTTCTCACATAGAGCGTTCTTTTCTACTTCCAGCAGCAAGCAAAATTTGGGGTCCACAACCTTTTCCATCTGAGTCAAAAATTCACTGTCCTTCTATCTCTTGATCACTCAAAACACTCAGTTCCCATTTGTCCATCTTCAGAAGTTAGGGAAGTGTCCCAGTGGCAAATCACATGCTTCAAATGCAAGAATTCTCTGGTTCAGTCCCTAGTAACTCTAGTTAGGGTTTGGAAAGATTCCTGTGAAAAACCTGGGACAATGACTGACAGCCTGTGTTGACACTACTAAGCTAAATGGAAAAAAGATGTAAGGCAGTTTCCTGTCTTTCACATAACAATTAGTTCAAATTATTCAGATCGCACCAAGGTGGTAAAATGAGGCCATTGTCACTCCCTTCCACACAAAACAAGAAGAAGAATCCTGCCTCCCCAATCAAATTTTCCATCAGCCCTCAGATTTCTAAGACTGCATTAATTTAAAACATTGACCATTTAGAAATACAGTTTAGGCATCCAAAGAAAAGGGGCAAGCAAAGTGACCAATGAAAACACAGCAAATATGAGTTTGAGATGTGAATGAATTTCAATGTCTCACTCTTTGGAACATTAGACATTTAGCGATTGAAGGAAAATTTCATTTGGGAGACCAAATTCTTATTGGGAGGGCCATGTGCTCATTTGCTCCTACCCATAGCTACACTATAAACCACCTACAGCACACATTTGAGTTTTTCAGCAGTGGCTCTCCTACTTTTGGGTACAGTTGGTCTTGCACATACAACACAGGGAAGGGGTTCACAACACTGCTGTGTATGGAAATCTCTTTAAGCTTTTTCCTCCCCACCCAGTTCTTGGAACTGGTTGGAGATCATTTTTCTCTCATAGAACTGTTTCATTTCATTGTCTTAAGTTTATCTAGGCGGAGCCCACATCCATTTCTGAGCTCATAAAAAAATTACTAAACAATTGCAATAATAGGTCCTGAATTCTACCCCACTACCCTATCTATGATGTGCTGTGTACAACCCTATATGGACTGTGTAGACCAGGGGTAGGCAACCCTTTTGAGCCGGGGGCCAGTTTGCTGTCCCTCAGACAACTGGGGGGCCGAAGCCAAAAAATAAATAATTAAATAATTTTAATTAATTAAATAAATAACTAAACCGGGACAAATGTAGGACAACATTTTCAAATGGAGGGCACTTTTTAAATAAAAAATGGGGGGCACGTGAAAAAAATTGCTGATTTTTAAAAAATGTTAAGATAAATGCATGTTTCTGAGGCTTCTATAGACAATTCCCCCACCATGCCCCTCGTGTGAGACGCCAAAGGCCCCGGTGGCAATCGGCAGCAGGACTGAGCTGGGGCCGGTCCCAAGGCCTCGCCGGGCTGCATCCGGCCCGCAGGCCACAGGTTGCCTACCCCTGGTGTAGACCATATAGAGTTGTACACATTCAGCAGAGTATAGTGAGCATAAGGTTTCCTAGTTTGCAGGTAGGGTTTCATAAGTGAATTGCATCCAAAAGCATACATTACATGAACAAAACTAATATGTAAATCTAATATGGCAGGGGAAAGTGTTCCATGTAGCCTCCTCCCAAAAACATTTTTATGTCCAGGGAGGTTGTTTTCATTAGGAAGTATTAAAACATTGAACCTACTATCTATTTAATCCAGAAAATGTTATAATGCTGAACTTTAGCACTGAATTATGTTAAATGTGGAGCTGAGGCACAGGCAATACTTCATCCAGTACAAGAGCTATGTACACAGCAATTTTTACCACTTGAGTTTTGGGCAGATTTTGTTTTGTTTTCTGTTTGTGTGAATGAGACTGACACACATGAACACATCTTAAAATATGGTGAACAGTTACATAGGTTTCACAGCAGAGTCCATAGTGCCACAGGAGCACATTAGCCAAGGTGAATACCAGGATCTAGAATATTCCTCAATAGGAAACAGTTTTAAGTTAGGCCATGTGAAAAACTGAATACTTGAAACAAAATTATGCATTATTTTTCCTTGCTTAAATGAAATCTATTTCACATTGTGTAGATACAGATTGTCAAGAAAGCCCTGTAACAGGTTTGCTTTAGGGTTGCCATAAGTTAAAAATGACTTTGAGGAACACAACAAGACACAGAAGGGGAAAAAAAGAAAATATTATAG
Source organism: Sceloporus undulatus (assembly GCF_019175285.1). Lineage (NCBI taxonomy): Eukaryota > Metazoa > Chordata > Lepidosauria > Squamata > Phrynosomatidae > Sceloporus > Sceloporus undulatus. The sequence goes on from NC_056522.1 coordinate 254,924,455, forward strand.
AATAAGCTTGTTATTCATCTGACTTAATAAAGAATATTTGATTGTTAAAAGGATTTCCCAGTTTGCACAATTTGCCAGACAATTAAAATTTCAGCATTAGTTTTATTTAGAAATGTTCCAGGTTTTTTTTTAAAAATGCAGTTTAAAAAAATCATTTGACTATAAAAATATAGAAGGAAAGAAATTAAAACTTGTTGTCTAACATTGTATTAGGTGTGTTGATGAACAAGATCAGAGAATACACATTTACAGAGAAACATTTCCATATTTAAGTCTTTATCCAATAAAGAGAATCCATAACATCACTATCAGGAATGCTCAGAGTAATTAGCTACCTGGCTTAATACTTTAAACTTATGTAAAGACAAGAAGAAATTGCAGCCAAGTGGCAATTTGGATCCTCCCAACCTTTATGAGGAAATCCTTACTGCCGATTAAAATGTAATTATGTTTTTCCTGCTTCTCTTTCTGATACCTGCAAAATGGAGGTACTGTACACATTTCTTTACATTCTGGGAGAAACCAGCTCCCAATGGGAAAAGGGGTATATCATAACAACAAACAAAAAGGGACCACTGCTAAACCATCCATTCAGGATCTCAGACTACTTTTCCTTGTAGAAAACAAGCAAGATGGGTTTTTTAAAAAAGAAACAGGGAAGGGGGACAGAAGAGGGACCAAGGGATATACAATTTTATATTTGTTCCCAGTGTGTTCCGTGGGCCATATCATATCTGCAGGGATAAACCTCTGTCAGGGCAATGTCCTCTGTCCATGGTGCCTGTTCTGGTACTAGGTATTAAAAGTACACATTTCTGAAACTTAGATGTAATTTCTGCCCATAGAAAGAACAAAACAATTGAGAGCTGCCAAGTCACAGCATCTCCAGATCTGCTGACCAAAAGATGAAGCCAAGTGTTCTGGTTAGTAAATGTCCTGACATCTCACAGGGTCTGGTTTGAAACACCATCAGTCATCTATACAGAGTAGAGATTATTTCTGTCTGATTTGACAAATTCTGTCTGATTTGATTGTGCTCATACTGATTTAAGAGTTAGGTATTTGTAGCTTTCTAGTTGTTATTCAACTACACCTCCCAGAATCCATAGCCATTTGCCGTTCTGGTCAGACTGAATAGACCTGATCCTCTATAAAGGCACAGGTTCCCCAGTCCTGATTTAGAATTCTTCCATTTCATGAGATGTGCTACATACTGCTTAACTGAACATTTCAGGATTTGGCTTATAATCTTAAACCTGAGTGAGCAAACTGATAAAAGTAAACATAGAAGATACTTTGAGGTACAGAACACACTTGAGCTTTTAGCTACAAAGAAAAAGGCATGACTCTAACTGTTCTAAAGAAGCTTATTTTATATCATTGTAGGATATTTGTTATTAAAAGAGGTCAAGTGACTAATGGACAGCTCAGCAGGATACACACAGGGTGCAGCTACAATGGAGGTCAAATGAGGACATTGCCCCCCATATGATTTCTAACACCCCCACACATTTTTCTTTCAAACATCAAATTTCCAGTATTGCTGTAACTTAAAGCTTCAATTGAGCATTTAAAAACAGAGTTTAGACATCCAGAGGAAAGAGGCAGGCAGAGTTATTAAGGGAATCCAAACACAGGAAATCTGACATGTCTAGATGTGAATAGTTTACAATGTCTCACTTTCAGCAATGCTAGAAATTTGAAGACTGAAGGTAAATTTCATTTCTCACACAGAATCCTCATATGGGGAGGGGGGACAACATTCTCATTTTGCCACAATCCTACCCCTAAGACCTACACCTTTGAAAGGAAGGGAAGGGAAGAAAGACAAAATAAGGTATAGGTGTTTTGTTTTGTTTTTAAGGGGGAAAGTGTTAGAAAAGGAAGGCTATAGAAGAACTGGGAGGTTGGCTGAAACACCAGAGGTGTTTCTCATTATATCCAAAGTCCTTAATTGCTGCTTGATGTTATCTACTTGTTACCCACGAAGCAGAGACTCCTGAGTTTTGGGACATGATTTCTCCCGCTGAGGTTCCTGTCCTTTCCCTGGTTGGTTCTGGCTATGCCCAGAGGAATAACTGGCTGACTTGTCCCCTGCAGCACCTGCCAAATGCCTTGATGTGCAAGAGAGGACAGCAACACAGGCCTGTCGGAAGCGGGGATCAAAGAAGGCATAGAGAAAAGGGTTGAGGCAACTGTTGACATAGGCCAAGCAGCTGCAGTAGGGGTGAAGATTGCTAAGAAAGACATGGACATCGCAAGACAAAGGCATCACCTCCCAGTCCATCAGCATATAGACAGTTTTCACCAGATGGAAGGGCAGCCAACATAGAGCAAAAGTGGCCACCAGGACAATGATAATGGTCAGCAGGCGCTTCCGCTTCCTCAGTCCTTCACTGTGCTCCTTTCGGAAGTGGCCAGCAATGGTACGGGCAATGAAAAAGTAGCAGGTCAGCATGATGGCAAAGGGAAACACAAAGCCCATAAGAGTAGAGGACAAACCTAGCCCTGCTTCCCAGGCTGCCTCTGTCTCATTGGTGGCCACGCTGGAGAAATCCATGAAACAGGTCACTTTGTCATACTCGTCATCGAGTATTCCTGCACTCCGGAAGATCATGGCTGGCAAAGCCAGAAGGGCAGCCATAGCCCAGAGTATAACAGTCACTAAAAGTCCACTAGCCTTTGACCTCAGTTTGGCATTTGCAATGGGGCGAACAATGGCCAAGTAGCGGTCAAAGCTGAGTCCCGTAAGGCAGAAGACACTGGCATACATGTTGACAAAGACCAGGTAGCTGCTGAGCTTGCAGGCAAAAGAGCCAAAGGCCCAGTGATAGTCCAGGATGGCATAGGTAGCCCAGAGTGGCAAGGTAACCACAAAAGTCAGGTCAGCCACTGCCAAATTGGCAATGAATGTATCTGCAGATCGTCGTTTCTCCTGGCTTCTCCAGCAAATGGTCCATAGCACCAGGCCATTGCCAGTGGTGCCTAGAAAGAAAACTAGCAAGTAGATGGAGGGAATCAGGACCTTTGAGAAACTCCATTCAGCATAATCACACTGCTCAATGGCTGAGTGGTTGTCAGCATCACTGCTGAACTCCATGCCTGCTCAAGGAGGAAGAAGAGAAGAATGTGTCTGGGATAAGATGATCTTCTGATCTGGTATAATCCTTCACTGATCTGAAGCTTCCTTGTTAAACGTTCCTTCCTTGTTGCAGGGAGGAAAACTCTCCCAGCCTCTCAGCTCATTTGTCTCTCTCCTCTTGGCCTTTCTCTTCAAAGCTTTAGGAAGATCTAGCAGTGCCTTGCTCCTTCTGTGTCATCTCTCATTCACACACACCCTGCATACAATCTGTAACAGTTCCTTCCTTTTGAGTGGTCTTTAAAATGTGTACCGTTCCTCCCACCCCCTTTCCCAGCCCTCCCCTTGCTTTCACTCAACATCCTTATGTGAATTGGATAAATTACCCCCTGTGGTGCTGGGCAGCTCCATCTGTTACTGGTATCCACCTACTTACAAACACCCCCACACATCTTTCTCACCCTAAGCCTCCCCAGACCAGAAAAGGAATGCAGCTTAAGATCAACCAGCAGCTTGTGGCGGGACAGGGAGATAATCAGAGTGTAGTTCCAGATGCCTTGCTAACCTGATCAGTCTTATCTAGTTACTCTGTTAGGATTCATCACAAGTTCCTCTCCCTTGCAGGATCATTGTGACCTGAGCAAAATATTTCTCAAAGCAAAAAGCACCAGCTTTAAATCCATCCTGCTGAGACACCCTCTTGTAATACAGTGTGTTCTTTCTGAACAGTAGTTTTTTATGGGTTTTTTCAGGCTATGAGGCCATGTTCTAGAAGAGTTTATTCCAGACGATTCACCAGCAGCTGTGGCTGGCATCTTCAGAGAAATTCTGAATAGTGTTTGTTCATGCCAAAAAAGGGGGCTGATAATGACTTAGCTACACTTAAGAGGTGTTTTGCAAATATAAGGGTGATCTGGATTTTCAGTATTCCCTGCTCAGTTTTTTTGGGAAAGGTTACCAAAGCTTTGGGGTCAAGTTGAAAATTGAGGGCAAGTTGAGAGGAACTGTGTATGCTGCTTAGACTCCTTCCCAGTGCCTTGGAAAGAAAGTGAAAAGGGACCTGCCTTATTCCTGGATTGCTGAGCAGAGTGTAAATAATCATTGGCTTCAGAGCTCTAGGAGATTTGAAGTGGGGAGGGATGTGTGTGCAAACTTTGGAAGGAAACCAAAGGTATAGACCTTGGAAGCACCTACATGCTGGACCAAACCAGTTTACTACTTCTATCACTGTAAGATTAATAATGATGTTGTGCTGCTGTACTAAAATGGCTCTTCAAAACAAACAAACATTGAAGCAACCCTGAATGAGAATCCTGTTGGGGTATAGCTAGAGGGTGGAGGCAATGAGATGTTTCTTCAGACCTCAAACTTCTAGCATTAGAGAAAGTGACATGCTGAAAATAACTCCATCTGCAACTCATATATTTGTGGCATTTCCAAGGGTACCTTTGCCTGCACTTTTTCTTTAGACACCTAAAGTGTAATTCTAAATGCTCAACCAATGTTTTAAATTACTGCAACGCTAAAAATTTGGGGGCTGGAGGAAAATTTTATGAGGGTGGCAGAATTCTTATTTATAGAGGCAATGTCATTTCCCTTCTGTCCAGCCCTGTAGCTACACCCACAGAATTCTGCAACACAAATTATTCTTTAACATTCACCTCCACAACTTGAATATTTGATCCATCAAAACGTGGTTCTTCTTGCCCAGGGATAGGCAACCTGCAGCCCGCGGGCCGGATGCGGCCCGATGAGGCCTTGGGACCGGCCCCAGCCCGGTCCTGCCGCCGATTGCCTCCGGGGCCTTTGGCGTTTCACGCGAGGGGCATGGTGGGGCAATTGTCTATAGAAGCCTCAGAAACATGCATTTATCTTAACATTTTTTTAAAAAATCAGCAATTTTTTTCACATGTCCTCCATTTTTTATTTTAAAAAGTGCCCTCCATTTGAAAATTTTGTCCTACATTTGACCCAGTTTATTTATTTAATTAATTTTTTTAAAATTATTTAATTATTTATTTTTTTGTCTTCGGCCCCCCAGTTGTCTGAGGGACAGCAACCCGGGCCCCGGCTCAAAAGGGTTGCCTACCCCTGTTCTTGCCTTTGGTAGCACTTTCTACCATCCAAAGGTCCTCAATATCAATTTAATGTTAGTCACTTTCTACAGCAAACGTGCCATTTGCATGTACACTTGTCTTTGGTACAGTAAACACAGTGTGTGGACAACAGCATATACACAATGCACTTATTTTGTCAAGTTATACTTAAAAAATCCAAAATACAGCTTGTAAATTATATGTGAAATTTGTCAACAAAGATCATATATTCATGTGCTGTGTCAGGGTTCCAGCATAAGAAACATAACTGTTCCCATTTTATCTCCCTTGCTAATATGAACCCAGTTTCGGGACAGGAGTTAGAGCTACCGTTTAATCCTCCAAGAACTGCAGAATATTCATAAAGGTCAAAATTCAAAATAAATTTTCTGTTTAATAATAATAATTGTTTTATTTTTGTCTATTTGTAAACAGTAATCTTAGAATGAGATTTATACACACAAAAACACATGGAGAGAGCATCAGTTGTAACCTCCAGAATTCTTATTGTGTGAAATATTATACTCATTATTTGAATTGCTTTAAAGTAGAATGAAGAATATACTGATCCAGCATGATGTCAGAGTCAGTGTGTAGTGGTCTAAGCATTGGACTACATCTCTGGAGACTAGGGTTTGATTCTCTGCTCAGACATGGAAATCCACTGTGTGAGTCACACACTCTCACTCCAAGAAAACTTCATGATAGGGTTGCCTTTAGTGTGCTGTAAGTCAGAAACAACTTGAAGGCACACAATATACTGAAGAATTTGTTGTACATGAATCCAGGCCGTAGCAGGTTTCCTTAAATCTCCTGGAGAGGACCAGCAGACCCTCCTAGCTAGCCAAAGAGTTTCTTTGAAGTGCCTGTTGTACCAGCACTACTGGTCACCTATCTGTTGTTGAAGTTTTATCTGTTTTCCCAAGAATATCTGGCTTACTGGACTAGAAACTGGCTTCTGTGGTGTTGGCTGTCCACATATGCTTTTGGTGTTTGATCTGACTCTCTACTTATCTCTTGTTTGTGCTTTGCTGTTCTGCCTGATCAATGCTGATAGTTGTTCTGGGTTCTGGCCATCATCTCTGCTCCTTTGTTTATAACTCATGGCTCTGTGCACTGTGATACCATCAGTATCAAAGATCAGTCACTAGGTCATTCAAACATGAGCCTTACTCTCTGAAATGTTGGATTTCTCCATTGGTTAAGGCATGCCTAGAAGGTCCTCATTGTCTTGATTTGCCTTCTTTCAAAGATTATTTGGGGGGAGGGGGAGACACTGACTCATTTATCTTTGTAAGTACCCAGTAAGGCTGGTTTAAGCTAACAGAATTGCTGGCCCCAAATCTTGTGTCCTAGAAGAGGGAGCATGAAATCTAGGTGTCCCCAGTCCAGCCACTTTAATCACTAGAACACACTGGCTTTCATAGAATCATAGAATTGTAAAGTTGGAAGAGACCACAAGGGACATCCAGTCCAACCCCTGCCATGCAGGAACTCTCAATCAAAGCATACCCAATAGATGGCCATCCAACCTCTGTTTAAAGACCTCCAGGGAAGGATACTCCACTACACTCCGAGGGAATGTGTTCCACTGTCAAACAGCCCTTACTGTCAGGAAGTTCCTCCTAATGTTGAGGTGGAATATTTTTTCCTGTAGCTTGCATCCATTGTTCCGGATCCTAGTCTCTGGAGCAGCAGAAAACAAGCTTGTTCCCTCCTCAATATGACATCCCTTCAAATATTTCAACAGGGCTATCATATCACCTCTTAACCTTCTCTTCTCCAGGCTAAACATCCCCAGCTCCCTGAGTCATTCCTCATAGGACATGGTTTCCAGACCCTTCACCATTTTAGTCGTCCTCCTTTGAACACACTCCAGTTTCTCAACATCCTTTTTGAATTGTGGTGCCCAGAACTGGACACAATATTCCAGGTGGGGCCTGACCAAAGCAGAATAGAGTGGAACTAATACCTCCCTTGATCTAGACACTATACTTTTATTGATGCAGCCTAAAATTGCATTGGCCTTGTTAGCTGCTGCATAGCACTGTTGACTCATGTTCAACTTGTGGTCTCCTTGGACTCCTAGATCCCTTTCACACATAGTTTCATTCAGCCAGGTGTCCCCCATCCTATATCTGTGCATTTCATTTTTCTGTCCTAAGTGCATTTCATTTCAATTACATTTCTCCATGTTGAATTTCATTTTGTTAGCTTTGTCCCAGCTTTCTAGTCTATTCAGGTTGTTTTGAATTTTGATCCTGTCTTCTGTATTAGCTATTCCTCCTAATTTGTTGTCATCTGCAAATTTGATAAGTATACCCCCAATTCAGTCATCTAAGTCATTGATAAAGTTGTTGAACAGTACTGGCCCCAGGACAGACCCCTGTGGGACCCCACTGGTCACTTCTCTCCAGGATGAAAAAGAGCCATTGTTGAGCACCCTTTGGGTTCAGCCGGTTAACCAATTACAAATCCATGTAACAGTTGCCTTGTCTAGCCCACAATTTACAAGATTGTTTGCAAGAATGTCATGGGAAACCTTGTCAAAGGCCTTACTGAAATCAAGATATACTATATCCAAAGCATTCCCTTCATCTACCAAGCTGGTAATTTTATCAAAGAAAGAGATAAGATCTGTCTGGCATGACTTGTTTCTCTGAGCCCTATGTTGATTCTTTGTGATTATGGCATTGCCTTCTAAATGCTCACAGACTCTCTGTTTAATGATCTGCTCCAGTATCTTTCCTGGTATTCATGTCAGACTAACTGGACGATAATTGTTGGGATCCTCTTTTTTCCCCTTTTTGAAGATGGGGACAACGTTTGCCCTCCGCCAGTCTGCTGGGATTTCTCCTGTTTTCCAGGAGTTTTCAAATATGATTGCAAATGGCTCCAATATTACATTTGCCAGTTCTTTTAGTACCCTTGGATGTAGTTCATCTGGTCCTGGAGGCTTAAATTCATTTAGATTAACAAGGTATGCCTGTAATATCTTTTTACTTATTCTGTGCTGAAATTCCCCTATTCTGTCCTCTGCTCCATTATCCTCAGATTGAGCACCCTTTGCCTTTTCTGAGAAGACTGAGGCAAAGAAGGTGTTGAGTAATTCTGCCTTTTCTCTGTCCCCTGTTAGCAATTTGCCATCTTCTCCATGCAGTGGCCCTACCATTTCCTTTTTCTTCCTTTTGCTGTGGACATATCCAAAAAAGCCCTTTTTACTGTTCTTAACCTCTCTAGCACGCTTGAGTTCATTCTGCACTTTAGCTTTTCTGACTTTACCCCTATATTTGCTTGCTATTTGTTTGAATTCCCCTTTGTTGATTTCCCCATTTTTCCATTTCTTATATGTGTTCCGTTTAAAATTTAGCTCAGCTGAAAGTTCAGTTAGTCATCCATCCTGGTTTCTTGAGACATCTCCCATTTTTCTTCCTCACTGGAACTGTTTGAAAGTGTGCCTTCAGTACTGTATCTCCCTTTTGAAAAACCCCCATCCATCCTGAACTCCCTTCTCTTTTAGTATTCCTGACCATAAGATCACCCCCAGTATTTCTCTACGTTTACTGAAATCTGCTCTCCTAAAGTCTAGAACGCGTGTCTGACTATGCCTGGCTTCTCCTTTCCACTGTATAACAAACTCCAGGAGAAGTTTGCCCCATTAACTAAGTCATCCTTGTTGGTTAGGATCAGATCTAAAATAGCTGACCCCATTGTTGCCTCTTCCACCTTTTGGAAAATGAAATTGTCTTTGAGGCAAGTGAAGAATTTGCTAGACCTAGAGGATTTGACTTCCAGCAAATATGAGGATAGTTGAAGTCACCCATCACTACTACATCTCTCCTTTCTGAGTGTGTGGTCATCTGTTCTAGAAAGGCGTCATCAAATTCCTCCATCTGACTTGGGGGTCTGTAGTAGACTCCCACCATAACATCCTTGTTGTTTCCCTTGCCTTTAATTTTTATCCAGATGCTCTCCACCTGGCTGCCAGTATTGATGTCCTGGATCTCTTCACTGGTGTAAATATCTCTGACATATAGTGCTATTCCTCCTCCTTTCCTGTTTGACCTACAGTATTTCTCTTAAAAAGGTTATACCCCTCTATTTCTACATTCCAGTTCTGAGACTCATCTCACCAGGTTTCAGTGATGCCTATTATATCATATTTGCTTTGTTGTACTAGGAGTTTGAGTTCATCTTGCTTATTTCCCATTCACAGTGTCTCCTTAGGAGGAATGCCAGTAAACATCTAATTTGGTGGACTGCTGAACACCAAATTGGATCCTTTCACCTGCAGCCACACTCAGATGATAACCAAACAAAAATCACAAATTAGTTAACACAAATGAGTTACCTTTCAAGTTCTCCAAGACTGTTAATGACGTTGTAGGAAGGGGAAAATGTTGGCTTAATATCAGAGCCATAGTATGTCTTGCTCCACGTCTTAAAATGGAGCTATAAGGTTATAAAATGTGTTGGCAGATTATCAGTGGATTTGGTACTCCAAAATACTATGCAGATTTGAAGTAATGCATAGGGATGCTGGGGAGAAGGCTTGATTCCATTTTTGAAAATCAGAACTTGAGCACTTACCTGGCCCTGTTTCCAACCTTGATCAAAATGAACAAATTCTTTGTTTGGTAGAAAACAGAAGTACAGAGAATCACCGCAGTTTTCATATTAGAAAAACTGGAGATTGATTTTACGTGATTCAATCAATCATAAAAGGTAACCCATCTCCTTTTCATTTTCTTGTTTCAAAGAAGAAGAGTGATGTTGTGAATAATGATGGGAGCAAGATCCATGTGCCCAGTTATACATTATGAATGTATGTAGCTACAATATGTTACAATGCTTCTGGAAGTTCAAAACAATTCACACCATTAATCCTTTCAACAAGTCTGCAATGTAAGTCAGCATTGTTAGGCCTATATTAGAAATAAGCAACAGGCTAAAGGTTTTTGGCTCACCTAAGGGCATCAAGCAAGAGCATGGTCAAAGTGGCATTTAAACCAGATCTTCACTCACTTTTAACCCATAATGTGTTAAACTGGCAACTGATAACACTATTAATTTGTCTGTTACATTTATATTCTAATTTCTCTCCAAAGAGCTCAAATGTGAAGTCATTTTGTTGTTAAATGCCTTTAGGTTGACCTCAACTCACTGCGAATCTGTGAATAAGACATCTCCAAGACCCTCATCCTCAACTGCTCTGCTTAGGTCCTGAAGGTTCAGACCATCTGTCCTAGGGGTCATTCCCACTGACAAAAATAATCCATGTCAAAACTGGATTATTTTTAAATTGATTCTCTCCGTTTATTCCACTTTTACTCCTCTTTGTCATTCACACATAAGGGGAGGAGAGGAAAAATGGCCAGATTCTTCTCTGCCGGCCAGCCTCTTTCCCTGTTCTCCACCCTGGTAGGCCTACATTAGAAGGAGGCCAGGGCATAAGGAAAGAGGCAGGCCGGGAGGATGGAGGACGCCTTCTCCACCACCCGCCGTGCATGCCTTCGTCCTCCAAGCCCCAACAGCCGCTGCCGCCACCATGTGCAGCCAAAGCGAGACCAAGGAGATGGCGTCCTTTGTGGTGGAGGAGGAGGAGGACCAGAGGGCACCGAGCCCTGACAGCCACCGCTGCCGCCGCCGCCTCCTGCAAAACCACCAGTCCACCAGGTAGGCAGATGGAGGGAGAGAAGGAGGAGGAGGAGGAGGAAAGAAACAATGCCATCCTATTTTTAAAGAGTTTTAAAATGTGTCAGTAAATATGTCTGACACTTGAGCTACTGATGGGATCTGACTACAATCTTTTCATCAGAAACAAATTGTTTTAATGAGATTCTCACAGAGTGTCTTTCACCTCTAAGTTGCTCATTCAAGCTTGTGATGGACAAGCCCCCTGCCACTAAGTAGAACAGCAGTTTGATCAGCAGACATCATTTTTTCAAAGGTTTGTAAACCTCCAAAATTAGAGCTATTCACTGAATCATAACAAATGTATAGTCTATGTATGTTCCAGGAGTCCCTTCTTCGCCTGTTTAGCTTTTGGTTCATCCTCCAAAATCACAGTGTTTGGTTTCTAGTGTAGAGTTTCTGAATGTACAAAGCAGCTTCAACATAGGAGTTGAAATTTTTTTATGACAATCCTGCAATATTCCCATATCTTCCCCTGTCTCTAACCTTCATTAAGGTGTTTGGCACCTTTGACTAGGCCTTATGGTGTTGCAGTATGACTGGCTGTTCTTTTTTGGGAGGGGGAAAGGTTTTAGTCACCCATCTTTGGACACACTCCAGCTTGTCAACATCCTTTCTGAACTGTTGTGCCCAGAACTGGGCACACTATTCCAGGTGGGGCCTCACCAAAGCAGAATAGAGTGGCACTATTACTTACCTTGATCTGGACACTATGCTTCTATTAATGCAGCCTAAAATCGCATTGGCCTTGTTAGCTGCTGCATCGCACTGTTGACTCATGTTCAATTTGTGGTCTACTTGGACTCCCAGATTCCTTTCATATGTAGTTTCATTCAGCCAGGTGTCACCGATCCTATATTTGTGCATTTCATTTTTCTGCCCTAAGTGCAGTACCTTACATTTTTCCATGTTGAAATTCATTTTATTAGCTTTGGCCCAGCTTTCTAATCTATTACGGTCATTTTGAATTTTGATCCTCTCCTCTGAGGTATTACCTACTCCTCCAAATTCAGTGTCATCTGAAAATTTGACAAGCATGTCCCCTGTTCTTTCATCCATGTACATGTAATTCATTTCTTTTTCCTGATAACTATGGTATAACTAAATTACTTCTTTTGTGAAGTCCATTATGATAAGTTAACTTTATACTTATGGGAGTGTGACCTCACTAACTGGAAGCCCATTTTGGTCAAATTCTGGCTCCTAATGCTGCTTTATGCTTTATTGTGGTGACATGGAAAAGAATAGGTTTTGTATCACAGGCCAGTATACTGTCGCAATCTGTTTTGGTTTTTTTAAGTAACTAAAGGTAACTGCTGTTAGTACTGTTAGAAACAGCAAGTTGGTGGTAGAAAAGGTCTCCAAGAAATGGCTTGAAGGCACAGAACAACAAGGTAACTATAATAGAATCATAGAATCATAGAGTTGGAAGAGACCACTAGGGCCATCCAGTCCAACCCCCTGCCATGCAGGAAATCTAAATCAAAACATCCCTGACAGATGGCCATCCAGCCTCTGTAACTGAAATAGTTAATTTTGTTAAAATGAAAAACCAAGAAGAAAAGTTACTAGAAACTATAATGGTAATTTAACTACTTTGGAGACTTGACATTATAACTGTAATTGATTATTTTAAAAAGTCATTTGCCTATTTCTGATTTCTGTCACTTTTAAATCAGTGCTACAAATGTTGCTTGATTTAAGTGGAAGGGGAAATCCTTCACAAGAGAGGAGAGGTTGGGGGGAGAGGAAATGGAATGGAGACAGGAAGGGAAGGCAGGAAAGGAAAACGTGTGTCCAGCATACAGTAGAAAAATATTTATAGCCTGTGTCCCTGTAACAATGAGAGGATGTTAACAGCAGAGAATCCCTGCTTGGATGTAAGATAACTCATAAGAGAGGAACACTGGAGTATCTTGCATCCCCTTTCACCCAGAGGTCCGTGGTGATGTGTGTGTGTGTACCTTCATATTGCCTCTCAACATATGGCAACACCATGAATCTCATAGTTTTCTCAGGCAAGAAATACTCAGAAGTGGCTTTGCCAGTTCGTTCCTTGAAAATATAGCCTACAGCCCGATATTCCCTTGGCAGTCTGCCATCCAAGTACTAACTAGGACTGACCCTACTTAGCTTCTAAGTTCAGATGTCTCTAGCGCTTTTGGGGTATTTAGCTCTTCGGTGGTGGTACACTAAAGCATTTCAGTACAAGCTAGGGGATTATGCCCCAATGACATTTTATTCTTTGCAAGATTTTCCACAGGTTATTGCAGCATAAAACCTTTTTGGCACAATGGACAGAATCAGTAGTGAAATGCCTTTTCTTTCTGTTGGCGTTGGAGATGGTACATTGGACACTACACCCATCCCAGCATAGGTAAGCATGTGTGTGTGCAGCCACCAAGAAGGGAAAGTCAACTCAGTTATTATTATTTTTGTTTGTTTTTTAAACCTTTCCTTCATTGCAAATTTTAGCTCACCCTCCTCCCCAGGTTCCTGCCATGCAGCCACTAAATCATTTTAAAAGCTAAAAGACAAAGGGCTCAATCTGACATAGGGCAGGGGCAGGCAAAAATCAGCTGCTTGTCACCAGCTATCTTGTGCACAATAACTATTAATGATTTGTGACATGCCACCACACACCCATCATTCTATACAATAATTATAGTAGAAATGAGTGTGCGGACTAGTCACTGCATTTTCCTATGACTTATGTAAAATGGTCTCCATCATGAAAAAGTATCACATGCCTGAAGCTGCTAAATTTCATTTAGATTGATCAGACCTATAAATAACTAGTTGTCATCTGGTAGCCCAGCTAAGTAAAGAAGATGGAAAGCCTCTTATACAGAGTCAAACCACTGGTCCATTTAGCCAGTACAGTCAACTCTGACTACAGTAGTGCCGCTGCAGAACTTCAGGCAGGATTCCTTTCTGCCCCTACCTGAAGATCCCCATTATTCCCTGATGGTCTCCCATCCAGGTACTACCCAGATCCAGCCATGCTTAATGACAGAGATGAGATGCTGTTGTTTATCTTCAAGTCATTTCCAATTTATGGTAACCCTATCACAAGTTTTTTTTTTTTTGGGGGGGGGGAAGATTTTTTCAGAGGTTTGTTTTTGCTGAGGCTGAGAGAGTATGACTTGCCCAAGATCAGACAGTGGGCTTCCATGGTCCACCAGGGATTCAAACCCTGGTTTTTTGGAGTCTCAGTTCAACATTCAAAGCACTACACCACACTGGCTCTCAAGGGTGGCCATTTCTACACATAATGCACATATGATGAAATGCATAGCTTCTGCACATAAGATGCCACGCAATCACAAACTATGGCTATGTAACTTCTGTAGCTTTTAGTTTATTTATTGTAATCTTTTTAAACCAATGTGTGTGCATATGTATTTCTTATGCTCTGAAGGTGCTATACTTGCCCTATGGGAAGCATAAGAACAGGATATAAATATAAAATTAATCTATGGCCATCTTTACAGAAAAATTGTCAGTTCACTCATATTTTCCAGTGATAACACTTGCACTGCAAGTAACCTCAACTGCAGCTCCTGTCAGCCCTAGCCATCAAGCCAATGGTGAAGAAAACTGAGAGTTGCAGCTCAACTCCTAGAGGGGCACATTTTGCCCACCCCCTGACCTCAGTACATCAGGTGTTCATGGGGACAAGTATGTCCTTTACATACATTACCTCTGTTACCACAATCTAATGTGAAAAAAGGGATGAGGTGGCTTAGTGGTTAAGAAGCCAATTCTGAGGCTCAAAAGAGAAGTCTGGCAGTTCAAGGCCCAAGTGCTGCATGATTTAGTGAGCTCCTGTTACTAGTCCCAGCTTCTGCCAACCTAGCAGTTTAAAAGCATGAAAATGTAAGTAGATAAACAGGTAACGCTTCTCAGTAGGAAGTTAACAGTGTCCAGTGCAGTCACGCTGCCCACATGAACACTAGAGCAGTCCTCGGACGTTGACTCTTCAGCTTAGCAATGGAGATGAGCACCATCCCTACAGTCTGTTATGACCAGACATTCATGTCAAGGGACTACCTTTACCTTTACTGTGTGAAAGCAGTACTCACTCAAGAAATCCTGAATGAAATGTAGCACTGTAAGTTAAATGAAATAAAGCCATGACACTGAAGTCATACTGTCCCAACATAGCAGACAACCTTGTGCTGTTCAGATGTAACTTGTGTTGGGTAACTTCAAGGCCCCACTCTCCTTTCTGGTAGTTCTTTGCCTTGAAGCTATATTGGGATTGGACAGCCCTTCAATCAGAAGACGTAGTAGAAATCTATATTCTCTAATACGGAATATGTGACTGTCCTAAACCCCATGAGGGCAGGAGGTAGTAACTAGAGATACTTTTAAAGCAGTTAGTAACATCTAGAAAAACTGGCACAACTGCAAAACCTTGTGTGGATTCTACAACAGGTTGCAGCTACTGAGGGTTTCCAGGCCCTTGGTTCAGTTTCAAATCCTGTGAAGAAATGTCTTAGTAATATCCTTGCTAGCACAGTGTGTACACTTTTTGAGCCTCTCCCACATCCTTCACATCATTTCAGAATTTCAAGAGAAAATTAATCAGCTATTGTAAATTAAGCCACAGATCAGGCCCTCAGTTGCTACTAGCACTCCCCCCAAAGTACCTCACCCCCACCCCAATCTTTGCTAGCTTGATCACTGCATCCATTCAGGAATGCCAGACCTGCTGCACTGGCACATGATCCCATGATGATTAGGCTGCACAGAACTGGAGGCCAAAACATTTGGGGTGTACCAGATTGGGGAAGGGAGTTTACCTAGTTATTTCTGTAGCTGGAATTACAGTTTGCCAGCCATACTTGACAGCAGAGAGTAGCATTTTGTGGACAAAGGACAATTCATCCGAACATGCAGTTTTAAAGACATTTCTCCATCAGGGTTTAACTTACTTTTAAAAATGCCTTTCCAAGTAGCATCATGCAAATATTTCAGCAAATGAAAGTGTCAGTTTCTGCTATAGATGTAATGAAAAACAGCTGCCTGTATTAGATCTTAAATAAGAATTGGACATTTAAGCAGTTTGCAAAATGCAGTCCTAGTTTGATTTACCCAAATTTGTTGAAAAGGTAAGACACACTAACCCAGTGGTCCCCAAAATGTGCTCTTTGAGAGATTTTGGACTTCAGTCCAAAATCGCTTGAAGAACACAGTTTGGAGACCACTGCTCTAACCCATGGAGATTTTGAAAACCAGTATTTTTGTTCTTTTTAGGTTGGTTAGAATATTTTTGAGGTCGTACTAGAACACTGAGGCATAATGGTTATTCATATTTGATAAATCAAAGCATTAACATCCTGGTTTGCCTAAAATCCTTGTAAGAATATTAGAAAAGAACCCTCCTGGCCCTTTTTCTTTTTATATAGAATATATAGATTCAAATTACAGCCATAAAAAATTAAATTAGGCACAGCTGTTTAAAACAAAATTAAGTTTTAGATCAATTTTTAAATGTCATCAGTTCTGAAACAACTCATATTGTCTTCAGCACTAATCATTTGCTACAGCAAGGTGGGAAACTTACTGCTCTGCAGGTTGGATTACAACTCCCATGATCCTCAGTAGCCATGCTGACTGAGATTATAGTAATTGTCTAGACGGTTACAAGTTCCCCACCTCTACATGGCCAGCATTTTAGTATAACACGGGTTACCATTTTACATTAGAAATCCAAGTATATTGTTTTCATCATGAAGTTTCAAATATGAGCATGGATACACAATAGTTTAGTGGCACAGCATATGCTTTGCTTACTGAAGGTCCCATCGGTTCCTTCTATCTCCAGATAGAAGACTTTCTTGTCTGAACCCTTCTAGTCTGTGTTAATACTGGGCTAGATCAGTAACTTGAATTAGAATGAGGAAAGTTTTTTGTGGGTTTTTCGGGCTATGTGGCCATGTTCTAGAAGAGTTTATTCCTGATGTTTCACCAGCATCTGTGGCTGGCATCTTCAGAGAAGATGCTGGTGAAACATCAGGAATAAACTCTTAAAGAACATGGCCACATAGCCTGAGAAACCCACAAAAAACTATGGAAGCCTTCGACTTCACAGAATGAGGAAACTTCCACAGATCCTATGGTAGACTTATGCGACCTTATTTTCAGGAAAATCGTGGTTGGTGGAAGCTTTAAATGTAAAACCAGGAGTGTCAGGTTTTTCTTATTTCCATGGCAGAGATGTTTTTATTCTCTCCATTTCCTAACTTTGATTTTCTTGTTTTCTGCAACATCTAAATTCAGCTGAACAAGATCTGTTGGCTACTAATTTAGCAAGTGCCACAGTGGCCTCTGGTGGCTGAAAGACATTGCTTCGGGCAAACCCTCAATCAAAGGGATGTGAAATGGCAGTTTTTGAAAACAATAAATTGTTAGGTTCAATTCAGGTTAAACAAAGGAACAAATTGTGCATTAACACATCAGGGAATGACTAAATCCAATACCTAGCAGAAGTCACTTACGTTGCTAACCTGTGACTTTGTGACCAAAAAAAACTGCTTGTATCTATCATGCAGACAAGTATGGCTTCTGTTCTGACCTTCTCATCTCAATCCTTGCAGAACCCACCAAGAGCCCATAAAGCACAACAACTTTGAAAAAGGGAACTCAAGAGTAGCAATATGCAGCCATGACTGCAATTCAGGAATAGGAGTTTGGTCAGCTGGTCCTACTTTTCTTCTCTAAGGATGGGTTTCCTTATGGTGCATCAAATCTTGAGCTGTGGGATAACTTGTATTTGCATTATACACATCCAGTAAAATGCCTGGAAAAGCTAGAGAGGAGTGAGGGTGTATGCAATGATACATTTTTAAAAGAAAAAAAAGAGAGTCCTGTTGTGCTTTCATTCACTTTTTCTCCACAGTCCAACTGATCAGTAAGCAAGCAGGGGTTGAGGTGGGAAGGCTACTGTTTCAGCATTAGTGGCAGCATAGGTCGGTAATCATAAATGGGATGAGGGGATTTTAACATCACTCCCGTCCAAACAATCTTCAATCAATTCTTCCCCTGCTGCTAATAGCAAAGGAAAAACATCTGAACGGGTATTACTGAAGGGAGGGGTAGAGGTTCAACTTTACCCTTCTAGGAATCCCATTTACTAATTTCAATAGGCTGGTAGGGCACAGGCCATACTGGTTAAATGGGATGGGATGCTGGAACGTACACACACATACATGTGCAGCCCTGATGTCCCACCTCGCTCTGCATATAGTCCTTGGGCCAGAAAGGGTTGCCTGCCCTCTGCTTTAAACTCTTCAGGACTCCTATGAGGAGGGTAAAATCCTTGATAATATAAAGCAGCAAGCAATTAAGAATCATCAGAGCTGGCCAGCACCATGCACAACCAGATTCTGCTTCAAATGAACAATAACAGTCTTCTCCATTTTTAGTCCTGGCGAGGATTACAGTAGATATGTACAGCAGAATGTACTACAGAGCGTTACTGTGCTGCATCTTCCTATTGCCAGTCATACCCACTTAGTAAATTCCATTCCAATCCCCCAACAGTCAGCAGTTCATCATCTCCCATTTCAGTTCCTCCATGACCCCTTTTAAACCATTTTTATTTTATAAACTTTTGAACTTCTGCAAACCTCTGAGTCCCTCAAAGCCTGCTGGTACTGCAACCCTGCATGTAGATTATGCCATTTGGCTACACTGAGGTCCATATCCTGATAATGCCTTTGCTAATGTGATATTGGATATAAGGAAAATATGGTGAATGTATGTACATGGAGTGCTGCAGCTATGCTTTCATCCTTAACATATTTGCCGAGGGGCATGGTTCCCTCCTCACAATCTAAAATTCTCTCTCTTGACTCATGAAAGCAGCTAACAAATCAGATCAAGTATTCCAATAGTTATGTTCATTCTAAAACCAGAAAGTAGAAAGAAATGAAAATAATTCTGAAGAACAGAAAATCTGTATGAAAGACTGCTGTTTTTTCTCTCTTAAAAGCAAAACATGATCATTCTTTGCCAGCATTTCATTATAACCCCTGCTGCTGTCTGCCCATATCAGGAGTCTGTTGCCAAGTAACAAGGCTTGGCTCAGGATACAGATCAGAGGATCACACACAAGCACACTACAAACACGGTGCTTCCATAACCATAAAACCTTTATTTGTTTCAAGTGATTGAGGGGGAAAATTCATTCCTCTTTTGTCTGAAATGCATTATATTGCAGCAGAGATAAGCAGAAGCCTCACCTCTTTGTCTTCCCTCCCTACCTTGGGGTGAAAGAAAAGGGGCCAGAATGAAGCTCCTTGACTGATTACAAAAAATAGAGACTTTATATAACTGTATGTGGTATAAGAAGGAAAAACAAAGGAGGAGGAAACAGCCAAGATAGCAGCAGAGAGAATCTGACCGCCATATGCATGAGTGAGTGAATGTAATACAAAGTGCATAAATGTGCCTCATCCTCTCCCTCTCCCCCCCCCACCCCCCCCCCCCCCCCCCCCCCATGATCCCTCAAAGTTGTTACATGGGGACTCTGTTTCTAAACCCACCATCCTGCCTCACACCCATGAACAGCTCACTGGAACATCTGCTGTCAAGGCCCCAATAGCAGGATAGCAACATCTGAAACAAAAAGAATATGACAGGAATTACAAAGACTGGCAGGGTTGTTCTTTGTAGTGTGTGGGAGGGCCCTATCTATACACTTGTGTACTGCTGTCAAACTCTGACACAATGTTTTACAGTTTAGTTCCCCACATAAACCTCCAAACCCTAAGGAGAAGCACATTTGAATGGATGTGACCTTTCTCAACTGCGAAGTTGAGCATTGTGACAAACCCTACCACCATCTTGATCTCTTTTAATTAGGATGCCTAAGAAGAAAAGTCTCCCTCTTTCTCCTACTACATAATTTTATTAGATGGTTTACAAAATCAGCATCAAATCAAACTGATTTAATGAAATGTATGTACTTCTTTCAATGATACTGCAAATGATGCCCAGCAGTGCCCACTAGAGGGCAAGGACCAACCAACAGGAGACTAAGGGTCATTTCTTTCCACATGCTTTTGCAGTACCCAAGTCATACTTCAATCCAGTGAAGTGCTTCCTGGCAACAGTTCTGTAATGAGCACTCCTCTTCAGCCTTGCATCTCACTGGTGAGATTACAGTTCCCTTACCTATTCACAAAAAAATCCATATACATGAATTGCCTTTGGGTCTTGTATCTGTAATCTTATGCCATGTGAGTTACCCTATGACTGTTGACAAAAGCTCTAGACTCCCTTTACTGTGAGTTATAATGGAGATTCAAAGTACCAGACGAGAGCATTCCTCATGATCCTGGAGGATATCTCCTTTTGGTAGGTAGCCCAACCTGTGCATTATTTTCCAATGTGGGTAATGTATAAGAATTTACCAGTGCAGCCTCTGCACATTCATGCTGCTCTTCTTTCTGTAGCAAGAGTGCAACCTGTGGCCCTCCTGATGTTGGACTCCCAGCACTTCCCAACAGCCCTAGCCAGCACAGCCACTGATGAGGGGTCATGGGAGCTGAAGCTCAGCAGCAAGGAGAAAGCCAAAAGCCCCCCCCCCCCACCCCCACCACCACTGCCACCTGAGCGACAGTCTTGTCCTAAAGAAGATCACAGCCTCCTGTGGCAACACTAGATTGATACTGAGAGAAATGCATCCTTATTAGGAAGGGGAAGTAAAAAGGTTCATTTCACAACCCTAATCTAGCAGCTGTATTTTAGCCAGTGTCCAATTTGACAAGGACATGAAATTCAGCTATTAGACTAGAAATACACATCTGACATACAGAGATCAGATAAACTAGCACAGGGACGAACCCCATACACAGTGCAATTACCACTGACAAATGTCAGAGGGGATAAAGATTCTCCAACTGTTAATAAATACAGTGGCCTTCTTGCTTGACACATAACAAATAAGTTTTTGTTCCTATGGGAATACTGGCCCCAGTTTCCTGTACCTTCTGAATAAAAAGGCCATGTTTGCTGTATGTAGCGTACTTAGCAAGCAATAGTGATTCCACATGCACAGGTATCAGGAATCAGATACCTGTTTGGGAAGCTAGTATCAAGCCCCACAGATGAGTCACTTGCCTGAATGTTTGTTTTATTATTT
The DNA here is from genome assembly GCF_019175285.1 of Sceloporus undulatus. Classification (NCBI taxonomy): domain Eukaryota; kingdom Metazoa; phylum Chordata; class Lepidosauria; order Squamata; family Phrynosomatidae; genus Sceloporus; species Sceloporus undulatus. The sequence goes on from NC_056522.1 coordinate 254,945,480, forward strand.
CTTCTTTTTCAGCTTCAGAACTTGCAGCCAATTAGGTGAGGATGTTTCTGACCTAGGGATTCAGGAAATGATTAAAAAGCAGTAAGCTAGTACTGTAATGTACAGCAATAAGAGTGACCCACATTCCAGGGGAAACTGGTATAAACCCAGAACCAATTGTGTTTGCACTGATATCCCATTTACTATACATGCATGCACACACGTGTAGATACACGCATTATACATCAAATTCCCTTCGGAAAAAAAGGAACTTTTTAAACACTGGCGCAGGCAGACAAGAAGTGGTTCTAATATAAATAGTTCACATGCTATTCACATTGACATGCCATCACACATTATTCCAACCTCCTCCCCTATTACCCCTATACACGCAAAAAGACAAAACACAAGAAACAAGACCTTAGGGTGCTACATTGCTAACTGCATTCTCTAAGTCTGATACCTCCCTTGGGTGGCAGGCAGGGAATCAACACAGGTCAGTGGCCTATGTGGAAGCTATAAGTCACCACACATCAGTAACAAGCATTGCCCCAAACAGGTATTCATTATTATTATTTTATTTATTTATTTATTTCAGTTATTACTATCTCTCCGTTGCTGGCTTAAACATATCAAAATGGCTTTAGTAAAACCACAGCTACAGTTATAACATACAAGTCACAAATATAATCCCAGTAATAAAACAGTTAAAGCAATAGTTCAAACACAGTGAAAGGTGGGCTTAAGTGAAAGCTTTCCAGATTAAAGCAGTCTTCGTCACTCACTGAAAGGCAGGCAGTGAGGAAGCCAAGTGCACCCTCATTCCCTAAGCAGGATCTCCCGTTATCAGAGCACCAAAACAGAGAACACCTCCCTCCCCCCTCCCCCAGCATGCCTGCCTGCTGTACCTTTAACAGCAAGGGAATTCAGAAGAACACCCTTGCGGTGGAAGAGCTGCTGAACAAGTTCACATGGGAAGAAACAATTCTCAAAGTTAAAAGTACAACGTTAAGAGTTTCACCATTTCACCACTTTGGAAAAGTTACTGTTTTTGACTGCAACTCCCAGATTCCCCTGCATGGCCACTGAGGGATACTGGAAGTTGTGATCCAGAAAGGAAATTTTTACCAACTGTGGTCTTAACATAATTTTGGGATGTCAAAAGTGGAGTCAGGTAGTTAAAAGTTGATACATACTGTATTTAAAAAGGAGAGATTTCAGATTTAGATTCACTGCTAACACCACTGAATGCCAGTTGTTCTTTTAATACAAGAATGCAAGACCTTCTTTAAGGAAGTTCTTTTGACTCTAATAAAAAGTCATTTCAGACACAGCCAGATCCAAAAATCAGCAGATTTTGTAGCATTGCATAGCACTCACTATCTCTGCTACTATCTACATGAAATCAGGCTGAGTACTACAAGCTTTCCATCCCAGCTCCAACAGGTTGGATACTTACCATTCACTCATGTAACATAGCTAAATGTCATATCACAGTCTAACTCAATGTCAGCATTAAAAAGACAAGTCATTCCACTGTTGAGGGGGTGCCCCGCTGGAAGTGTAAAAAGGTCACGATCCAATTCTGTTCTCACTGCGCATGTGGAGGGATGCTAATTTGAATTCTAGACTACGAAAGGTACATACTCATATGATAATTTCTTTTGCATTCGCACTACTTTGGCTTTGGGATGGGGGCTGTGTTCTTCTATGGATAACCATCCACATACTTGTGTTCATTTCCGAATTGGCCCTACTTTCTTTTCTTTCGAAATTGAGAAACATTCTTCCCATGTGATAACTGCAGTCCAAAACATCTGGAGGACCATAGGCTGTCCTCCCTAGCTAAAAAGGAAAAATGGTGTTGATGTCCAAAAGGAACCAACAAGAGCGCTGCTACACCTTTAGGATTAGACCAGTGGGATGGACAACAAAATGCTCAGGATTCCAACCACTCCATTCCATTCTTCCCTCCTCCTTTTTTTTTTATTTCCCCACCCAAAACCAATTAGACAGCATTCTATGTCCATTAAACACACTCTCATTGGGCTGCTCTGAGAGATTATCCTCCCGAAAGTTTCAACCATATATATGGGAGAAGGGGAGAGAGAGAACTTCTACAAATGGTGTTCCTCTGAAGTATAATACTCTCCTCTTGTGAACAGGTGCTGCCATGTTGGCTGCAGAAGCAATGACACCAAGAAAACATAGATCACTATAAGTATAAATTATTATTTTTTTCTCATTTATTTGTATATTAGTGTTGGGTGCTCCCTTTTTCTTGCTACAACTGCTAAATAATCACATCACACCTTTTTTTGTACCAGTTCTGGCAATCATGGATATAACACCACAGCCCATTTTACAATCTCTCTTCCACCACAAGCACCATACACCTACCCTGAAGATTTCTCTGGCTTGGGTGGAAGCACCAAAGGCTTCCCACTGATGTTAGCCATCTTGCATGATTTAGAGCGCTGTACAGGGGCCTCCTTGACCTCACTTTGTGGATCACCTTCCTCAGCAGAAAGTTTTCGCCCTCTCAACTTAGCCTAGGGTCAAGCACAACAGGATTAGAAGCAGGACTTAGCAAAACACTTATCACAGCTGTCTTGACAAGGTCTAGAGAATAAGATCCTCACCTTTCTTCTTCCCTGTTCACTACTTTGATTTCAAGTTGGCAATTTGACTTTGAACATTCTGATTTCCAATAACCAATCTTGAAACCCACCCTAATATTTATTCTCATTGTATGATTCTTTATGCTGATCCACCCACACAAGATTCTACCTTCAATGCAGAAGGGCTGAGGCCTGGGAAGAGGGGCACTTTTACTCCCTTGGACAATGGAGAATTACGTGTCTTCCTGCTTCTTGGCTCTTCATGGACGTCTTCATCTGAGGCTGCAGAAGCTGTTTGAGGCTCTAAAAAAGACAAATGGTAGTGTAAACAACATAGGTGAACCTAGGCTAATGCTGTGTGACACATTCCAATTCATTTCTGTTATTTCTGAGTGACAGAATCCAAAATACATTCTAAAGCACAGTGCCTAGAGCACAGTAAAGACAAGCAACCTGGGAAAATCTTGCCAGCTATCTTCATTATAGTTTGCCACACAGTATTTGGCTCATCTGCTGAAATTTGGAGCTAAGCCTAAGCACACTCCACCCTATGCATGTGAGGAAATAAGCTCAAGTCTAAGAAAGCTCATGCTACCAGCTTCTTTCCTTCACTTAGTCTCAAAGATGCTACTAGATCCCTTTGCATACATTATTATAGTATGTATGTATTATTACAGCTGCCTGGCCGGGAATGGAATCTAAGTTACTCAGGGCTTTTTGGGGTGTAAGTCAAATAACCTAACAAAGGGGACAGATTCACAGAAACATAGCACACACAACTGATATAACCAGGTAGGGCGTACTGAAACACACACACACATACCCTGCAATACAAGGGTCAATAATACACTGAAAAAAGTTGCATGCAAACCACAGCCAAGCCCAGCTTTCAACATTCTTCTTACCTGTGGAATCTTTAAACATCCAGCTGCTTCTGTCACTATCTGAAAGAGCACCTCCAGACCGGGTGGCTGGTGCCCGATGACCCCGCTTACGGCCCAAATTAGCACGGTCACGGTACGCAGTGCTGTCAAGAACCTCTGTATCCTGAATGCATACAGAACAGGGGAAGGAAAGATCAGAGTGACATATTCTCTCCCTCAGGAATGAAGAGCAATGCCACACAACTCCAGCACTTCTACTGCACCCAGAAATCATCTGGATCAATCAATGCCCAAAACTCAGCACCACTAGGACAGATAAGCAAGTGCAGAGGCATCTCTGTATATAGCAAAAGGTTGTTGTCAAACTAATATGAACTATAACACTTTCTCTCAAAGGAAACAGCAACAAATTTAAGAATAACAGAAAGCTTTCAAATTTCAGCATAGCTGTATAGGGTAAGGGCATAGCCAAGGCTTAGCCAGTGGCTATGCTGGCTGTGGGATTTTGGGAGCTAGAGTTCAAAAAGGAACTTTTCCAAGCTCTATAAGCATGGCCAGTGAAAGAAGCAGAGGTTTCACAAGAGTCAAGAAGGCATCTCATAAATATCCAGGGTAGTATTTACCTCCAAGAAGATAAAGTCTTCCCTTGTCACTGCTTCTGTTTCCTCTAAAGCCTGGCCTTCCTGGGACAGAGGTAGCACAGCCTGGCTTCCATTTTGCTCGGGATGGCTCAGTGACCTTGCTTCCAGATGTGGCAGACTCTCATTTCCACTTTGTAACTTGCCATCCCCGCCATCCACAACTGACAAAATATTTTCATCATGCTCAGCTGGGAGAGGAGATGCCTTTAACCCAGCCTCTTCAGCTGCTCTGTCTCCTTCCTTCTTATGAATGTTAACAGGCAAGCTGCTCTGTCTCTTTCCTTCTTCTGAATGGTAACTAGGGAAAGAGGTGGGTCTCTTCTGCTGTACTATTTCTTTGATAGCACTGTTAGAAATCATCTCTTCCAGCAGGCAGCTAGGACTGGAAAGTCGTTGACTATGGCATCTTCTGTTCAGGATTGAGATAAAGAATATCAGTGGTTCCTCAAAACCCTTTCTTCCCACCATCTTGCTAGTTTTCTCCCCCATAGGATTTCCCCATATCTGCTAGTCTCCTCTCAAGATACATCCACCATCTTGGTAGAATTCAAAGATATAGCCATGTTAGTCTGTAGAATCAGTATGTAGAGAGATCTTGTAACACCTGTAAGGGTAACTGAAAGAAAGAAGTTGGCAGCATGAGCTTTCATAGACTTCAGTCTACTTCCTCCACCAAAAGCATCTGAGGAAATAGACTGAAGTCTACGAAAACTCATGCTGCCAACATCTTTCTTTCAGTTAGTCTCAAAGGTGCTACAAGATCTCTCTATATACACACATCATGTTAACAGTTCCATTCTTCAGTGTTTTTCCATATTGGATATTCTCCTTCTAAAATATTTTTTTTCAGTTGCATAAGCACAATGAAAAAGTATGAAAGCGGAAGTGAACTATGAAAGGGCTATCAGATGCTTTCCAAATACACTGGACCCTTGTTATACGCTGGGGTTTGGTTCCAAGATCCCCCGTGGATAACAAAATCCGTGGATTTTGTCCCATTAAATATAAAAAATGGAAAATCAAGATTTGATATTTGAAATTTATACCTTTTTTTAACATTTTCAAACCGTGTATAAAAAAATCTGTGTATAAGAAGGGCCGACTGTACAATGAAAAGCTAATATAAAATCCACAACATTAGATAGGAGGATTCATACCTTCTATTATTACAGAAGCAATAAAATGTCTCCAGTTGGACTCATCCTACAGATCATGATATTTAAGAATCATATGGTATAACATGATGCATGATACAGGTGAGTTCACATGAGCCAAGGCAGCTCTACAGTATTAACCTGTGTTTGTTTCTGAAATACTGCAAATTTTGTGTCTTTAAAGTTTACTGTAATTGATAACTGTAATAACAATATTTATAAACTTATATATTTCCTTTTTTAAAAAAGAAAAAACAAGGTTTTTGTTTCTTTCATGGTGGAACTGGTTCTTTGAAAGAGTGGCAAGTGGGTGTTAAGAAACAAAAGGGTATAACGAGCCAGGAGAACTGGCTGCATCAAAGCAGACAGGAAAAAGAAATTTCTTAGTGCCAAGAGAAATACAAGCAAAGCTATGTGATTATCTCAAAGAGCTAGCACATGATAATGGACAGCGTGTTGTATGCAACTGTATTAACTGCCTCTGTGGCAAATCTTTACAGTTTATGACTCATCAGCTGTAATGCAATAATCTGACAACCTCCCTTTTTTACAGTATCAGCAGGGCACCAACCAGGAATATGACCCTAGGCATGTTTACTCAGAAGGAAATCCTAACTCTATTCAATGTGACTCTCTCATTTAACAATGCTTACCCTTAATCAACCTTGCATAGCCTTAATTAGTGGGCTGCAAAACCACACTAGATCCATTTCTGTGGATTACAAGATACACAGGCTCAGCTGAGGTCATAATAGGAAACTAGTCTCAGACACGTTCTTTATGAGAAGACAAGAGAATGGGAACATAGTCAGAGATTCTAGAACAGTGCGCGGAACAAAGGCAGACATAAGTAAATCCTGACTCTGTGTTGAGAATCATGTACCTGAGATACACTGCCACACTTAATGTTGCTTGAATATATAGTTTTTATTGTCATTGTTATGTTCAGATTCTTGTTATCACAAATGGGGCAACCAAGGGTAAGGGGGTGGAAATACTGAAGGTTAAAAGGGGTATGAACGAAAGACAAGGATAGGGAGGACAGGAAAGAATATATGATGAATGTATAGTGTGCTCCATCTACTGGAAAACTCTACCATGCTTCTGATGATTCTCAAATTCTTCTCAAAAGACAGTCCCTATGGCCAGAAGTGTTTTAAATATCCAGAACAGGACTATCAGAAGAGGCATGAACATGTATGGGAATGTCAATCAGTGGACAATCTCAGGGACTGTCACTTGAGGTGATTTTGACAGTTCCCAGTTTCTCATTTGGATTTCCAGGGATCAGTACAGAGATAAACAGTTTATGGTACCAGGTGCATAGGTTCAGTAGGCTTCTTATGTAAGAAATTACCTGTTCAGAAGTAGCCTGTTACACACCAACCAAGAAGTGTAGACAAGATCTCAAATCTGAAAGCAGTGGTGGCCAAATGGTTAGGATTCCATAACAGAACCTGCAGAATCCCAGGTTCAAATCCCTATTTAACCAAAACTAAGTTGTACCAGCCAGCATCTTTCTACCTAGCCAAACTCACAAGGCTGTTCCAAGCATGACATAGGATAATACCCTTGTATTTACTGCCCTCTACGTCTAATTATTTTCTATGGCAATTACACATACTGAGGTATTCTTCCCATGGCCATAAGGCAAACAGAATAATGAGATTCTTATAAACCAAAGTATATGAACTGCAGACTTGATGGATAGCTTTACATCCAAAGAAATCAAAAGTACTCTTTTTTTAATGCAGAAATTTCCATCAAGCATTCACAGGTTTTTCCAACTATTAATGTACAGAAGGGAGGGAGGGAGGGAGGGAGATAGGTAGGTAGATAGGAAAGCATTCAACGTACCCACATTTTCTTTTGCATAGTATTTGATGTAGACTGAAGACAACTCAGTTCTATAACCAAATGTCAACTTTGCTCCTTACCCAAAGAATATGATAACCTTAAAGCAGTGACTCAGCCTTTTGTATGTTAACACTGACCAGTCACTGTATCAAAGAACCCAAGTTCCTCCATGATAGAAATAAAAACATCACCTTTTTTTCCTAAAAGAGAATATGTAAGTTTATAAATATTTTGTTACTACATTTTTTCAATTACAATAAATTTTAAAGACATAAGAATTGCAGTAGTATTTTAGAAGCAAGCACAAGTAAACACTGCAAATCTGTTAGTAGCAGAGAGTTATAATAAAATTGATGTTTTAAATTATAATGCAGATGTTCAGAATATGTTTACTACTATGGTAGCTGTAAAACACAAAGAATATAAATTGCAGTAGTATTACTGGAATAATTTTTATTGCTATGACCAAAGCATCTACATCCCCTTACTTCTGTTTCCCACCACTGGCACGCAGAAAGGTGACTGAGAATCACTGCCTTAGAGGAGTATGTATCAGTATGCCCAAAAAATAAGGTACATTTGCCAGCTAAGGAGCTCAAACTAAATACAGTCACCACCAACCACAAAAAAGAGCAGATTCCTATCCTCAATGGCAATGATATCATCTGCATGCAAGAGAAAAATGCTTTAGGTAAGTTGGCTACTTAAGGTTGCCTTTCTTCTCTCTGAAGTTGATTTTTGAGCTGATGGTCTATACATTTATCTATAACATGTAGTTACAGTGGTACCTCGGGATACGAAATACCCAGGTTACGAAATTTTCGGGATACGAAAAAATCCCATAGGGAATTATTGTTTCGGGTTACGAATGTTTTTTCGGGTTACGAAAAAACTTTTGGTGCTTTTTTCGGCTTTTTCGCACGGAATCGCGGCTTTTCCCCATTAGCGCCTATGGCAATTCGGCTTACGAAGGCTTTTCGGGTTACGAAAGCGGCCGCGTTACGAATTAATTTCGTAACCCGAGGCACCACTGTATATCCTAATTTGAAAGCATAGACAAATTCATAAGTCCTAGATCTATCAACAATTAGTCAGAACAGTGGAAAAGAACTTAACAGATTCTCAAAATATCCCACATATACCCTTCAAGTACCCCTCTGAATATCAGATTTTTAGGGATGGGATGAGTTCCTTTTTGCTCTCCTTCCAGAGTTTTCATCAACTCAGAACCCGGCATATGGGGGAGGATTTGGCCTCAGTTAATCATGGCCTGTTACAGACTGCCAAAATAAAGCTGCTTCGGGTCTCTTTGAAGGTATGCTGTTTAAATGATGCATGGGTCCTAAGAGTCCGGAGATCGCGCCAAAGCCACACTCCATTCCTAAGCACTGGAGTGCAGCTTTGGTGCAGCTTCTGGATTCTTAGGATGCATGCATCATTTAAACAACATACCTCCAAAGAGACCCGAAGCAGGTTTATTTTGGCAGTCTGTAACAGGCCATAGGCTGCATACCCTGTCCTCCTTCCAGAGCAGCTAAACCAATCTTTATGGCCATACATACTTTTTGGGAGGGCTGGGGAATAGGAGTAAGGACTAAAGGAGTAGGAATAGAGAGTAACAAAATACAGTATATTTTTACTCCTTATTCCTGTTATTATATTGTACATGCAAACACCAAAAAACAATTTTATTATATTGCACTGGGAAAAGGACTAGGAGGCAAAGAGAGACACTTACACCCACACAGAGACCAGCCTTGCAAAGCAACCGGGGCTTTTCCCCAAACTGGGGAGTAGGAGTAAGGAATAAAGGAGTAAGAGGTTTTTTACAGGTATAGGAGTAACATTAAGAAAAAAAAATCTTACCCTGAGTAGGACAAGGAGTAACTCCAAAATCACCACTACTCCCAGCTCAGCTTTTTTGGAGGCAAGAGTTACATGATGGCAGTCTCAACTATTTCAAGATAAAACTGAACTAATTCTTCCTCTGAGTCCAATATATATATATATATATATATATATATATATATATATATGAGAAAATTTCAAGAATATAAAAGCCTACTAAAACACAACATTTCTACGTTACATCCCATATTCCATCATCCCCTCCATTCTGTAATGGCAACATTCCAGATTTGAGTGCACTCTTGTTATGGGGTTGAAGGCTACTGCATGAAGCAAAAAGCTAGTAGGGCTTATCCAACTCTTCCTGACCACGCTGTTTTAGTGTCTGTAAAATGGTGCCCCTTCCACATCTGCACAGCCTTCCGCCCACCCTCCCAGCTTTTCTTCCAAGCAGCTAAACAGCAGCTGGGAAGCTGGATAATATATTGTCACTAGAGGGCTGAAGAACACTCTCTCAAGGGAAGGGTCTGCTGCAATGCATTGTGGCAAAGAACCCATTCTCCAATCAGAGCATTTCAAGTGGCATAGCCATGCATTACCAGAAAAGTTCAGGAGATCCACAGAGAAGGTAGATTAGAGACAATGTCTGGATGAAGCGTTGCAAGGTCCTGCATTAGCCATGGCTCCCAACAAATTTATTTATTTATTTATTTTTATCCCGCCTTTCTCCCAAAGTGGGACCCAAGGCGGCTAACATACATAAAACACAATAGTTAAAATTGTACAATTAAAATCGTAAAAATATAAAAATTACAAATATAAAATTTAAAACATACAAAGTTAAAATTAACAATCCAAGACCATCCCTCTCATCCCCCAGTAAAACCATGTCTGCCAGATCTCAAAAGGCCTGTTTAAACAAAAATGTCTTTGCCTGCCTGTGAAAGGCCAACAGCAAGAGGGCCAGCCTAGTCTGCCATGGAAGGGAGTTCCACAGGGTGGGAGCAGCCACTGAGAAGGCTCTCTCTCGTGTTCTCATCAGGCAAACCTGGGGTAGTGGTGGGACCAAGAGAAAGCCTTCTCCTGAGGATCTCAGGGCTCTAGGTGGTTCATATGGGGAGATATGGTCTCTCAAATAGTCTGACCTAAGCTGTGTAGGGCTTTATAGGTCATGACCAGCACTTTGAATTGTGCTCAGAAACAAACCGGTAGCCATTGAAACTGTTTCAGTACAGGAGTATTGTAAATGCTCTGCCTTGCTTGTTCTAGTGTGAGTCTTAATATCTCCTACTGGAAGCGATATGTAAACAGTGCTTGGTGATCACAGAATGAAGAGAGAGATTCAAGCAGCAGGGGCAAAGGTAGGAGTCAAGAAAATATGCAGGTCAAAAACAGCTGGGGTTGGCATCCCATACTGAAAAGGGGTGGGGGGGTTGAAACCTTTCCTCCCAAACGGCCAGTTAGTGTTCCCACCAGCCTCATTTCACTATTTTGGGGGGGGCACTCACCTACCCCACGTACACACCTTTTTTTAGGCCTGGAGAAGCTTTCCTGCCTATACACACTTTTCTTCAGAACAGGTAGTCTGATCACTTCCTGGTTTGAAAAAAAGTCTCTCTAGTCTCAAAAAAATGAGAGGGGCACCAAAAATTTCCTGAAAATGTGGCTGAGAGGGAGGATTGGCTATTTGGAGGCAAAATAAGTACAGTCGGCCCTTCTTAAACACGGATTTTTTATACACGGATTCAAGCATACACGGTTTGAAAATGTTCCAAAAAAGTATAAATTTATCTTGATGTTCCATTTTTTATTAGGGACACCATTTTGCTATGTCATTATACTTAATGGGACTTGAGCATACATGGATTTTGTTATACACGAGGGATCTTGGAACCAAACCCCAGCGTATAACAAGGATCCACTGTAACTGCCCCATGAGGAGGTGGATGGCATCAAAGGGGAGAATACGGGTGGTTGTGAAGCCATGGGGGGCAACATGACCTCCAGTCCCTGCCAGTTGTCCGTCTCTTAACATGCTGCTCAATTGAGGACCTAAATATTCTAGTTGGCATCATAAATACAGTGGGTCTTCCGTATCAGCGGGTTTGCCATCCACAGACTGGAGCATCTACGGATGGCCCTGAGCTGTTCTCAACAATGGTAGTGTATGCACACAATTGTGTGCCCATCACATTTAATCAACTATAATAGGACCTGAACTCCCATGGTATTTTGCATCCACCGGGGGGGGGGGGGCAGAATGGAACCCCCAGGGATACGAAGGGCCAACTGTACTGGGGAAGGCTTTAAGTACTTGCCAGTGAAATAAGTAAGGAAATGGGAAAGACACCAACAGTCATTGCTGACCTTTTTTCTCAAATGTAAAGTAAGACAAAAAGCAATATTAGTCAGCAAAGGGAAGATTAAAATGAGAACACCTAAACATATTCAATAACAGGTGTTTGGGGAGGAGTGAAGAAGAAAACCTTACAGAATATGATAAAAAGAATGACAGATACTACCATTCATCTGGCATTCACCACAAAAATGGGAAAAGAGCATGACAGGAGGCAGCAGCTTCACAGCATACTGAATGAGTTTCTGACGCTATATATAAAGGACATGGGGTCTACTGGTACAGAATGTTGCAAATCAAGACAGCTAATTGAAAGCCAAACACTAAATGCAATTCAGAAAGAATTGGACTCCTTGTCTTCCATCGTACTGAACATGGCAGTCATCCAAGACAAAACACTGGAATGGATGGGTAACTGACCACACAAGAGCAAAGAGGGTAATTCTGGCAGAACAAAGAATAACTGTCATTAGGACCTTGTCTATTCACCTAGGGTGAACCAAAATATGCCTTTAGGTGATGGCAACTGCATGCAAGTTTATTCTAGAGCAGCCACAGTAGTCAATCTGTGCTTCCCAAGCCAGTAAAACATGGTAGTGAACACAGTGGCTACTAGGTTTGTACGCTTTCTTCTGATCAGATGGAAGGCAGCCAGGAAACACCACAGGATGTCTCCACTAGGGAAAACCAATGGCTTACTAGGACTACAGCATCCATATCTTCAGTCTCTTGCTTCGTAACAAAGGAAAAAAATCTCTATACAGTATCTTGAGGCTTCATGGCTTTAAAGCAAGAAGAGCAACTATTACATCACAACTGCTGCTTATTTACACATCTTCAATGTTTTCTAATTTTGAGGCTGCATCCACACTGCAGAAATAATCCAATTTGACACTGCTTTACCTGCCACGACTCTGGGCTATGGCATTCTGGGAATGGCTACCAATGGAAATGGCTACCATTCCCAGATTACCATAGTCCAGAGCCGTGGCAGTTAAAGCGGTGTCATATTATTTCTGCAGTGTGGATGCAGCCTAAGAGGAAGCTGCAAGAATTCATCAGTTCTGCACAACAGAAAGAATACCATATGGTGCTCCCTATGGCAACAAGAAGTAACTACCAAAGATGAAAGAGAGGGTGGAAAGGAATTGATTAGGAAGCAAATTAATACACTAATTATTTAAAATGTTGATTTACAAATGAATACAAGAACAAAATCAATTAGTATTTCATTTCCTTTATCAACTTGCATTTATTCAACCTGTCTTCTCCCACCCCAACTTTAGTAAATATTAATTGCAAACCTTTACCTCTCTGCAGAATCCCCAGTTCCTCCGTGGTGCTGCATCACATCGCGCTCTAAACCAATGGCTCCAAAGTGATAACCGGAGTCTTTACGTTCCTCCTTAGGTGCACCCGTCCAATCCATCTGTATTAGACCCACTTCCTCAGCCCCATCTAAAGTCTTTGGCCTCGTATCAGATGCCTCTGTTTTTTCAGCACCAGATCTGTAGGGAAAATCTGTGTGTCCCACACCTGGCTCTCTGGTATCCACTGCCTCTGATGAGACAGACAAGGTTTCCAAGCCCAGGGCTGGGAACCAATGTGGCTCCTTCTCTGTAGGTTTTTTAGAGACATCTGGGTTTTCAGTTTTCAAGTCACTGGACAGATCCATATCTGTGAGGCCAAGATCTTGAGTCTGCTTATGCTGTCCCTCTCCAATTCCTCTGAACTCAACCCTGGCCATAGTTCTCAAGTTTTCACCCCCATCTATCACACTATCCCGCATCTCCTCCACATCCATCATCACCCTTTCACCTGGTAAATCTAACTGTCCAAAGCTGCAAGCTTGGTCCTTCTCTATGGCACCAAACTGGTTTTTCTGTTCAGTTCCTGAAAGATCAGCATCTTTGTCACAGTCTCTTGTGCTTGGAGAAAAATCACTATCTTGTGCATCAGTTTCTTTCAGCTTGTAATCATCAGCCCAGACTGGGTTCTGGACACAGAATTCCAGATTGCCAGTTACAGATTTAGTGGTATTGTCTCTATTTCCATTATCTACTTCTTTTTCCCAAGCTGTTTGGCAGTCACCATATTCACTAGCTCCACCTGCCTTCTCAGCACTGAAGTCACCACCATGACTTTGGGAAACCCCCACATCACATCTGTTGGACCAGTCAGAATTGACTTTTGCATTCAATTCTGAATCCTGTTCTCTGCTACCATCAAAGCCATATGTATTAGGTTGTGAGTGCTGCTGGATGCTAATCTGAGAATCCAGTTGCCTGGCATCATATTCATTGGGTGGTTTTAACTGGTGGGCACTGAACTCTTTTTGCATTTGGTCAACACTACTAGCACTGGATTCACCAGGCCAGAATAATTCGGTGGCACTGAATGTGGCACTGTGAGAGATAGCAGCCACAGCTCCGTGATCATCAGTCCTCAGTTCAGTCGCCTGATGGCTGTCAGCAGATGATTTAATGTTGATCTCCAGTTCTGGACAGCTGGTAGTTTCTACACTGCATTTCTTTGGCCAAGTGATCTCTCCTGAAGCACCAGAATGATACTGGCTGCTCCAGTCTGTCTTCTTGGCTGCAAACTCACTCTCCCCCTGGTCATCCTCAGTACTGCAGAGTTTGGGCCAGCCTGGCTTCCTCACATATGGTTCTCTGTCCTGACACTCAGCAGTGCTGATGCTATACGAGCTGCTCCAATCAGACTCTTTAATCTGCTGCTCAGTACAACTGTTGCTATAAGCAGTAAGCCAGTCCTCTTGCCTTGGGTTGGAACTGCCCAGCAATGGTGTTCCTGTGGTCCAGTCTTGCTGAATGGCACCAAATTCCATATCCTGCCTTTTGGTATCACCAATACTATATGAGCTCGGCCAGTCCTGTACACCAGTGCCAAACTCTCGATCCTGTTCTGTCTCACTAGGCCAATCCACCTTGCTGACACCAGTAGCCCATCCCATACCAAAGGTGGTAGACCGATTTGTTCCTACAATGCCAAACTCACTACAAAGGTCCTTCCGTGACCATCCAAGGAGATCCTGATCAAGAAAAACAAGACAAAGAGGAAAACACATTGGGAAACGCACAAACATTTAGAAGGGACTGGACTGAATAAAGATGCTCCTTCTAGTAATACCCAATATGAGAAAAGACATTAAAGAGACAAGCTGAAATATGATTTACCAAATTCATCCCATCACTATGCTTGTATTCACTTAACTTTTAATTCTGGCGTTACTAGTTGTTTTGCATGCAAAAGATCCTATCCTAAATCCAACTAGAGAATTAGAGAAGACAACGAATCAATGGCATTTGCAAAAGTGTTGACTTGCCATTTAGCAATTGACTCAATAGGTCTACTTTATTTGAGACTAGTAACTGCATTGAGATGCCCCAGGCTTAATCACCAACACCACCAGACCCACAACTCTGAAAGCCTAGGGAGCTGCTTCTGGTCAGCACAGAGTAACCTGCTTCTGTCCAGATATTTTGGAGTATAGTTTCCATAATCTCTGACCACTGACTGTGCAAACTGTAGTTTGTGTCATTCAAGACAGCTGGAGGGTACCAGATTCACAGACTGAATATATTCCACTGGTCTTCATAGAATGGTTCAGGATTCTCTCACTTGGTCATCCTGACCTAACAACTTTTGTTGTTGCTGTGTTCCTTCAAGTAGTTTTTGATTTATGGTGACCCTAACATGGGGTTTTCTTAGCAAGATTTATTCAGAGGAGGTTTTCCATTGTCTTCCCCTAAGGCTGAGAGCATGTAGTTTGCTCAAGGTCACCCAATTAGTTTCATGAACAAGCTGAAAAATCAACCCCTGGTCTCCAAGAGTCACAGTCACTGGTTCTAACACTATACCTATACAAATGTATAATTTAAAAATTAAGAGCCCCAATACATATTTGAACTAAAAGTGTGACACGGTTCTGGAAAGACTGCATGCTACTGGTGTAAACAGTACTGAATCTGATGGACCAGAGTAACATAGCTTCTACCTCTTACATGTCATTTTCCAAAACAAAGATTTCCAGGTATAAAAATTGTATGTCAACCCCACTTATAGACTACCTTGCATAATGACCCTACATCTTTGAAAGCTGTAGCCAATCATATGTTTATGCCACCTATAGTATTTCTATACTGTATGACCCACCCAACCCCATCCACAAGGGTTATGTTCCAAACTCCCCAGTGGGCATCTGAAACCATGGATAACAGGGAATCCTGTTAGTTTCAATGAGACAAATGACTTCTAGCCCAAGCATACCATAGAATCACACTAGAGGACCTAGAAATGCCTAGAGGGAACACTTCTCTAAGAATTTTTAGGTCCTTCAGTGCAATTATATGGTATGCTTGGGCTGGAAGTTGATCACAGAATCACACTGGAGAGCCTCGAAAGCCTAAAGAGAACATATTTTTTCAGACATGGGTAAGTGAAACTGCAGATACTGAATTAACAGATATGGGGTTGTTCTATTCTGTCATTTTTTCCCCAAATGCATAAGATGATTTTGTGAGATGTGTCTGCAAAAAATACCAGCTCACAGGAATGATATAGAAATTCTGGCAAGGAAATTTTAGCAAGGAAGATGCAAAAGTTGTAAAAATGTTATTTATGTGCCCCAACAGGGAAAGGAAATAAGAGTCACTGGAAACGGGAATTATTTGTGTACAGCATAGGAATCCCAAAACCAGGCGCCTGAAACTCTAAATGGCCCATTTGGGGTTTTTGTTTGTTGTTTGTTTTGAACTTTTAAAACACTACCTATTACAATATCTTCATGAATGGTTACTTTACAGGGTCTAGAGAAACCATGACTTCCTAATTACACACTTCAGTACTACATACAGGGTAGTTCAATAACTAACAATTTTTGGTAGAATGTAATGGTGCTCAAGCAACAACTACTTGCTGGCAAGGATGTAAAACCATCCAGCTGACAACAACTCTGACACATAAAGAAGGTGGGATTTGGAGAGGAAAAGGAGCTACTCCTCCCAGGACGATTGAAGGATTATCACATGTGGCAGCACATTTTGGCTCTCTTTCTGTTCTTGCACTGTCTGCAGCTACCTAACCTGTTCAACCACTTTGCAGCTTACTCAAAAACCAAGACCTGCCCTTCACAAAGAAAGACAAGCCCTGTATCAGTTATCCTACTAGGCAGAAATGTATGCCCACCAAGCCACATTTGGTCCCATTTAACACCTTGCACTCCAGGTTCTACTAGGGCCTGAATACCCTGAAGGTATCAGATCCACTTGGATTGGGGGCTGCCAAGAAATACCAGGTATTACAGGCTAAATTTCAAAGGAAGGCAATGGTAAACCACCTCTGAGAACTCCTTACCTAAGAAAACACTATGAAATTCATGGGGTTGCCATAGGTCAGCAGCAATTTGAAGGCACATTGACAGTTAGATGCCAGCTTCTAAAGACCTGGAAGAAAAACACTAACAATACTCTTCACTCATTGCCTCACTTTCCAGACCCATACAAAGCAAAGTCCCTTTACCTCTGGTCCTGTGGGGTCTTCAGACTTGGACATGCCTCTTCTCTTTGTGTCATCAGTGCTGGGTGGAGGAGATGCCAGAAGTTCATCCAGCCAATGAGATCCAGGGTCAGGATCAGTCACCCTCAATATGTCAGCATCCACTGCCTTGCCTTCTTGTGCCAGTGCCAGAGCACCACTGTCCTCCTGGCAAGAAGCAGCCATTTGCACCTGGGAATCGTCTGAGAAAAAGATGCAAGGCTCTGCAGGTGGAGCAGCTTGTTCAACACTTGGCAGTGACTCCATTGCTTGTAAAGCCCCTTCCTCATGACTAGGGTCAAGAGGCAGGAAGCCCTCCTGCTCTTCTTGAAAACAACTCTCTGCTGCTAGTATAGGGTTAATCAATTTGCAGCTAAGTTCTTCCCGAGCACAAGGACCTCCAGGAGCTGACAATCCAAGAGTTGAAGGGGACTTCAGTTCTCTTTCAGACTTCTTTAGGGAATCTTTAGCATCACTGAGGCAGGATGAGTTCCTATAAGCCTCAGTATCCTTCCCTCTCCTGCTCTGTCCTTCTGAGTATGATTCATCATGTGTCTCTTCCAGGCTAGGGCTCTTTCCTCCCAATTCTACCTCCAAGAGGCTAGTGTCATCAGCCTCCTGAATGGGAGACTGAGGAGGGGACCCTGGTCTCTTCCCACCAAACTCTGGAGGCCGGCTAGGGAATGACCATTCAAAGGATTGGGACAGGCTCCAACTGGACTCTCCTCCTGCAGCCCGCTCCATGGGAGGGCCGCCTTTACTTGGCAGAACAGCCAAGGACCCTCCCAGCTCCTCCTTGACCAGTTGTTTCCCCCTTGGCTGCAGCACTCCCTCTGAGGCACGGCGTAGACTCAACTGAGAAAGCTGTATGCCCTCATCCTCAAGAGTGAGTTTCTGCTCTCGATTCTTAAGGGACCCTTGGTCCTGGAAAAGTTGGCAAGAGGAGTCCTGCGTACGAGAGGGAGAGCCAGGAGGTTGATCAGAGCCAACATGGTACTGAGCAGTGCTTGGAGAACCAGGGGACTCAGAGACTCCCAAGAGAAAATGGGAAGTTTCTTTGCTGTGATCTACAGGAGTACAGGTCAAACTGGCAGGTTGCCCAGGGAGAGGAGACACATCTGGGGGCCCTGCAGAAAGATCTGAGAGACCCAATGATGAGGAGCATCCTGAATAAGTTTTAATTATAATACTGGGAGACCCAGGGGACCAAAGCTCTGGAGGAGCCATGGGGGAACCTGGAGCCTGGGCAGGGCCAATGGAGACCTGAACAGGAAATGTGAGGGATTCAGCTACATCAGGAGAACCTGGTGGAAGCTGGGTTTGGATGCTGGGAACATCTGATGGCAAATATGGGGAACCTGGGGCAGCTTCAGGAGGGCCATCAGGGGATCCAGGTGTAACTCCAGCAGAAAGCACAGCAAGGGGTTGAGAGGCCTGGGGGAGAGAAAGATGGAAAGGGTAGGTTAAAAACCAAATCATTAGTCTGTGAAACCATCTGAAGCATCCCAGTTAAATCCTTGACTTCCACTCTCATCCCTCTAGTCCCAAAGCTATTATTTAAAATAAAAGGGTCTCATATCCAGTTCTGTCGCCTTCCCATGAATGAACCTGTGAAGAAAATTTCTCCATTTCTGTACTGCAGAAACTCTCTCACACACACATATATACTGGAAGATCTGCTTCCAGCTTATAAATTCCCTGATCTTATCCTGTAAAAATCCTCCCCAAACCCATAATCATTAAAGCCAGAAGGAAATGAAATGCAAAGAGTGCAAGAGGAAGGGAAAAAGAGAGCTGAAGAGACCAGTCAACATGCTGCAGTAACACCAAGGTTGTGTGCCCCACCCCAAGCCTTGTCCCTCTCCACCTAGACCTACAAAAAAGGAAAAAGAGCCAAGCTAGGTAGACCACACCCTATGGAGCTGCAAGCTTTCTTCGCCCCTCCTTTCTTGGGAGAGACAAAGAGTTAATCATTACTATCACCCACCCCAAACAAGCAGCCAGCAGATGCTATGCCTTACATGCTGGTGGGTCTGGTCACAGGCCAAGCAGTTGGGAACAACTTCATACATACCTGACAAGTCACTGAACTGTATGCACTGAGTCATGGCTGCCTTCTTCCCTTCAGCTAAGGGTCCAGGACTCTGCATTAATCTTTCAAATATAGTCAAGCCTAGGTTCACACAAACTAGGTTCAGACACCCTAGGTCAGGTTTTGTTTTTTAAAAGCCTGAAAGGACAAGAACCTATTTCTCTCACTTTCTTACTGCGATGGGGACAGGTGAGAAAGTAAGTAAGTATTCTGATAGTCAGGGGAACCTATATGCTATAGCAGTTGGCAAGCAGCATGCTTTTGAATTCTTCAACCCTGAGCCATGCAAGCTACAAGTATTTACCCTGCCTAACAATTAGTGTCAGGTGCTAACTAAAATGTGTAGGAATATGGCTGAATATTTCAAATCCCAAATCATCAGGCACTGGGTAAAGCAGTGCACAGGATATTTTCACTGATATACTCTGTGACTGAAATGGGGACACAAGATTGCCCTGAGAAACCTAGGAGTAGTGCATAATGATGCTAAATTTTGCCTGGGTTATCAATCTCTTCCTGAAGAGAAGCATTAGTAGAGAAAGGAGACACGCACCCTACAGAGAGGGAGCCCAGAAGGAGAGAGGTGGCAGATACCCCTGAGACAGAGGACAGCCAGGAAGGAGAGAGCCCAGCGGAGGAATTGCCATGCTGCAGATAACTCACACCAGGGGGAGATGGTGGACTGCTATGTCCAGCTTGGCCTCCATCACAGCTCATGCTAGGTTGACTGGAGCTGCTGCAAGAAAAATACACCACCATCAGAAAACAAGACTGATTATTACTGAAAACAATTATACCCCAAATGAACTGTCTATCATAGAAGACTAATGTATAATCTACAACACTGAGGAGAAGATGCTTCCCAAGACAAAACCACTTAAAATGTATCATTTTTTCTCTTAAGTACACAATCAACACCACCAGACCCAGAACTCTGAAACCCCAGTGAGCTGCTTCTGGACTTCTGCAAAGACTACAGTTGTGAGAAACGAACCAAATTCCACCCACACTATAATACACAGAAAAGCCACAATGATTTGAATGAGATTTTTGTCTATGTATGCATATTCAGGATTGCAGCTTTAAACTGTGACAACCTCATTCTTACATGGATAACTTAGCTCTCCTAGAGGCAAGTGTAAAAGAATCATGAAAAAAATCCAACAGATCACCCTGAAGATACGTCTACCACATTATTATAACTTTTCCAAACAGTCAAGGACCTGGAACAGCTGCTGCTCCACATCCCACCTGAGGTTTTTCACTTGGTAATACACTGCAAAGCCAACAATCCAGAATAACCTCCGGAAAGTATCAAATTATACAGATCATGTAATATCTCACCTGTCCCTAGAGAGGAAATCTGTGTTTCTCTCTACTGCTCCTGCTGCTTGCTCAGATTCAGGCACATGCTGGCCATTTGAACTTGTGTTTTCCTCCTTGCTTTTTGACAAGCAGCTCTCTTCAGATTCACCAGAGACTCTGCATGTAGAATCCTCTGGCTCAGTTCCTCTCCCTTCTCCTCCACTGGAATATCTCCGGAAAGCAGCATAACCTTTAGGTCCCAGGTGAACAGCTGTGCCACCATCCTGGCTGAAGTAGGAGCGCACCAGCCGAGGTCTGTCAGGACTGTTTAGCCCATCCTTGTTAGGTTTCTCTATCTTAGCCAAAATCTCCTCTACTGTGGTCCCAGGAAAACGCTCTGGTTTGGCTGCTACTGGCACTGGTTTCACTTTGAAGGGGACATTACCCTTGCATATACTGGAGGACACTTTACATTCTTCCCCAGAAGTTCCAGCTGCTGCACTGGATTTCTTTGCAGGTCCAGTTTCTTCTCCATCTCCAGATGGTTTGACTGGAGTGGAAAATGGCAACGTAGACTCTTTCCCATTGCTTGTTTCTTTTGAAGGGCACTTGTTGAGACTAAAAGAAAGACGTTTAACAGCATTGCCAGCCCCACTGCTATATGGCTTGGGCCCAGCCAGCAAATTGATCTTTTCAGCTGAGGGCACCTCAGAAAGAGCCTGCCGCGGTCCAAGGGCAGGTTTTGTTGGCATGGCTGGCTTTGGCAGCACAGAGGGCTTGGGTTTCACGGGTGGCTTCGGGCGGGTATCTCCTAAAATTGGAGAGAGGAAGAGAAGAAGTTTTTAATGTACAGTTCAACCATCACACACACAGTGACTAAAATACAAGATGGGAAATCACTGCCTTAGTATGCACACATACATCAAACACCTGAAATCAGTTGTGTATTAACAGTAATCTGTGCTCAAAATTTCCAACCTTGTTTCAAGGGACAGATTGTAACTCATTCCTGGAAAGGTGATCAAGCCCTGCATCTTCTTCCCCAAATCCTCCAATGCCATTCCTTTTTACAGCCTTAGCATGTTCTCAGGTTAGACCAGCCTGTATTAGGCACCACTAAGTATAAAAGCATCTGTTGCTTCTCTCCATTAGATGGTTATAACCATTACTGGACTGAAATGAGGAAGGGGAAGGTTAGAGATGGGTCTATTTTGTTACCATCTCTTTTCCAGGGCAATATAAAACTCGTTCTTTTTACTAAGCTTCTCAGTTAATACAGGAAAAGGTGCAGTGCTACAGATGCTCATTGCTAAGATAAGGTTGTCAACATTCCTTTCTCAATTCATCCAAATCCTTTACACATTCAAATGCCCATCTACATGCATGTCACCATCCATGATCGCTCCAGTTACTCAGTCAAAGACTAGCCATGTTAGTCTGGATCAGTATACAAAGTGATCTTGCAGAACCTTTGTTAGTCTCAAAAGTACAACAAGATCCCTTTGCATCCAGTTAGTTATGTATAACTGGAGCAACACGGGGGCAAAAATTTTGTAGATCTGGGCCCATGGGTGGTGAAACTAACAGCAGTCCTTGACAGTTCACTTGTGTGAATTGGATGGCCATTGTGGTCTCTTCCAACTCTATGATTCTCTGTGTGTAAAAGCAGTGGATCTCAGAAACATTTAGTGTAGCACTGCTCATATGTAACCCATTCTAAAACCTCACGAGAGCTGTCAGCCCATACCGTAACAAAATGTAATATGTTGACCAAAGTAAAAGCATTAAAGGTTACATGCAATGGTGAACACAAGTTAGACTGGATGATCCTCTAAATTACACATGACAAAAATTACTACTAACATAGCTTTTGAAGTCCCTTGGAATTGCAAATAAGTTGTTATATCCTTAAGGTAAAGAAAATCATATGACACAGCTCTTGGAAGCCAGCACCACTTCAAAAAAGTTATGAATATATGTTTAAATCATCTCCCATGTAAAAAATAGAACAGAAAAGAATACATCCTCCTCGTGCATATAAAATTAACATTCTGTAGCACTCCAATTAAGCAAGAGCTACATCATACAATCCAGCTTTCTTTTTTTCTTTTCTTTTAAAAAAATTAGTTCTCAGTTCTCAGATGACCCATAACCTCTTAAAGGAAAAATCCAGAGCCATTACAAACATGGCAAAATGACCCAACATGTAATGACAACAATGAACTGCACCTCGAGCTAAAGGCTAACCTCTCAGGACATACCTTTCTCAGGGCTACCCAATGGTTGCTTGGGTCCCCTACGCCCATTGGCAGCAGTACAGGGAACTGGGGAGGACAACGACTGGAGCGTAGAATCCATCACATCACCAGGCTGGGATTCACAAGTCCACATAAACGTCAGTCCCTAGGACACAGGGGAAAAAAGAGTTTAAATTTGCAAAATCATTTAAGCAGATAAACAAGATTTCCTATTCATTGATAGACCACAAAATCCAAGTTTTCATCTGGTCTCTTTGCAATAACATTTCCATTTGGCTTCTTTTCCTTTCCCACAAGAGCCTCTTTATTTCTTTCCCTCCTTATCCCCACCCATTGGGTCCCAATTCTGAGAGAAAGGAGGCATATAAATTTTTAAAAATCCTTCCTAACTTAACCATACAGACCCTGTACCCTCTCTTACACAGACACACAGCCAGTCTCACGCCACTCCCAGGGCAAGCTGGAACGAGGATGAAGGGAACGAGGCAACTACAAGCACCCAGGCTGTGACTCATGTCGAAGGATGAGAATCCCAAGACTTATAAAGCTTTAGTTTCCTAGCCTGCACTCTTGCTCTACATAGGGCTGCTCCTGCTCCTGCTCCACCTCTGTCACACCCTGTCAACATACACTCTTGCTCTCGCTCTCTTTCCTTCTCATGCCAGATTTGTGTCTTGAACTCTTAGGCAGCCTCTTTTTCCTTTGTCGCTTTGCCACCACACTCCCATTTGGCTACCTTTTGTGTCAGAATCTCCCTTCTCTTTCCAAGTTCTGGCTTCCCCACCCCTTCGAGCAACAGGAAGAGTTTCTGCTCAGTCTCCGTCCCTCAGCTGTGTAGTAGGCTCCCAACCCGGATATGCAGAGCAGGGAGTAAACATCTGGAGTACTTCCCCCTCCTCCCGATTTCTCAATTGCTTGGCACAGTCCCTGGAATTCAGTGAGGTAAAGCTGGGGCCTGCTCCCATCACTATGGCAACGGCCTCCCACTAGATTTCTAGAGAGGGCCAAACCCTGGCTAAGAGGAGAAACAGGCCAGCATCAGGGTGATGGCGGCAGCAGCGGTGTGTGCCAGGAATAGTTCCAACTGGCTGTCACCCTGCTACTATACAAGCACAGAACCCCTAAAATAAGGAGGAGAACTCTCCTTCGGTGTGACAAAAAGACCCAAGATTAAAACACAGGCCAAAGTCTGTAAACAGTCCTGATCCACAGCCTGCATCTGAACACCAGGCTGAAGTAGCGGGAATCAAGCAGCCTCGCCTTTTGAGTCCATACAAGGGAAATTTAAAAGCAGTCGGAATGTCTCTGAAGGAAAAACAAAAAAAAAGTCAGAGCTGACGCTTCTGTGCTTTATTTTTCTGGTTTATTTCTACAAGCGAAACAGAATAGCTTACTTCTATTTGGTATTTGGTACTTCTCCAAAGCTATTACCCATGCTTCTACTACATATTTATTGTTCTGTGTCTTCAAGTCATTTCCAACTTATAGTGACCCTAAGTCCTTTTCTTGCAGGATTTGCTCAGAGGTTGTTTGCCATTGCTCTCTCCTGAGGCTGAGAGCATGTGACTTACTCAAGGCTCCCCAATGGATTTCATGGCCAAGATGGGAATCGACCCCTGGTCTGCAGAGTCACAATCCAATAAACAAACCACCACGCCAACTCTCAATACCAGTACATATACCAATACACTGGGGTTTTTTGGGGGGAGGAGACTATCAAATTGCTCATTTGATTTCTCCTTTCCGATCACCTTCATATGCTCTTTTGTTGTCCTTAGCACACTTTTCACACCCATAGTCTCTGAGGCACCACCCTGTTTATACAACATGTATTAACTGCATGTCTCACCATACTAAGGCTTTCATAGGCAAAAGTATGATAAATTTCCCAGATAATCCCCTGAGCGAACTGCCACAAAAGAACACAGAATTTGGAGGCCCTACTATAGTAGCAAGAAAGGCATTTCACATTGTAGAGGAGAGGAAGAATGAAAGAGGAATGTTTGTCAAGAACAGCAGCTGTTAAAGTGGTGTCAAACTGCTTTATTTGTGCAGTGTGGCAGCAGCCTTGAGAAGCACTTGAGAAGAAATGAAGGAGAACACTGCTCAGATTTATTAAACCACTGATGAAAAATACCAAAGGAAGCATTCTCCACATTTAGAAACAGCAGCAATGTGTGAGAGGCAGAATTTGAGAGACATAAAATATACCAGCCTCCCACAATCTGACACATCTCAGATTTTTTGAGACCACAAGTTCTATCATTCCCATCAGTACAGCTAATAGCCAGGGATAGTCGGAACTCTTGTCCAAAATATATGAACACACCAGGCAGAGTAGATTTGGGGGCAGATATGCCCTCTTGGTTCCAGTACATCAAACCCTCCTACTTCATCAAGTGGTGCTATACACAATTTGCCACCCTATAGAGATAATTCTTTCCTGAGGAGAAAATGCAAAAACTATATGTTCAGTTTGCCATCTGTAAATTCATTCATTACATTGGATGCTACATCCTTCTTCCTGCACTAAAAAAAAATACCCATGCAAACATTTTTGTCAAGTATGAAATATATTTCTTCCCCAAAGGCTATGCCTAGAGAAAAACACATGGGAAACTAAATACTTAAGATTGGAGAGGGAACCATACACCATACTTCATTTCTGTACAACATAAGGAGGAACAAAGATTGGACCATATGATGGCAAAAAATTGTCCCACAGCTAGAAATTATTTTAAATTGAAAAGAAACTCTGTGGTACAGCATAACTTCAATCTTGGTAAAGATTTCCCTCACATTGTGAAAGATACCTGAAGGGAGCATTCTTTCACATCTTCATCAAAACTTTAATTTACAAGGCTCATACAGTCAACCTGCATTCCCTTTATGATTGCATTCTTCACACAAGTTACATTCCTGTTAAATGTAATCAGTGTTTTCTATAATGTTTTGCTGCCCCAACAGGAAACAGCATATATTCTATATAAAGCTGAACAATAATGTACTGAAGATCAATGATAGTTGCATGGAAATAAGTAACCTCAGAACAGAATTAGTGAAAGTAAAGTATGGTGAAGTTCTTAATATCTCCCTTATGTAAGCCTTGGGCTAATGTGATGAAACAGAGGTATGCAGAAAAGCACATCTGAAATATACAGAACAAAGCAATGGAGACTAGAGAGAATATGCAGGTTCAAACCATGAAGGACAGAAAGGGGCATGCAAAGTAGAACAGCATCTAAAGCAGAACTTTCTATAGAAGTGTTCATCTTTTTGCCCCCACAACCTGAAAAGAGACTCTGTTTTCAAACTTAAAAATAGCAGTCTTTCTCCTGCCCTACTACTGCCTTCTGCTTTACCAAGCATTATTGTCTTTTCTAGTGAGATGTCTTCTTGTGGTATGTCCAAAGTATGACAGTCTCAGCTTAGTCATCTTGGCCTCTGAGGACAGTTCAGGCTTGATTTGCTCTAGGACCCATTTTTGTGTATTTTGGGCTATTCAAAGTATCTGCAGAACTCTCCTCTAACATATTTCAAGTGAGAAAATATTCTCTTGCCAGTTTCCCCCCCCCCCCCACTGTCCATCTTGCACACTGTCAACCTGTATTCAACATACCACCTACAAATTCAAAACCAAATTAGGATACAGCTGCTAAATCTTAGCCTCCAGATGTTTTGGATGAACAAGAATTACAGTCCAACATCATCTGGATAGACAAGATTTCCTGTTCTTGCGATATGCACACTGAAGAGGCTACCAACACAACACGACAAGGTGTTTCTACCCAGCTCTTTGAGAGTTGTCTTGAAGTACTACCTTCTCAGTCTCCTCACCATCACCACCACTTAAGAGTCATACCAGGTTGTTTTTTGGTTTACAAAATGTGCAAGTTTGGAGCATTTCCTAAAACTGTGGCTATTTTATCTCAGTCTTCTCAAGTTTGGACTGAGGTAACACTACAGCCTCACGCAGGCTGGAAATGTAGCATATAATGTATATCTGACCATTTCCACTGAAGGCCCCGCTTCACTCAATTTAGTTCCTATGCTATGCTTGCAACTAGCAGAGATAGCAGTCATGAGGAGATGAGTGAACCAGGTGAAATGAACCAGCACCTTATCAGAATTGACACATTTGCCCTGAAACCATAGCAGGACATGCAGACATGATGGGGCTAAAGCTTTCCAGCATTTTTTTTCCTCCAAAATTTTTTATCCATAACCACCACCACCCCAAAGCATGCAATGGGCAAATTAACAAAGCTTCCCCCAATGATCTGCTATTTCAAAAAATACTAGCATTTAAAGGAAAATCTGGTAAATCCCTTAAAGTTAGGTGAACTTCATTTCTCTACCAAGAGAGAACATCAACAACCATTGTAGCATAGAAGATATGACAGGGAAATGGCTGGAAGGGTGAGAATCCTCTGAGCAACAGAGGCAGGCATGCTAGTCAAGAGGGGAGGGTGGGTGAAGTTTCCCAAAGCACAAGTATCTCTTCCAAAGAAGCTGCTCTATTATGTGGGGACTACATACTGTATTGTGCAATCAGTACTGAATCAGGATCTGTGGCCTTTTAACATCTAAAGTTAAAGGGATATGTCAGCAAGTCCAGTGGGAAGTGAGCTAAATAAAGATCAAGGAACTTAGAAAGACATCAGGAACACGGTACAAGAATGCAATTCAAGGAACACAACTGTGAGACTGTCTGAGGTGCTACATAAATCAAGGCAAACACCTTGCTATCTTTGGGCTGTTTCCTGCTTCCCTTCTACTAGTGCAACAGTTATCATCTCTTCCTATATATCTGTAAAGGACCTGGAGTCGCATGCAGTCCCCAAGACTGTTTTTGCAGCCGCACCTCACTCCCTAACTCCCTCTGATTGTTTCTCTAGCCAAAAAAAGTGGGGAGGGGTTAAACTGCTACTCCTGGAAGCCTTGAAGAGTAGCAATTTTTGTTTCGAATCCAGTTTTTAAAAGGCTGCAGCAATTCCTTGAACTAACATGTGTTTTAAAAAACAGACTCTCATTCTTCAAAACCGTAAGTGGAATTTGGGTCACTGACACTTTTGTTTCTACATTTTTGACAACCTGTGCAGCCCCCAGAGGGCTCCTCTGGGGAGTCAACAACCCCCTGAGCCCTCCAAAATTATCCACCATGCATAAAAAGGATCTTAACCTTAGCACAAACTGTCCACCACTTTACAGTGTGGTGTGTGTGTGTGTGTGTGTGTGTGTGTCTATGTACGTACACACACACAGGGAGCCTTTTCTCCAAAAATGGGACTCAAGGTGACTTGCAGAATAAAATGAAATACAAGTAGAGTCTTAGTGGTTTGAGTGTTGGACTGTTACTCTAGAGATCAGGGTTCTATTCCCCACTTGACCATAAAACCCACTGGGTGACCTTGGGTAAGTCACATGCTCTCAGTTTCAGGGGAAGGCAATGGCAAACCTCCTCTGAATAAATCTTGCCAAGAAAACCCCAAGACAGGTTCGCCTTAAGGTTGCCATAAACTGGAAATGACTTGAAGGCACACAACAACAAAAGCACTGAAATCCATAAACACCTGGACAATTTCAACAGGAAAGAAGAAACTCTTAAAGTAAACAAAGTTTGGCTATTAACCCTGAAAACCAGCAAAATCAAGACTCAGCAAATGCAAATAAAAACCACCCAGAGTGAAGGGGATTCCTAGCAGACAATGGATCATTAAGTAAATGGACACTCTGGAGGCCTTGCCATTCAACAAGAGAACAATACACAGATTAACATGCAAAGCACCTCCTCTCAAACAACAGTATATATACCCCACTCTCTTCCATGCCAGTATTCTCTGAAGAACATGGCCTCATAGCCCGAAAAACCAGAAAAAACTATAAAAACACACATAGCTAAAAACATGATTAAGCTTTCTGCAAAATTAAAACCATAAAAAATATTCTCAAAGGTCTCTCTGGAAAGGAAATTTCAGTCTCAGAATAGCCACAGAGAAGGTTTTCCCATCAAACATGCCTTTGAATACAGTAGGATTGAGAGAAATGGCTCCTGCAAAAATCTTAAGAATTCAAGTAGTCTCATAAAGGAAGATAATCCATCAAAAAGCCTGGACCTGAGTCATCCACAACCATACACACTGTTGTGATAAAACAGATTTAAAACCACTCATGGAATGAGAAAAAGGATGGGCATCCTCAGAGAAAAAAAGAGAGAGAGAGAGCATGGTGTAGTGGTTTGAGTGTTAGTCTACAACTCTGGAAACCAGAGTTTGAATCCCCACACTGGGTGACCCTGGGCAAGTCACACTGTCTCATCCTCAAAGGCAAAGCCTCTCTGAATAAATCTTGGAAAGGATTTATAGGCCTGTTACAGACTGCCAAAATAAAGCTGCTTCGGGCCTCTTTGGAGGTATGCTATTTAAATGATGCATGCATCCTAAGAATCCGGAAGCCGCACCAAAGCTGCACTCCAGTGCTTAGGAATGGAGTGTGGCTTTGGTGCAACCTCCAGACTCTTAGGAACCATGCATCATTTAAATAGCATACCTCCAAAGAGACCCAAAGCAGCTTTATTTTGGCAGTCTGTAACAGGCCATAGGGTCGCTTTAGGGCTGCCATACACAGAAAAGCTTGCAACAGTGGGGTCACTGCCCAAGTGAAATAACACTAGCTTATATAAAGTAGAAGTTCCAAAAGAGGTATAAATTCCTAAAGACTGTTGCCTACCCCTGCTTCTGTTTCAAACAAATTTCCAAGAAGAGGTATAAGAAAGAAAAGGAAGGATCATCACAGAAATCTGAAAGGGTGACAGTCAAAGGCTTTCAGAAGTTTTAAAAAAGACATTTTTATCAGGTGGAGAACTTCACAGATGAAAATGAAGAAGATACACAAGAAAATGCTAGCATATAACCCCAGAAAGCAAAAAAGTCACTTTTTTTCTGAGCAGAGAACAGTCATGAGTAAAGAACAACCAGCGACCCTTTACAAACAGCAGATGAAAAGATTAAGCCATCTAGTAGTCCAACATAGGTCAATGCTCGTAAGTATTGTAGATTGTGAAATGAGGTGGGTGGCCATTAGAAAAGATAGGCTCTTTTGTACAGAAGAAGGTGGACACAAGCATAAGTCTGAGAAGGTATTTTGTAGGGACAGAGACCATCCTACAGACTAATTGGGATTTAGTAAAGTACAATAACATCCAAAATCCACAGAACAGTGATACCTTTACTGGAACAACGAAAATGCACAAAATACATGTTGTAAGCTTTCAAAGCTCCAATGTATTTTGTGCATTTTAGTTGTCCCAATAAAGGTATGCATTTTGGATGTTACTGTACTTTGCTACATGGCCAGGAGGATGGTGTAGTGGTTTAAGCATTTCATTGTGACTCTTGAGACAATGGCTTGAATCCCTGTTGGGCCATGAAAACCCACTGGGCACATCATACTCTCTCACACACCCTTAGAAGGTGGCAATGGCAAACCCTCTCTGAAGAAGCTTGCCTAGAAAACTCCATGATAGGTTTGCTTTAGAGTTGCTATAAATTGGAAATGCCTTGAAGGCACACAACCAATACGGCTACCCCTGGATTTGTTTCCTGGCATTTAGTAAGGGGTGTAGTTTGTGTGCTGGACTATGACTCGGGAGATCAGGTTTTGATTCCTGCTCAGCCATGAAACCCACTGGGTGGCCTTGGATGAATCACTTACTCTCAGCCTCAGAGCAAGTCAATGGCACACCTCCTATGAACAAATCTTGCCCAGAAAACCACATGATAGGGTCACCTTAGGGTCTCCATAAGTCAAAAATGACTTGAAGGCACACAACAACCACCAAGTAAGCCTTAGTAAGGGAGGCCATTCTCATTAAGCGGCATGTATATGACATTACAAGCCAGAAAGATGGAGCGGTACTAGGAGGCAATGTTGTAAAGAGTAAGAAGGGGGTGAAGGGTGATCCACAAGGCAGCAAGGGGACAGGCAGATTGACCAGGTGTCCTCACCGCAAAGGAGGGCAAGGCACCCCAAAATGTAGGACATTCAAGAAAAACATAGGACATGACCAAAGAAAAGCTCAAAACAAATGTAAATCCATGCTGAGATTTCACCTCAACATTGGGAGGAACCTCCTCACAGTAAGAGCTGTTTGACAGTGGAACACACTCCCTTGGTGAGTAGTGGAGTCTCCCTCTTTGGAGGCCTTTAAACAGAGGCTGGATGGCCATCTGTCAATGGGGCTGCTTTTATTATGAGTTCCTGCATGGCAGAATGGGGTTGGACTGGATGGCCTTTGAGGTCTCTTCCAACTTTATGATTCTTAGTCATGCTCAAAACAGGGCCATTTTTAATTCCTCCTGGACAGAAGGTTGAAATGGAGGATATGCCTGGAAAAGGAGGACGTCTGGTCACCCTGAGGAGAGGTGACAGAGGAGACACAGAGGAGAAAGCAGGGAGGCCTTGTGAACATCCTCCTCAGCAGTCCCACCTTTCAGGGAAACAAATCAGAGCAGCCCACATCCCTGAGCACATGCGACACACACACACACCCACACACCCTCGTCCCTGCCATATGGCACTAACTGGAGTCCAGTTGCCACCCCTTGCACCCTCCACACGGGGCCCAAGGCCCTCCAGCCCAGGCCCTCTTACAACCAGAGGGACCAGATGCGTCTTCACAGTCCCCCAAAGGAGGACCAGGCCCTGAAAAATGCAGGGCCTTCCATCTGAAATATATAGATATATATGTATATGGAAAGCCTGAAAACACTCCTAGGAATGTAGACCCACGCTTCTTTGTCAGGCTCCAAATGGGAATCCCTGCTGGACAGAAAAGGCTGAAAGAAATGGAGGCCACGTCCTGGAAAAGGAGGACGCCCGGTCACCCCTGACTTATATACCGCCACTTATATAATAACGTCCTACATAATGATGGGAGGAGGACAGGACCAAACAAAAGCTCGACAACACCCTGCTAGAAGGGGGGGGGGAGTCAATCTGAGCCATGCTCAAAATGGAGGGCCATTCCGGAATCCCTCCTCCTGGGCAGGAGGCTGGAATGGGGGACCCAAGGCCATGCAAGCCACCTTCCCCTCCCCCTCTCCCCCCCCGAAGTGGGCCCGCGCTGGGCCCGGGGACTCCAGCCTTCCTTGCCCTCGCTCTCTCACCGCGGCGGCGGCTCCAGCATTCGGGAAGAGGGGGGAGGAGGAGGAGGAGGCTCCACGCTCCGGAAGAGAAGCAGCTCGGGCCCCAGAGGGAGACGCGGCCCAGGCGCTTCCCAAGCTAAGAATATTCAATACGTTCGATTACGGGGCCCGGCTCGCCACGCCCACCGATTTGCATATTCAGCAGCGCCCCGGAGGCGCCCGAAGGGAGGATCCCCGCCCCTCCCCCTCTGTCACGTGGGCAAGCGGCGGCGCAGGAAGCGGCGGGGCCAACCGGCTCCTCCCCTTTCCCGCTACATCTTTGGTCCTCCAGGTATTATGGACTTCAACTCCCAAAATTCCTGGCTTTTGGTCATGTTGGCTGAGGCTTCTGGGATGTGAGGTCCAAAACAAAGGGAGAACCAAACGTTGATTAAGATTAACTACACTGCCGTAAGATTAACTGCACTACCTTTTTACAGTGCTGCTGATCCACTTTAAACGCTCTGGCTGCCTCCTTCCTGTTGCATTCTGGGAATTGTAGTTTAAGGAGGCGTTTAGAATTATCCTCGGCCTCACTGAACTACAAGCCTCAGAATGCAACAGGAGGGCAGCTGGAATGGTTAAAGTGGAACAGCAGCACTGTAAGAGTGTACTAGTGTGATAATGTGGTTTATCTCTTTCTCTCAGGAGGGCGTGAACCTCAGGGAGGCCTTTCTCCGTTTTAGCCCTTATTTCTCCCCTCTGGAAAGAAAGAGTGGCCTTATCTTCTTTTTCCCCCCTCTATATGTTTTAAATACAGCGGGCCCATGGTCTCCCTGAGGCGTTCCTCTTCCAGGACATGTCCTACATTTCAATGTATCTTTCATTTTGAGCACGGCTAAGAAGCACCCTTACCTTTGAATGATTATTTTGACTGTTATTTGGCCATGTCCTCCATTTTTCTTGGATATACACCTGTCCCTCAACATTCGCTGGGGTTAGGGGTACAGGAACCCCATGAATATGGAA
>NC_056522.1:254983460-255016040 GCF_019175285.1 Sceloporus undulatus
AGGCCTAGTGGACGTGTTCTCTCTAGGATCTCTGGGTCCTCCAGGGCAACTCTGTGGCCAACGTCCGACAGACACTGACCTGGACTGCCTGGAGGAGCTACAAGGCCTAGTGGAGTGTTCTCTCTAGGAATTCTGGTCCTCCAGGGCAACTCTGTGGCCAACGTCCGACAGACACTGACCTAGGACTGCCTGGAGGAGCTACAAGGCCTAGTGGAGTGTTCTCTTAGGAATCTCTGGGTCCTCCAGGGCAACTCTTGGCCAACGTCCGACAGACACTGACCCTAGGACTGCCTGGAGGAGCTACAAGGCCTAGTAGAGTGTTCTCTCTAGGAATCTCTGGGTCCTCCAGGGCAACTCTGTGGCCAACGTCCGACAGACACTGACCCTAGGACTGTCCTGGAGGAGCTACGAAGGCTAGTGGAGTGTTTCTCTAGGATCTCTGGGTCCTCCAGGGCAACTCTGTGGCCAACGTCCGACAGACACTGACCCTAAGACTGTCCTGGAAGAGCTACAAAGGCCTAGTAGGTGTTCTCTCTAGGAATCTCTGGGTCCTCCAGGGCAACTCTGTGGCCAACGTCCCGACAGACACTGACCCTAGGACTGCCCTGGAGGAGATACAAAGGCCTAGTGGATGTTCTCTCTAGGAATCTCTGGGTCCTCCAGGGCAAACTCTGTGGCCAACGTCCGACAGACACTGACCCTAGGACTGCCCTGGAGGAGATACAAAGGCTTAGTGGAGTGTTTCTTTCTAGGAATCTCTGGGTCCTCCAGGGCAACTCTGTGGCCAACGTCCGACAGACACGACCCTAGGACTGCCCTGGAGGAGATACAAAGGATTAGTGGAGTGTTCTCTCTAGGATCTCTGGGTCCTCCAGGGCAACTCTGTGGCCAAAGTCCGACAGACACTGACCCTAGGACTGCCCTTGAGGAGATACAAACGGCTAGTAGAGTGTTCTCTCTAGGAATCTCTGGGTCCTCCAGGGCAACTCTGTGGCCAACGTCCGACAGACACTGACCCTAGGACTGCCCTGGAGGAGCTACAAAGGCCTAGTAGTGTGTTCTCTCTAGGAATCTCTAGGTCCTTCAGTGCTACTTTTTAGTTAAAGCTGACCACAGAGTTGCACTGGGGACCTAGTATTCCTAGAAGAAAGAACATATTAATCAAATCCGTGAAGAATCAAACTGCCAAATATGAAAGCCACAAATATAAAGGGATGAGTGTACTTATGTATTTTCTACAATGCCTTGTCTCTCTTTTAAACAGGGCTTTTAGCACCTCTTACACTATCTCTTTTCCAGGCTAAATGATATTGTGGCTCCCGTCTACCCCTAGAACAATAGAAGTCTCTCCTCCAATTACCTTCAATTTTGGTTAATTTTTTCTTTTAATTATTATTTTATATTGTTATTGTTTTTAGTTTATTACTTTTTATGGATGGGAGGGGAGTTGGGGAAAGGGATTAATTAGAAATGTGGATTTTAATTGTATATTGTTATTTTATTATTACTCTGTTTGTTGTAAACCGCCTCGATTGCAGGGAGAGGCAGGCTATAATAAAATACATTATTATTATTATTATTATTATTATTATTATTATTATTATTACATACCCAGCTCCCAAAGTATCTCCCTCATAGAGCACAGTTTCCAGACCCTTCACCTCTTTGGTGGCCCTCCTCTGGACAGGATCTGGACAGCCTTCAGTTTAGTCATCTCTGCTTCTAGGGAGTGACCAGGCTTGATCTGTTCAAGGACTCATTTGTTTGTCTTTTTGGCTGTCCATGGAGTGAGTCCTCAGCACTCTTCTCCAGCACTACAGCTCAAGTGAGCCTGGAGGAGAGAAAGTTTAGAGGTGATATGGTAGCCTTGTTTAAATAATTGACGGATGTCATATTGGGGGGAGAAAGCTTCTTTTCTGCTGCTCCAGAGAACAGGACCCACGAACAATGGTGCAAGCTACAGGAAAAGAGATTCCACCTCAACATTGGAGGAACTTCCTGACACTAAGGGTTGTTCGACCATGGAACACACTCCTTCCTCGGAGCAGGACGTAGCCGGGGGGGGGTCGAGACCCCCCCTATCAGGCCCTGGGGGCGTTCAAGCTCCTTCCTCCCCCCTCCCCTCCATTAAAACCACAGCGAGGGACAGAGGAAAGACAAAACAAAAGTTCCTCTTTTCCCTCTGCACCGTGGCTTTAATGGAGGGGGGAGGGGGAGGAAGAGAGGGAGGGAGAGAGAGAGAGAGGAGTCCCTATGACTCCTTTCGCTTTCGTTTCCTCAGAGTCCGGCTTCCACTCCTCCTCCTCCCCCCCCTTCCTCCCTCAGGGAGAACTGAAGAAAAGAAGGAAAAGGTGACTTCTAACTTTTAGCTGTTATATCCATGTACATATAGAATAATAATAATAATATAATAATATAATAATAAATAATAATATAATAATAATAAATCCCTTACCCAAAATGCTGAGGATTAGATGTATTTTGGATTTTGGAGTTTTTCCGATTTTGGTATATTTATATACAGTCAGTATATGTTTAATGGGATATTATACTGGGAGATGGGATCCATGTATTGTTCATATGCATCTCATAGACATAGACTGAAGGTTAATTTAATGCACAATATTTTTAAAATAATGTTGTGCTTCTGCTACTGAGCTTCAGCAAAACCCTGAGACCACTATTCCTTGTATAATTCAATAATTCAGTCATTGATCTAAACCTTCAGGATTCCAAGTTTCCTTGAGGTTGGGGTCAGACCAGATGCTCTCAGGGTCAGTTTGGGGTTTTGGAAGTCCAGAGAAAGGAGACTCAGGCTCTACTGTACTCTGGACATTTCTCCTGAGAATGGACTCATGTTTTCAAAACAGTCATTTCTGGATTTTTGCAACAACAAAAAAGAGGAGGGGTTGTGATGCAAAAGGCAAGAGGTTCTTCCAGCCTTGTTTCTTCTCTTTTTTAAAGACAAATAGAATAAAATACAGTTAGCTGGCCCTTTTTCAGCATGTCAATGGGGATGCTTTGATGGAGAGTTCCTGCACTGGCCGAATGGGGTTGGACTGGATGGCCCTTCGTGGGGGTCTCTTCTAACTCTATGTTTTTATATTAATTAATTAATATATGGATCAATCTAAGATGATGAATCGTGGCTGTGGGAATCCTATGGCCCTGCTCCAGGCAATGCTAGACTGCAGACCCATCATCCAGCAGCACCACAGACTGATGGGAACTTCAGTTTAATAAGGCTGCACACTGCAGAAATAATCCAGTTCGACACTGCTTTAATGCTATGGAAAATCCTGCAATTTGTAGTATGTTTTGTGCCACCCGAGCTCTCTGACAAGAAGGCTAAATGTCTCACAAAACTACATACCCAGATATTGTTGTTGTTGTTATTTCTTATATCCGCCTTTTCTCCCAATATACAGAATCAAGGTGGTGATTTTCCATAGCATTAATCTATATATATCTTTCTACAATGTAGATGGACACCTCCATTACATAATTTGTTGAGGATGCTTTGACTGGGAGTTCCTGCCTGGCAGAATGGGGTTGGACTGGATGGTCTTCTAGGGGTCTCTTCTAACTCTATGATTCCATGATTCTGTAGCACTCTGGCCCACAGTGATTTTAATAGTTTTTAAATGTATAGGTATAAGTCTATAATGTAAGCCATGCACTGATGGACTATTGCACTATAATTTTTTATTGATTGATTTTATACCCTGCCTTCTCCCCAAATAGGATTCTCTTAAAGGGGTTTGTTTAATATAAAAAAGAAGGAACGTATATGGCTTGGAATTAAAAAATTATGGTTGGTAGATAGTAGATAGGTAGATGTGTAGGTCTTGGAATTAAAAGTGTGTTGTGTGTTGTGTGTCTCAAAATTAAAAATCCCTCTTTAAGTGGGAATGAAATGTGTGATGCAGCCTGGGTTCGTAGCTCAGCTCAGATGTTGAATACCGTGTCTCCAAACATGAGCAGAGTGTCTCTGAGCATGAACAGAGTGGCTGCCGCTCATTGCTTGAGCAGCTGCCTTTGCTTTATCGAGCTGATTTATCTGATGTAAACACCTTCAGAGGAAGGACTCAGTTTGCATCTGCACTGAAAAAATACCGTATCCAGTTTGATGCCACTTTAACTGCCCTTGCTCCATGTTGTGAAATGCTGGGATTTGTAGTTTGTTGTGGCACCTGACAGATGACTCAACTACAGTTCCCAAGATTCCATTGCACAAAGCCATAATGGAAGTTAAGTGGTGCCATCAAGGTGTCGCGGGTAAACGCTCGACCCTCTTTTGTGTGTCTTGGGGGGGCTCTTAGCCTCTCAAAATGGTGGCACTTAGTCTTGACCCCCCCCTTCCCAAATCCTGGCTACGTCTTGCTCGGAGAGTGGTGGAGTCTCCCTCCTGAAGGTCTTTAAGCAGAGCTGGATGGAATGCGGTGATTGTGAGTTCCTGCATGGCAAGAGGATGGATTGGATGGCCCTTGTGGTCTCTTCCAACTTTATGATTCTATGAGTTGATATTCTTCCTATCTGCTTTCTTCATTGTCCCGCTCTCCACATCTTTACGTGGTAATAGGAATACAATTGATTTGACAGTTTTAACATTAGTGATCTTTTGTTATATACAAATCACAATACACCTAACAAATACTTGGTTTTCATTCTCATGGCTAGGTTTTTAAGTGTTGGAGGATGACGGCTGAAACTTTAAAAGCAGTCCCCCCCCCCCCCGCGCTTCGATCGTGCATCTCAGACCTCTTGATTGCTTGGAAGCCTACCCTCTCTTCCTAAGTTGTGTATCAAGGGTGCAGCTACACTGCTGAATTAATGCTGTTCAACACCACTTCAACAGTCATGGATCAGTTCTATGGAATTCTGGGGTTTGTTGTTCTGTGAGAGATTTAGCCTTCTCTGTTAGAGAGCTCTGGTGCCACAACAAACTACTAATCTCAGGACTCCATAGGATGGGGCTATGGCAGTTAAAAGTGGTGTCAAACTGCATTAAAAGTGTGGCAGCACACACGCACACACACCCCAGCTATTTCTGAGTTATGGTGATGCTGAGGCAAACGTGTGTGTGTGCGTGCATGCGTGCGTGCCTTGAAGTTGACTGTCAGTTTATGGTTACCCCATTAATCTGCTAGGGTTTTCTAAGGCAAGGAATATTCAGAGATGTTTTTGCCAGTTCCTTCCTCTGAAATTTAGCCTGCAGCACCTGGTATTCCTAAGTGGTATCCCATCCAAGTACTAACTTAGCTTCCAAATCAGGCATGATCTGGTGTTTTTAGGATAATTTGGCCCTTTATCCTGGGGCTTTCTTGCCAAGGTTTGTTCAGAGGATGTTTGCCATTGCCTTCCTCTGAGCCTGAGAGAGTGTTACTTATCAGAATCACCCAAGGGATTTCCATGGCTGAGCAGGGATTTAAACCTTGGTATCCCAGTGTCCTAGTCCCACACTTAAGTTACACCATCACCCTGACTCTCTTCTCCCGAAGCCTCTAACACAGGTGGAGGGGGGATGTTTATTGGAAGCCAGCATTTTATTAGGCGTTTGTGTATTACATTACTAGATGAGGGGACTGTTCTGAAAGATTCAGTTGTTCCCGGTGTGGCACTGGATGGTGCTTCTTCTTCTTATTATTATTGATTGGGAGCAGGTGTTTCATGCAGTTGTTCTATGTTCCACAAGTGATTATCTGGAGTACAATGCTGTTGCTATCTAAACAAAAGCATCCCGTAGGACCTTTGAAACTGAAAAAAGAAAATGTCTAGCATAAACTCTCGTGGACACCAGACTAGTCCGGATTCTATGAAAGCTTATGCTAGAAATTTATTTTTCTTAATGTCAGAGGTCCTATAGAATTATTTTACACCTTTAATGCTAAAACAAATAGAAGGCAACAATCCAAAAGTCAGTATAGTTTGGCAGTCCAGATAAACAGATTTCATTGGCTTATGTCTCATGAACTTCATTGTGTTTTTAATCTGAAAGACAGCTTCATGACTTTTATGGAAACAGAAAAGGTAGGAATGAGCTAAAAATAAATATATAGTGGACAACTACCTAAAGTTTTGATCATCCCATCTCGAAAGGGATATCAGAAAGTCAGAAAAGGTAGGAGGTAGTCAAAATGATCAAGGACAGGAGGACGTGCACAACCTTTTGTGCACAAAGGTTGACATGTGGGACTTTGCAGGACATGACTGAGTGCAATATGAAAAATCTGTCGGTAGATATAGGAACAAGAAAGAATGCATCGTTATAAACATTTATTTGTAATAAATGAGCAAGTACTGTAACTAGATGAAACATTCATATTTCCAAGCAACAGTCCTTTCATTGCTGGGTACCAGAGAACAAGGCAAAAGGGATATTACTTCCACTGTTTTGCTGTTGGTAGAGAGCCAGTGTGGTGTACTGGTTTGAGCATTGGACTATGACCCTGAAGACCAAGGTTCAAATCCCAGCTCAGCCATGTAAATTCACTGGTGACCTTGGGCAAGTCACACTCTCTCAGCAGTGAAGTAGCCAAGGGGAGAGGGGGGTCCATAGGGTCCGGACCCCCTTCCGTTAATTAATGTTAAAAATACTATCAACCAAACCTAATCTAATCACAAGATATATATGTTTTCCCCAGTGGATGTAGTTAAAGTTGTGTTTATTACTTTAATACCTTGATGTATTTGCAATGTGTATACCCCCCACCCCACCCCCAAAATGGTTTGGACCCCCCCTTCCCAGGCTTCCCAAGCTCTCAGCCTCAGAGGATGGCAATGGCAAACCTCCTGGGAGGAAATTTGCCAGGAAAACCCCATGATAGGTTCTCTTTAGGGGCACCATTAGTCAGAAATGTCTTGAAAGCAAAAACAAAACAGCAACAAAAGCTTTCCATAAGTGGCAGTCTTGGCCAGCCCATGAAACGGAATGCTGGAAACTTGATCAGGAACAGGGATACACGGTTGGCCAGATGTTGTGGGACAATTCCTATGACTTGGGAAAGTTACTTATTGACTACAGGTCCTAGAATCCCCTAACAGCAGACAAAAAGTAACTTTTTTCAAGTTCTGCTCTGATTTTCCCTCTTCAAGAACTATGCTTGCTGATGAGGGTTGCAGTTCAGCAACATCCAAAAGGCCATGCATTCCCCACCCCTGCTCCAGATGGGCCCTTGATCTGAATAGGGAAGTTGATGCATATATGAACAGAAGCATTTTCTTCATTGCTGTCTGTAGTGCAGGGTTCTGCCCAAGCCCAAGCAGAAGAAATCCTACTGCAAACTATGTTGCAATACTATTGTTTATTTTTCCTTTTAGAAAATCTGCAGCCTTTTGGGGACATTTTGGGCAGGCTGCTGCTTACTTAGGCTGTATAATTTTCCTGTCCAGACTTGTATTTGTGTGAATGTGTTACATGTTAAAATTTGCAGAGGAAGTGTGGAACCTGGCCTGGCTGTGAGGTTTGCTGTCTTTTCAGGGATGAGAGAAACAAGCAGCATGCATGGAC
The DNA here is from genome assembly GCF_019175285.1 of Sceloporus undulatus. Taxonomy (NCBI): domain Eukaryota; kingdom Metazoa; phylum Chordata; class Lepidosauria; order Squamata; family Phrynosomatidae; genus Sceloporus; species Sceloporus undulatus. The sequence goes on from NC_056522.1 coordinate 254,990,971, forward strand.
CTCCAGAGAAGGCTCCAGGGTCATATAATGGAGCAAGCCTAATTTAAGAAGACAATCAGAATATAACTCCAACTAACTGCACCATTGGCAAGGTTCCTCTAAGCATGAGTGGAACACTAATTAGTGTTCCTGAACTGCAGAAATAACACAGCTTGACACCGCTTTTACTGCCATAGCTCAATAGTACAGAATCCTGGATCTGGAGTTTCTTGAAAAAGCCAGCATAGTGTGGTAGTGGTTTCAGCATTGGGCTAGGACTCTGGAGACCAGGGTTCAAACCACAGCTTGGCAATGTAAACCCACCGGGTGACCTTCGGCAAGTCACGCTTTCTCTGCCTCAGATGATGGCAATGGCAAACCCCTTCTGAAGCAACCTATCGAGAAAACCTCATGATAGGTTCACCTTAGGGTTGCCATAATTTGGAAACAACTTGAAGATAATGAACAATAACAAGTGACACTAGCGTGCTCTGCCAAAGAAAGCTAAATAGCTAACAAAATTACAAGTCCCAGAATTCCATAGCAATGAGTCATGGCAGTTGAAATGATGTCAAATTGCATTAATTTTGCAGTGCAAATGCATCTTATATTATCAGATGGGAGCAAATCCACCATGTTTTCACCTGAGAAGACTCTAGGAATCTCTAGGCCCTCCAGTGAAACTTTGTGGTCAACATCCAACAGACACTGGCCATAGAACTACATTGGAGGAACTACAAATGCCTAGTAGAGTATACTCTCTAGGAATCTCTAGGTCTTTCAGAGCAACTTTTACTTAAAGTTGACCACAGAGTTGCACTGGAGGTCCTAGAGATTCCTAAAGAGAACATGTTAATCAAATCTGCGAATAATCAAATCCGCAAATATCAAATCCGCAAATATGGAGGGATGAGTGTAGTTTGAAAACTAATAGTAAGGAGATATGAATGACAAATTATACTCTTCCCCCCCATCCCACCCCCAATTATATTGTATCAGAAACATAAACTCAGGACTCTGTACCAGGTCATTTTACAGGGCATGCTTTAAAACTTCATGTTAGCCACTAGATGGGGACTTAAACACAGATAATGGTTATGCTCATCTGTTATAATAATAAGAAACCCTCACCATGCTATTTATTCCTCATCATCACTGCCACATACAATATATATAGCCCACACTAGCTGTTGTGAAATAAAAGGAACTTCTTTGGAGCCATAAGCCTTGCAGTGTTTGATGAGATTCTAGAGTACTTCAATCACTGGTAGAAAGTGAAAGACAGATTTCATTTTTTTCACAATAAAGTGATACAAATATGAAGAAATGGCTAAGAGTCTTCTGCCAGCTACATCAGTGTATCCTCAACTATTAACTTTGGGAGGCCAGCAATTATTTTTCCAATGTGCCATATTTGTGCCCATTAGCTACAATTGTTTCTTTCTTTTCTGGAGGCTCACACAAATTGGCAGCCAATGGCTTATGTACTGGCACCAATCCCTGGACCATCACTTTGAATAGCACTAACCTAGGTCAGCAGAAATATACACAACAGTTTTCCCATCTTCAAAATGCTCTCTATAGAACCATAAATCATCTTATCTGAGTTCAGAATGAAGTTATGATGAGACTACTCAATCCACACAAGCTTCTAGAAATGGTCCCACACATTGTTAAAGCCTAGCTGCAATATATACAACTGTTGATATCAATAAATACCAATATATGCAATATTACTAGCCTATTCCCTCAGACCATACAACATGTATGAACAAATCTTAATGTTTCGAGGGAGAAAATGAAGACTCATAGAATCATAGAATTGGAAGAAACCGCAAGGGCCATCCAGTCCAACCCCCTGCCATGCAGGAATTCTCAATCAAAGCATACCCGGCAGATGGCCATCCAGCCGCTGTTTAAAGACTTCCAAGGAGGGAGACCCCACCAGTGGAAGTGTGTTCCACTGTCGAACAGCCCTTACTGTCAGGAAGTTCCTCCTAATGTTAAGGTGGAATCTCTTTTCCTGTAGCTTGCATCCATTGTTCCAGGTCCTAGTCTCTGGAGCAGCAGAAAACAAGCTTGCTCCCTCCTCAATGTGACATCCCTTTGCTACCAAGAGGACTAATTCCTTTTAAAAAGAAAAATAGCACCCAATTAATTAAAACACCTTTGATAACAAACTCCACTCCACCCCACAGGGCTCCCTGTTCCCTCCAAGCTTAATTACAATCTTGATAATAAGTGTGGGTTTTTAGAAGAACAATATGTTGTTTTGTGGTATCCCTGTTTTTGGGTGGCTGGGTCTTGAATGGATAACTATGATTCATTAAATTTACAAAAGACCAGCTCCTGGTGAGGGAAAAACTGCTAGAATTTACTTGCTGACATGAATCAACACAGTTGTTAACATTTCCATACCATATATCAGTGAATTAACACTCCCTAAGTGGTTTACAATGTGTAAGCCAACTTCCCCCAACAAGCTGGGTACTCATTTTACTGACCTACAAAAGGCTGGAGTGAGCCCTGGAGCCCTGCCTTGTGGCTGTGAGTGTCTGCAGTACTGGCATTTAACCACTGCGCCACCAGGGCTCCTTGTGTTAACATTACACAATGATAACATTATATCAGACTTTAATAATAATAATAATAATAATAATAATAATAATAAATGATTTATTTATAGCCTGCCCAATTACAAGGAATCCAGGCGAGTTACAGCAATAAAAATACATAAATATAAAATACATAAAAATAGAAATACACTCTTCTTCTAGCCCTGATGGAGATGGGCCAGCCTTTTCACTACCCCCCAGGCCAGAAGATGACAGTTGCCATGGAGGGAGGGCTCTTCTTCTTGCTATGGCTCTATCCTATGGGATCCTAGGATCAGCAGCTTAGGCAGGGGCATTTGAAATTCCCTATCAGAGAGTTCCTCTGGTGCCTCTGACAAAACTATGAAGCCTAGGACTCCATAGCATGGAACCATGGCACTTAAAATGGAATCAAAGCACTATAAAGGTGTACTGTGAATGTATCCCTAATCACTGTACCTTCAATACTGTTAGATTAGCCTCATTGTGAGAACCAGTGAGGTGTAGTACTTTGAGCATTGGATTAGGACTCTTGAAACCAAGGTTCAAATCCCTTTTCAGCCTTGTAAATCCATTGGGGTCCAAACCACACTGCAAAAATAATCCAGTTTTAGACCACTTTAACTGCCCTGGCTCAGTATTATTATTATTATTATTATTATTAACCTTTATTTATGAAGCGCTGTAAATTTACACAGCGCTGTACATGCAATCTTTTTAGTTAGACGGTTCCCTGCCCAGTACTAGGGAATCCTGGGAATTGTAGCTTATTGTGGCACCAGAGCTCTCTGACAGAGAAGGCTAAATGTCTTACAAAACTAGTTTCTAGAATTCCCTAGCATTGAGCCAGGGCAGTTAAAGCAGTTTCAAACTGGATTATTTCTGCAGTGTGATTTGGATCTCAGTGATCTTGGGCAAGTCACACTCTCTCAAGCCTCAGAGGAGGGCAATGGCAAACCCCTTCTGAAGAAACTTGCCAAGAAAACCCTATGATAGGTTCAAACCGCCTTTGGGTTGCCATAAGTTAGAAACAACTTGAAGGGACACAACATCAACATCCTCATAACACAAGCTGTACTAAGCTAACCCCTTGCACTTAGGCTGCTATCCTTCAAAACCTAGGAAAAAATAATTTTGTGAAATAGCTGCAAGGCTACAAAACAGGAGGGTAACATTATCCTCTTGCCAACTTTGGCTGTTTAGTCAAAAGAGCAGCATGGATGAAGATGCTATGGCTGTGAACCTCCCTACAGGTAAACGAAGCACACACCCCTTGATTCTTGGCAAACACTATGTGCTTTTCCAGTAAATAGCTTGTGTAAGCTTGGCTGAAAAAAACACAAGAGCCTCGGGAATTTTACATTCCAGATTGCTTCCAGAGATGCAAAATGGAATTTGCTACAGCTTTCAATTGCAAATTTCTACAGACACTCTCTGGAGTACAGTACTCTGTTCCTCACCTTTTCAAGCACAAGAGAAGGAAATGGACTCTCCCTGCCAGGCCTCAGCAAAACAATTCAGTGGTTATTAAATTATCCCAAAGCAGAAAATGCTGTCTGACTCACAGGTGATTGGAAGATGGGTCTCCAAAGATTCCCCAAAGCCATTTTAATGGATGGTAAAGGAAGAGTAATCTGCACTAATTGGATCATGGCTGAATCCCCTAGCTCAAATTGGCTGTCCTAGCAGGAAAAAAGCTTCAAGCTGCTTTAAGAGTAGCAGAGCTAGAAAGATTACTTTCATCCCAATTCCAACTCAACAATTAAATCTACAAAAGGCAATGGGCTGAAGGGGTAAAGGTAAGGAATGGGAAGGGAAACTGAAGGTTTTGTTGTTGGTTTTTTTGCAAAAAAGGACCAAGATCTACCACAGCCATACAATTACAGGGACTGGATCCTGGGAATGATGACCATCCTTTGACAAACAGACTATGGCCCTGTGCAGAACGGCCATTAAGGCCAGCCTGGAGGCAGAGTCGGGGTGTCATATCCACATGACACATGCCCCGACTCTGCCCCCAGGGTGTCATGATGCCGCACACCAGTCCACACAGTGCATGGCATCACAGCACTCCTCTGGCACTGTGTTCATACGACACAGCACCAAAGGAGTGCCTTCAAGCCACAACACTTTTTGCGGCTTTTTGCAGCCTTTTGCGCCCTGGAAAGGTTGGATTAGGGCTGTGGCTTTTGGTTACCAGGGCTCCGATCTGGCGTACCTGAAGGCAGCTGCAGGCCACCCCTTAGAGCCGGTCTACACAGCCCCTATGTGATTAAAACAGGACAACATTAAAGGTTGATGGTTAAATAGTGGCAAATGTGTATAACATGTGTATGTGAGGGCAACTATCTCCCTACTCCACTCCCACTGACTTAATGGGCTGGAGAAAAACAAAAGACACATCCCAGCTCAAAAGATCTCTTATTTATGTATGCTCTCAAGGTATCCTTCAGGGATCTGTTTTGAATCAACCTTCACAAATTTCTGAAGCAGAAACTCCTTAAGCATTTGGCCCAGTAAATGATTTAGGAGTTCCTGATGTAGAAATGTCCAAAGTTTGATTCTAAATAGCCCCCAAAGAAGATCTTGAGAGGATAAATAAGCAAAACTCATCTGGCTTTTTTCACTAACTGACCATCTTTTGAGCATCTTGAGATGTGTCTTGGCATTTTAGTTCTGTGGACTCCATGGGATGGAGCCCAACATTCATTTCTTTTACTGGCCTGCAGCTCTTCTTTTGCCCACCCCATGTTTGTTGCCAAGCAAATTATCACTTCCAGCGTAACAGATGAGCTGCAACACTCAGGATAACAGAAGTTCTGAGTTCTACATGCATTATTCCAGGTCACATTTGCTCTTCAAAATCTCCCTCACCTGCACAGTCCTACTTCTCTTTCTGCATCACTGGGAGTTCTCTGTTTAAACACACTGAACTAACACCATCACATTTCATCTGGTGCTGACTGTCACACAAGATGTCAATTTTTAAAAGTTATTATATTTCTATATTTAAAGAAAGACACAAACATGATTCTCAGCATCTTTTGTAATGGGAAGAAAGGACACAGTAATTTAACTCAATGAATTTGAAATCAGACATTTTGGAATATTGAATAAAATATGGAAAGATAGAGTCATAAGACAGCAACAGGTAAATCTATTTTAACTGCAGTTAATGGCACATAAAAGACTAGCTGCAGGTTCAGCTGTAACTGATTTATTTATATCCCACATTTTTCCCAGTTGAAGACTCAAGTCCACTTACAACATATAAAAAAGATAAAAATTCAGATACAAAATTAAAAAAGCAATTAAATGATCAAAAACAAAACCAATTAAAACATGAACAACAACAACAACAAAAGCACAACAAATGACAGATAGAACTTCCAGGACATTGTACAAGGCCCATCCCACCTAACAATATAAGTCCTGAAATGCCTGTCGAAACAGGAAAGAGAGTAGGGAAGGTGTCACCCTAGGAAGTTTCAAAGCCTGGGGGCAGCTATTGAGAAGACCCTCTCCTACGTTCCCACCAGATGTACCTGTGAGGATGGTGGGACAGAGAACAGGGCCTCCCCAGAAGATCTCAAAACAGGTTCACAAGGAGAATGTTGTTGTTGTGGTGTGCCTTCAAGTCATTTCTGACTTACGGAGATGCTAGGGCAAATTTATGGGGTTTTCTTGGCAAGTTTCTTCGGGGGGTGGGGGTTGCCATTGCTGTCCTCTGAAGCTGAAAGAATGTGACTTGCCTAAGGTCACCCAGTGGGTGCATGGCTGAAAAGGGATTTGAAGCCTAGTCTCCAAAGTTGTAGTCCAACACTCAAACCACTACTCCAACTGGCTCTCAGAATATTCTCAGATGGGAGAATACGGTCCTTCAAATAAGGCTTTATAGGTCAAAACCAGCACTTTGAATTGGGCCCAGAAACAGAGCTGCATCCAACAGAGCTGTTGCAATGGGGTGTTGTGTGCTTCATGTAGCCAGCTCCAGTTAGAATCCTTGGTGTAGGCTTTTGGATCAATTCAAATTTCTGAATCCTCTTCAAAGGTAGTGTTTTACAGCAATCCAACCAGGATGTATCTAAGGCATGTATCACAGCTGTGATTCAAACCTTATTTGTAACTGTGCACCGAAACCTCAACTTCTGGGCTTACGGTTGAATCCAGGAGTATACCCAAGCTGTGAAACTGCATCTTCAGGGGAAGTGTAATGCCATCAAGCAGAGGTTGAATTCCTATTCCCTGATCTGCCTTTCTACTGACCAAGAGTATCTCTGTCCTGCCTGGATTAAGTTTCAATTTGTTCACCCTCATCTAGTTCATTACTGATGACAGGCACTGATTTAGCACAGAAACAGCTTTCTTGGATTGTGGCGGAAAGGAACAGTGTCATCCACATACTAATGGCATCAGCCCCCAAAACTCTAGACAAGCTCTTCCAGATTTCAGGTATAGAATAGCATGGTGGACAGAACTGAACACTGAGGGAGCCCACAGACCAACAGCCAAGGGTTATAACAGGTCTTCTAACACCATCTTCTGGGTTCATCCCTCCAGAAAAGAATGAAGCCACAGTAAAACATGGCCCCCAACTCCCTTCTCAGCAAGACAGCCCAAGAGGTTACCATGGTTGATGCTGAGAGGTTCAGCAGAACCAACAGAAACACACTCCTTATCTAGTTCTTGGTGCAGGTCATGTATCAAGGCAACCCAAAGTATCTCTGTCCCACAGCCAGCCCTGAAATGGATTTAGATAATCAGCCTCATCCAGAAACCCCAGGAAGTGGGAGGCCACCACATATTCCAGAATATTACCTAAAAATGGAATATTAGAGACTGGCCCATAATTATCCAAAATGTTGGGACCCAAGCAGGCTTTTTAGTAATGGTTTTAGAGCTTCCTCCTTCAGGCAAGCTGGACCTCTGCCTTATTTTAGGAAGACCCTGAGTATACGCTCTACCCAGCCAGTTCTGCTCTAAACTAAAATTGCTTTGAGCTGCATCCAGTTTAGTCTTTCCATTCACAGGACAGAGTGAAAGCCAGTGGAAGTTCTCGCTAGAGGAAACCGGTCATTTCCCCATTTTCCCCCACAGAACATATGTACAGTCGGTCCTTCTTATACACGGATTTTTTATACACGGATTCAAGCATACACAGTTTGAAAATGTTCCAAAAAAGTATAAATTTACCTTGATGTTTCATTTTTTATTAGGGACACCATTTTGCTATTATATTTAATGGGACTTGAGCATACACGGATTTTGTTATACACGGGGTATCTTGGAACCAAACCCCAGCGTATAACAAGGGTCAACTGTACATACGAACACACATCATTTCCCATGCTGTTGTGAAAGTTCCCTTCAGTTTTCCAAAGCAGACTTGTGGGAAAATGGGAACTTCCAAGAAAGAAGGAACAAAATCATTCCACTGAACCTGCCTTAGTGTAGCAGGAGCCTCCTGCTCATGGGAATCCAACCTTATGTGAAGGTAAAAGTAAAGGTTTTCCCTTGACATGCATGTCTAGTCGTAACTGACTGTAGGGGTGGTACTAAGCCTAAGAGCCAGTGTTGTCCAAAGACTATTCCAGTGGTCATGTGGCCAGCATGACTGCACCAAACACTGTTTACCTTCCCAACAAAATATTTATCTACTTGCATTTGCATGCTTTCAAACTCCTAAGCTGGCAGAAGCTTGAACTAGTGACGGACGCTCACCCAATCATTGGGCCTCGAACTGTCAACCTTCAAACCTTACAATCGTCAGAATTGGTGCCTTAACCACTAAGCCACCGCATCCCTCCAACTTTATGTGCCTGAACATATGAGCATATTGGTTTTTTAAAAAACCTGCACAATGCAGACAGGTATGGGAATCACAATTTCCAGCTTTTCTATGCTAACTAGGAATGATGTGATCTGAAGGCCAAAAAATCTCAAAGGCCAATCCTGCCTACCATTCATCTAGACAGTCTCAAATTACCACAAGAATTCGGGATTCGCATGCCTGATGTAGATGCTGAACTCTGAAGGAACCTTATATTGGAATTAAAATCCCTGCTTGATATTGAAAATAACAGATTACATATTCTTCTGAAGACAAGTATCCCTGAGCTAGAGCAGGGTGGGGGAAGTGAGGCCTGCAATGATATGCATACCTGTAAGGTGATACTTACAATGATATATACACATAAGTCTACATTTTGGTTTGCCTAAACCTATTGGGCACTTATATGCTGATTTTGGCAATTAAATTGATAGGAGTATGATCACGCAGGCAACTGCCCCACTACAATGACTTAAAGCAACAGCTGTCCAACTATAGCTTTTGTAGCCACTGAAGAGCAGCTCAAAAGCTGGGGCCAGTGGGAATCACATGCATCTAAATGCTTCTAAGCCGTATTTTAAATCCTCCATTTTAAAGGCTTTGCTCTGGTTTGAGTAGCAGCAGTTAATGGTTCAAGGCTCCATCCTAGTTGCGAGGGGGGGGGTATATGATGGCTCCCTGAGTAGTGCTCTCATAAATAGTAATAGAACTAGTAAGGTCATTAGGAACTCAAATGGTATCACTAGAAAAGCTAATGTGGATTCAACTGCTGTACAAGAGATAAAATATCTGCCCAAGGAGAATTTAAAGAGCAGGTTGTTAAACCCTGCTAGACATATAAGGGAAAGACAGGTATTGAAGGTTACTGTCAGGGAGAAAAACAGCAAACAAAAATGATCAATCACTTTAATAGGCTACCAAGAGAAAGAGGCAGGCCATCCATCACTTGTAGCCCTTCAAAATGAAACTGCATGTCCTTTTTGGTGATACAGTGCAATACATATTAAAAGGCATCAATTCAAATATAAATAGAAGTCAGGTTCATAGCTTAGGGGTGCTCTTGAACCAAGCTCTGTTTCTGGGAGGCCAGGTTGTTGTTAGCCAGGAGTGCCCCTCCCAGTTTTGGCTGGTACATCAGATGCACCCTCAATTAGACTGTTGTAATGAGTTAGCTCTACATAGGACTACCCTTGAAAGGTGTTCAGAAGCTACAACTATTCTAGTACAAAATGCAGCAACCACACTGGTGTCAGATGTGTATTTCAGAGACCATATAACATCAGGCCTGCAAGAATTGCACTGGCTTCCAATTTGCTACCAATAATAATAATAATAATAGGTTTTATTTATATACCGCCCAATCACTGGGAATCCGAGCGGTTTACAATAGAGGGGATAACAGACAGTTCCCTGCCCACAGGCATACAATCTAAAAGACACGACACAAAAGGAGAAGGGAATGGTGAGGGGGGGAAGGAATCAGGTCCAGCATTCTTCTCTCCCTCTGAGGCCTGGACCAAGGCAGATGGACCGGAGGGAGGGCTCTTCTTCTTCAGGCTAGGCCCTGATGGTACTGGGCCAGCCTACTCTCTCCCTCAGAGGCCAAACGATGACAGTTAGGGAGGGAGGAGCCTCTTTCTTCAGGCTAGCCCCTGATGGAACTGGGCCAGGCTAACTCCCTCCTCCAGCGGCCAAAAGATGACAGTTAGGGAGGGAGGAGCCTCTTTCTTCAGGCTAGCCCTTGATGGAACTGGGCCAGCCTACTCTCTCCCTCAGAGGCCAAAAGATGACAGTTAGGGAGGGAGGAGCCTCCTTCTTCAGGCTAGCCCTTGATGAAACTGGGCCAGCCTACTCTCTCCCTCAGAGGCCGAAAGATGACAGTTAGGGAGGGAGGAGCCTCTTTCTTCAGGCTAGCCCTTGATGGAACTGGGCCAGCCTACTCAATACCAAGCTCAATTCAAGGTGCTGGTGGTGACCCAGAAAGCTTTAAATGAATTGGAGCCAAGCTATCAGAAAGACCACCTCCTCCCATGAATCTGCCAGAAATCTGAGATCTTAAGAGGAGGCCCTGTTGCATGCCTCAACACCTTGCATTAGGCTGATAGGTACATGTAACAGGGCTTTTCTCTGTACAATTTTCTTCACTGTGGAACTCTCTACACAAGGAAATTAGAACGGCCCCATCTTTTTAAAACTTCCAGCAGGCAACCAAAACACTGCTGTTCCACATGGCCTTCAGTGTTGTTTTAACTGTGTCAGAACTGGATTCTAGCATTGTTTTAAAGCTGCTTTTACAAGTTTTACAAGTTTTCAAGAGTATTTTAATGTGTTTTAAAAATGTTTTTATCTTTGTATTGTCATAATTGGTTTTTCTCATCACTTCAGGAGCCCTTGTGGCCTGGGACATAATAGAGAAATACTTTAAATAAATAAATATTGATGACAGCAAAATCCAAGATAGACTGGGGAAATCTCCAGGCGAATCTCCATATTGCAAGACTGGACAAGAAAACAGCAAGGGAAACTCAGAGTATGGAAGACAAGTCTTACAGACTAACTGTTTTTCATTTCGGGTAATGTTTCCAAGACTGCAACCTATTTTGTCAAGGAAAGAGAAGTAAAGTAACAGACAGGAGTGGTCAGCATCAGTGGATCCAGGTACCAATTTTGTGTATCTGGGACCTACTGGGAGTTATACAGACTACCCACCCACCCCAAAAAAGTGAGAAAAATAACTTTTTTTAAAAAAGACTTTAATGGGTGGGGCCTGCACCCAATTTAAAATGTGAATAAATAATAATAATAATAATAATAATAATAATAATAATAATAATAATTTTATTTATATCCCGCCCCTTTGAGGTCAATCGGGGCGGCTAACAATAATAAAATACAATATATACAAAAACTTCCCTCTCCCCCCTTAAAAAGTTATTAAATCACTTATAATTAAAACCAACAAACTGCTTCTTTTGGAGGTTTCCAGGAGAAACAATTCATTCAGAACAAAGGTAGTCTGGGGACTCTTGATGGGTGAAGGAACTTCAAAACAGCATTGGGAGCCACACAATGCCCCAGGGTTGCATTTTACTCATCCATGCTGTAGGGGTTAGAGGCATAAATTACAAAGCCCCAGTTCAAATCTCAGTTCAGCTATTAGGTAACTGGAATCATGCCACTGTTCCCTTGTAAACCCACACATGCCATTTACAATATTCAGACACTGACCTGTGTAAAGTAGAGACAGGCTCACTTTATTTGTATTAGTGGTGGTCCTATCCTAGGCTATAATCCTGTTACACAAAGTATCTAAACACGATGAACATATTATTGGATATACAGTATAATCCACAAGGATCTAAACCTAATTTCTGCAGGTTATTTTAGTATGAATGATATTCCACTTCACAAGGATTAAGTGAGTTTACAAGTGAAAAGGTGCAGAAAGTCTGTAAAGAGAAGTGTAACACAGGATGTGTAATAGAGGAAAGTTTATAATAAAAGACAGAACTTCTGAACAAGTTACAACTTCAGAAAATTATAGGTTTTCAGGTATATTTTTGATACAGGTAGGTACCATGAAGTTTATAGCACACAGCACTTAAGCAACGCTGCCCCCATACTAGTATTGTTGCAAGCAAGGGCAGAAACCTTTGCATGATAGTTTCTATATGTGGCTAATATGACTGAGTGCCCAGACATTTAGACATGTATTTCTAAGCATACTTTAACACATCCCTCCTTCTATGGGGATGGAAGGCAGATGCCTCTTCTGTTACTGGGACTGAAAGTAGTAGTTTGGATTCCCTCTCCTTCCCCCTTCCCTTTGGCCTACCATTGGTCTGTTTGGGTGGAAAAATTAACTACGCCAGTCTGAAAAAGCATCCTTTTCCTTGTCTCTGCCAGTGAAGTAGACTAGTTGCAGACTTTCATGAAGCTTCAAACTCATAAAATGGTTTGAAGTGAGATCTCTCCCACAGGACAGACTTCTATCCAATCAAATTATGCAGAAAATATCCTTCCAGATACAGTAAAGTTATGTCCTTAAGTTATTTGAAATTGTGCTTGCTTGCCCTTAAATCCCATGATTTATACCTTTTCCATTTTCTCAGTTTTGTCTGTATATATATTTTTTAAATCAAATTTTCATTTTGAAAGAATTAGTGATAAAAATAATATGCAGATTTCAAACACTAGGAAACATTTGTTCAGGATGAATAATACTTTTTTAAAAAAAGTTAAACATTAAGAATGCTTGAAAAGTACTAGCATCTACCACTGATAAATGGTGAAACTCCTATGAGTACCCCTTTACCAACCAAAAGGTTTTGCTAAATATGCAGGGGTATTTATTTATTTACCTTATTTCAAATCTACTCTGATGAATTGGGTGAGTTCAAATGGGGAGAAGAAAGAAAAATTCCATTGCATAAACCAAAATCACCTCAAGCAACTTTGGATTACGTGCACATTCAGTATTGATGCACAGTTCTGGCTACTTTATTTCAAAGGACATAGTAAATCTGTAAAAAGAAAAAAATGCGGTAGTAAAATCTTTAACATTGTGTACCATCTTCCTAGGAAAGGAAGGCTGAATCAGTTGTAGAATTTAGGCTGGGGAAGTGAGAAAAGGGCAACATTCAGCCAAATGGGGTATGAGGTTTATGAGTGGTAGGAGAAAGTGATTTAGAAAGCTGCCCACTTTAAAGATACAAAAGCTCAATAGTTCTCCACTGGAATGCTTAAATACATGGTTTTATGACAAATAAAAAGGGCTCAAGAAATGCAGAATTAGCACTGGGAATCTATTGCCAGAGGTATTGCTATAGCCAACAGCATAACGCACTTCTAAATAAAAAAAAAGAGCAAGTAAAATCAGTAACTTCCATGATTAATGACACCAGAGATAGGGAGGTGAATGTGAAGATTCCATTGCCATCCCTCTGTACATTTCTCAACAATTTTTCTGAATCTCATCAAGGGACAGAATGCTGAGGAACCAGGGCCTTTGTTAGCCAGTGTGCCAAAATATCATTAATGAAGGGCTACAAATTGTTCAGGCTGAACACATGAGATCCAACTCAATTCTACCATCCTGTCCAACTTAGAACTACAGTGCCAGGAATTCCGAGACGCTATTTGGAGAAGAGCATGTCCTGTTAAGGAAAAAACATCAGCATTAATCCCCTCTATCTTCTCTCTACAGACCCACACACAATAGGCGGGTGACAAACGCCATTATGGACGCGCAGAGCGCGTACTAGGGTTAGGGAGGTGCGGTGCTTCCGCCCTCCTAACCCTAATAAGCGAGCTTGCGCGTAAAAATAGAGGCGGCCGTTCCGAACGGCCGCCGTCAGAGAGTCACGGCCACGCCGCCTCAGTACGAGGCGGTGGGCGGACGTGACGTCATGACTCCGTGCCAGGGACCTAGGGGCCCTTTCCGCGGACCAGGAAGGAGCTCCGTTTGGAGCTCCGTCCTGGTTTGCGGCGGCGCTTTGCTTCGCTGGGCGCAGCCTTCAGACGGCTGCGCCCAGCGAAGCAATGGAGAAAGGGGCCAAGTGGCCCTTTCTTCCTTCTCCCCCGCCAGGCGGGGTGTCCTTGGGGCTTGAAGCCCAGGGACACCCCTTCAGGCGGCAGGGAAGCAGCTTTTGCTGCTCCCCGCAGCCTGAAAAGCGGCGGATCGGGGCCTCAGCGGCTGCCTTCTGGCAGCTGAGGCCCGATACCCGGGGAAGGGGCGGGTGCAGCCCGCCCCAAGGGCGTTTTATAACCCGCCATAGTGTCACATGCTAAGTTAATGTGATTAATGTGCATTTTTATGTTATGCGTGGTATTGTTTTTACTGATATGTTGGAACGGCTTTGATCCTGGGAAAAGCGGTTTATAATAAACATTTAGAGATGATGATGATGATGTGTGGCTAACACAGAGAGATTGGTAAAGGTAACCACGGCATCTTTCATCCTTAAGGAATACTTCCCTTCTGGAGATGTAGCAAAGAGAAGGTGCCACACTTTTTAAGAACAAGGGACAATTATGGGGGCAAGCGAAAAATCAAACACAGTCCTGAGTTCATTGGGGTGATGCTCAAAGCTAGAGTTGCTGAGTCTGGCCCCCAGACCTCTCGCTCGAGCGACGCTGCCGCAGTAACCAAGTCCCAGCAGAACACAGCAGTTTCAAATGCATAGTGTAGCTATGGAAGGTAGTACGCTACCTGATCCACAAAGAGGAGCTGCCACCCCCAAATCAAGGAATGATTTGCTCATCAAGGAAAGGGGCAGTGCAGATGGGCTGCACTTCTGTGTTACAATAGCCTTGCTTGTTTTTTTCTGCTTTATGCCCACACTGAAAGATGCTTGCTACTTGTCCAGCCTTTCACGGGATTATGCAAAAACAATTAACAAACATCAGGTTTTTATCAAAACGGTTCAAAAATAGAAACAGGACAAAAGTAAAAATTAAAAAAAGAAAACAGCATGTTTCCAATGAAATTATGCTGAGAATGCATATCAATGATGTAATTTATACAGTAGGTGGAAATGAAACTGGTTTTTTGGCTGGAGGTCAGGGATGTCATCATTTGTTGTTATGTTGTGTTTTTCGCTATTGTTGAAGGTGTATTGTATTTTTATATAAAAAACAAAGCTCACTCAAATTCACTGATTTTATTAAACGAGTAGCCACAATAAATCAGAAATACAAAGAAAACTTTTTAAAAAATGAAAAGAAAAACAAAAGAAAACCATCTGAATCTGACTAGGAGGCTGCACAGTGTCCAGCTTCAGTTGTATGCACATGCCACCCAGATTGCACCTAACAGGATACGGGCATCTACAAACACAGAGGCAGAAAAAAACAGGGTGATTGGGGGCTTTCTCCTTTAGTACCCTCCTCTCTCTCCAGGTGTAAACTTGGCCTTGACTGTAACCTGCATACTGTGACAGGAAAAGACTGGTACTCTAAATGGCACCAGCATTTCAGCGCCTACTTGTGCAGGATGAAACAGCATCCCTTGCTTCACCTCAGTAATAACAAACCACACCACGCAAGGAAAGGGAAACCAGGGTGGTTGTGGAGCTGTATCTTGCTAACTGAGCCAGAAGCGGACTCTGCTGAGCTGGGTGGGGTGCTAGCAATCTCCCCTCATCTGAGTCCTGGGGGGAAAAAGTACAGAAATATTGAGAAGGGAGACATTCAAGGATTAACTACAGGTGTACAGTCTAAACTAACACATCATCTGATTGGGAAGATGACTATCAATGGGACTAGATAAATTAAACATTAGGTTACAAGAAGCCAAGCGTGCGAAGGAAAAAAGAAAGCAAGGCGAGAAGTGTTTGAAGCGTGTAGGGAACGGAAGCAAAAGTACGTGAGAAAACTGGACGTGTGGCGGGCAGCTCAAGTGTTTTGTACTGAAATATACTGTGTATAGGTTCAAAAAACACAGGGAAGAACAGCTATTTTGGGTGTTTGGAAGTATTGGATACTGGAAGCCAAAAAGGAATGGAAAATATATGATCCACAACTTGTGTGTGCGCAAAGCTTGATTTCCATTTCTAAGTACCTGTTATCAGCTTTCATGGCTGCAGGCCAAATGGGCACAAAAAAACAAGGGGGCTTTAAGAGGAGGCCTTTCCAGTGTCAAGAGATGACCTCTCTGAAATAGAAAGAAGGGCTCCCCTATGGCTCCCTGTCGATATTCCCTGCTCAAAGATCTGTCTGATGTACTGTCGCTGATCAAATGTCCTATAAAACTACAGTCCCCTGCAAAGTGTTCATGTCCATGAAATTACAAATGCATTTCTCTTCCTCTTTGTCTACTTCAGTCACCACAGACCACTCACCTCCTCTTGTCATCACGTGAGGAACTTTCATCACTGGACACAAACTCCTTGCTCTTGAAGCTCTCCTAGCTGCTTAGAAGGGCTCTTGCGATAGCTGATTTTAAGATGCAGCTATCTTCTTCTCTGGCTTTCCTTCCCGGCTTTTTGGCTTTTTTTTTCTTGGGTATTCTCTGCACGTATGGGAAGTGAACAAAATCATACAGTGGAGAAAACTCCGGGGCACTAGAGACCCAACGGTAAGTTGGGGATGGCAGACTGTATCATTTGAGGAGAATACTGCTACTTACTTCTTGGAGCTATCTCGCTTTCTCTTTCATTGTAGTCCTTCATGGCTCTCTCATAGTCCCTCTGGCATCTGTCCTTGCGATCCCATTCCTACAGAAAAACCATAGGTAAGCTTTGTTGTTGTTGTTGTTGTTGGTTGTGTGCCTGAAGGCATTCTAACTTAGCTGACCCTATCACACAGTTTTTGGCAAGATTGTTGGGGGGGAGGCTTCTTCTGAGGCTAAGAGAGTGTAGCTTGCCAAGGTCACCCGGTGGCTTTCATGGCTGAATGGGAATTCGAATCCTGGTCTCTCGCCCTGATGAACACGTTTGGCCAAGAAGCCCATGATAGTGTTGGCCTTAGGGTCACCATAAGTCGGAAAAAGCTTGGGCAAACCCCACCAAAATCGGATTCACAATGCAAGCTACATAGCCCCAGACTAACACCTGTCTTAGAAAGCACATACCTTTACTCCCACCTCCATAAAACAGACACAACCTCACATGTCTCTTTGCTCACCTCCTTCTTCTCTTTGACGTGCTTTCCAGAGTTCTCCAGCCTTCTTGGACACATGCAGTAACACTCATGCCAGGACTATCTGACCTGATCTTGTCACGCTTAGCATTGAGCCAGAGCATGTAGGCAGATAAAGGTCTCTGGGGGATGTGGGGTCTTTCCCTTTCTTACTCTGGTGGGAGGGGGGGTTGAAAAAGAAGAAAAACACAACAATCATCAATGTAGGCGCAATTCCTCCTACTGTCATCTTTCAGATGCAGGTCGCACTCCTGGTCCAAACTATACTAATGGAAGAACAAAATATTAGAAAACAACCAGGGAGGGAATCTGGGTGTGGAAGGACTATGAATGCTGCTGCCTCAGTTTGCTAGACAAAGTTAAGTTGCCTGGCCATAGAGCACTTCTAATTCAAAGAACATTATGTGCACCAGGTTCAGTAGTACGTTCAGAGGCATAAGTTAAAAGGGCGTCCAGCATTGGCCAGCACCAGCGAAACTTTGGTCCAATGTCATAATCTTGTTCGCTAAGTATTATGAAGTGTAGCACTGTTTCCCTCTCACCTCACTGCAATCCTCACAGAAGCTGAAGTATTTGTGTGAACAATACACTGCTGCAAACTATCCTTGCTGTTAAACCAAAGGACTGGACATGATAGTTTTACAAGATACCTGTTTCAGAAGGGAAATCAGGACTTCAGAGGATACAGTCAAATGTGTGCACAAAACAAGTCTTTGAATGCAGAAAACTGGCCAACACATCTAATGAGCACATTTATTCACACACCAGCGTTTTTACAAGCAATGGAAGCTCTCTTCTTCTAGAATCACCTTTTTGCACTGTTTTGGAGGCTACCTCTCAATCTACTCTAAGTTTTGGTACAGTTTATCCAGACATACAGAAGGATGCTTCTATAAATAGGTGAGAAAGAAGGCTCAGAATCCTAACTGGATGGCACAGAGACAACATTGCCACCTGTTTAAAATTTGCTTACATTGTTACATTCACTCACAAGCCCCAGTAATGGTCATGGATTCAATAATTTCCATGTCCTGGTTGCTCTCACCTCAGACTGCTTCTTTCGGGGCTTGCGTTCTTTGACAATTTTGGCTTTTTTGACAGGTTTCTTCTTCTCATCACTGTCTCCTTCATTGCTAGATGAGCTGGCTGAGGCATTGCTGTCAAACCTGTTTCAAGAAAAAGTTACTCAGGAGGAGGTAGGTTCACAGCTTCATACCCCCACTACATCATCCCTACTCTAACAAATTTTCAATACTTGCTCGCATACTTTCCAAGACACAGATTTATATCATTACATTGTTTTAAGCCAACAGAGAATTGTATACAACCAGGCCAGTAGAGGTCAGATTATATAAATTTACAAGCAGTAGACATCCTATCATTACTGCTAAACATTTCTTCTACATAATGTACAGAAGTGGAGCATTATTTCAGAAAGAGTGGGCAGAGCATTAGACATCAAGTATCTTGAAATGATCATGGGAAAACTGGTTGATGTATTCATTTTAGTCTATCCAAGCATTTCAAGGACTGACCAATTCCTAAACCAACCAAACTTTATAAACATGCGAGATGGAATAGATCTATTGTCACGGTAGCTCCTTGTCAAGCTGTGCTCTGGAATCTTGACAGAAAGCATTCTATGGCCCATTACAGACCGCCCAAAAGGGAAGGTCTCAGGCCGCTGCCGGTTGCAGCGTGGAGGAGTCGCAGCAGCCAAACCGCGCGACTCCTCCACGCTGCAAAAAAGGAGCGCGAAAATCACGCTCCTGGCAACCCGGAAGAGACGCCGCAAGTGCCAACGCGCGCACTCGCGACGTCTCTTCTGGGGTGCGACATCAGGACGCTGTGCGTCCGCGACGTCAAAATGGCAGTGCCCATCTGTACAGGGCGCCACCATTTTGACGCACTCATTATGCGCGAGGGGCAAGGCGTGTCAGTAAGGCGCCTCTTGGGCCCGTCTGTAATACACCTTAGTTTACTAACTCCCAAGATTTAGCCCTCAACATACAGTAGTAGCCTGGAGCAAAGACAGTATATTTCACAGATGAAGATGGCAGAGATACAAATGGTGAACACTTTATAGCAATTCTTCCCTAACTACCCTACTGATTCTCATAGTATTCCTAGAATCAAACACAATTATTCTTTTGCTCTTTTCATATTACTGTAGCCACTTCTCTTAACAAAGGAAAAATTCTCATCTCTGGAAGACATTCTCATGAGATCAATTTCCCAGCTTTCACTCTCTTTTGGCTACATTGCCCAAACTTGATTGCAAGCTGGGGCAAATTTGGTGTTATACAAGTCCCTATCAAGAACACAGTATCCCCCATTACTTTTTTTTAAAAAAATTATATCCTGCCTTCTGTATTCCCACAGGATTTCCTAAAGCAGTATTATCGCTAGGATACTAAAACCTGATAGTGGAGCAGTGGCATTTTGTTTCAATAGCCACATCTCTGGCAACACTTTACTTACTCTTCTGCCACATCCTCCTCTTCCTCTACAGGATTGAATGATTCATCTGAAGAGAAAAAAGAAATCTTCATTTCTAACTCAAAATACCAACAAGAAAGGGAGGGAAGAAGGAATGGCCTGCCATTAAGAGCAGTTCTCTGGTATTGGAGTAGAAGAGACCTGTCTTCATCTCCAGGTTGAAAGAAATGGCTCACCTGTCTCTTCTCCAGAGTCCTCACTACTGTCATTTGCATGTTCCTCACGAATCTTGCCCTCCTCTTTCATACGCTCCAAGTAAGCATCATGTGAGTCGTCATCTGAGCCAGCATATTCATCATAGGGCATATTCTTCATACCCTAGAAATACATACAAAAGATCCCATAGGAACTAGTATAAGGCTTCCCATTCCACTCCCTGAGCAGACAAAATCTATCAAAATTGCCCAGAACCAAGGCATGCAGAGGATCTAATACTACAACCACCACCATGCTCCTAGGCAGACATACAGCATGGGAAAGGTTTCTTGCACGCACATGTCGGCTTCCCCAGCAGATTCCTCAACTATCATGCAGCCTCACAAGTCTGCTGCAACACACTTTCCCTCTCCAGGGGAAAGAAGGAGCCATGCTAGTGACTTTACAGTGGATTAGGTAGAAGCCACTCCTGGAGCAATGCAGGCTGCTGCCCCTTCCCTGTGGTTCATGCAAGGTTATACTATGGTGATTAGGAATGTTCACCACAGCCATGCAGAGGAGACCTGAACCAAGAGGAGGAAGAGGAGGGGACAATCGCACAGACCTTTTTCTTCTACAAGGAGAGAACAGAAATTGAGAAGGGAGAAAGCTCTGGAGAGAAAGAGAAACCTCATCCCACCCCAAGCAGATAAGGCACAAGACTAGACAGCAGCTGCCTTTCCCTGTCCCGTCTTGCCCACCCTCCTGTAGCAGGTACCTCCTTAAGTCCTCGATTCTTGATGTTCAACTTCTTGGCATTCACAAAGTCAAACAGTTTGCCATACTCCTCTCTGCAAGGAAAAAAAAGCCAAAGAAGGAATCATTTAGCACAGTATTTCCTGAGGTCTAGACATGACAGCAAGGACTCTGTTGCTCTCAAGTAAAATAGGCTTTTATGCTGTAGTGGGCAAGGGTAGAAAACAGGAAAAGGGGAACACGGTTGTTGTAACATTCCAGCAAGATCAAGATAAGATGGATAAATTTAATAGAAAGTGACCAAGAAATTATGTGCCATTAGTAGCAGGAAGAGTTGTCTTTTGGAATGAAAGTAGTTGATGGGTGCTGGCAGTTCTGTCCCCTTCCTTCACAATCAAAGATGTTCTACATCCAGCAAAATGGTGGCTTAGATAGATGGATGGAAAATGTGCATGTATTTCCATGTTTCTCTTGAGCTATAATCTCACCTCTCTATGCTGCTGAAAGTGTACTGAGTTCCCTGCTTTGTTTCTATCTCGAAGTCAAAAGAACGCGTAGTTGTGGTCCCACGAGCAAAATTTACAAAAGCAATCTCATCAAAGCGGATGTGAACAGGTGGTTTGTGCACATAGATGAAGCCACGTTCCAAAGGATACAGGAGCCCCGAACTGGCCTTGTAGGAGCAAGTGATGCACTGTGCTCCAGAATGTCTGAAACAGGAAAGAGACATTGTGTCGACATACATCTAGTTCAGCCATAAACACGCCATTATCTGACACAGATGAACAATGAATCAAAAAAGACCACTACGAGACACTGTTACATTCAGTCAGGTCCAGCTCTTAGTAACAGAGATGAAAGTTTTCTTGTACAGACAAAGTGTATTTATTATTTAAAAACATTGTTCACAGATGAGAATCACAAGGTTCTCCAGATGTTATTGAACTGTAATCCCCAGCAAGCTTTATCGCTAGCGATACTGGCTACAGCTGCTGAGTTCAACATCTTGAAGGCTGCATGATTTCCCACCACCATCTATGCTTATAACCACTCACTATGCCCTGCCTCCATTTTCAATCACAAATCCAAAAACAATTTCAATTCCATCCCACTGTCTTTCATACGGCATCCAAATTAACAGCCAAGTCTTAAATCCAGGGGTTGTTCCCACTACAATTAGCTCTGAATCCTGATTCGAAGTATATGCCCCTAGTTCCTACTGAAAATCAATTCTGCTCCTCATTGGATCGATTCCAGTGGAAATAAAGCGGCGCAAATGCCAAACACGGGGGGGGGGGGGGTAGTAACAGTTCTTTTGAGGTTCTTTTGAGAAGAATCGGTTCTGAGGCGATTCCTAACAGTGAGAACGCCAGATCAGAATCTATTCTTTTTCTGAGGGAGGAACAAATGGCAGCAGAGGAGGGTTTCCTTTTTTTCAATTTAAAAAAAGCAATAGATTGATAAAACAATGCTGAGCCATTCTGTTGATTTTTCGATTACTTTTACTGTTAAAAAAAACCATGTGTCCCCCGTCCACCTCTTTCTACTCCTCCCGGGTCCCTTCCACGAAGAGGAACCAACTAACCATTCCAGCCTCTCAAGAGCTGGGAGCAGATACTGCCTCCTCTTCCTCCTCCTCCATTAGGGAGTCCCCTGGGGAGCCAGTGCTGGCGCTGCCTTTTGTAGCCGGAGCGCGGACAGCAGAGTGCGCTCCCAGTGACAAGCACTGCCTTGAGGGGCTCAGGGCAGCGGGTGGAACACAGCCCATGGGGCTTTTCTGCTGGCACTGCTTTTTGCGTGCGGTTTGGGAAGGCTTCTGGCAACGACTGGAGCACAAGTGCACTCCCAGGGACAAGCGCTGCCTTAAAGGGCTCGGACGAGCAGGGTCAGCAGAGGAGGAGGGCTGCGGAGGAGCTCCAGGGCACAGATGAAGGGCTTCAACTCCAAAGGGGCCCTACAAGGCAGTGGAGGGGGAGGGGCCGTGATGATTGACACAGGATTTTGAAGCGGAACAAATGGGAATGACAATCGTGCAAAACCCCCAAAAAACCAACCGATTCTACAAAGGATCCCTTTTCGTAGTGAGAACAAGGGACCTTTGGGAATGGATTGACATAGCGGGACGAAGCCGAATTGGAATGTGGGTTATTCTGCCAGTTGTAAAGAGAAGGGTACTTGATGAGTCAATGTTTATTCCAGTAATTCCATTGATCTACATTAACTGGGACTAGTTGAGTAAGCCCAGTTATCTTCTCTGTCATTGGTAAAGATTTTATGTTAGTCAAATATGGTACTACAACATTATGGTACAGGTTAAAATAGAACTGTCTTGGACTGGGACAAATTTTAAAAATGAGACAAAACCAGTATTATCAAGTTCAACTCTAGCAAATTAGAAATACATAAAAAGGTCTATTTAGTATGTGTTTTTAAGAAAAGATGTCAAAAGTTTAAAGACTAACATTGGAGAAAAAACATTTAAAGCATTATTGAGCAAATTACATGGCATATAATTAGATCCAGATTTCAACAAAAGAGCTTTTAAAAATCCAATTGGAAGATAATTACAGCTTTAGGAATTAATGAAGAAAAATGTGAAGTAGGTTTTTACAAGAGGAATAGCCAATACCACCTCCTGTGTACATTTAAAAGAGTAATTTTAAGATGATTATAGGAAGGATAATTATGTTTATTGAAAATGCAGAATGCAATCAGCTGATTACATGCAATCTAGTGAATATATACAAAAATTCAGTATTTGTTGGAAACAAGGTAGGGTGCAACTTGTCCTTCAGTCCAAAAACAATGTTATTAAAATTTGTTCAACCTCAGTTCTCCAAATTCACTAACCCATGACATCTAATAAGAACAAAAATTGTTCTTATTAAGAACTGGAAAAATACAAAGCCAATACATGCAAAGAATTGTTCAATAAAATTTGGCAAATACCACATTGAGCTACTGTCACCTGAAAGAGAGTAGACAAAGTTTAAAGAGGAGTGAGTGCCTTATATTGAATACTATAAAGACAATTAGAAAGTAGTCTTTATTCCTGTTTTACTAACTTTAAAATTAAAGATGAAATGCAAGGCAGTATTTGATGCTTTGTGTGTTTATCCTGCTGTTTTGTATAATCTACTCTTCATCCACATAAACTGAAAAAATTCAAAGAGTGAACTTCTGGATCATTTTCTGACACCATGGAAATTTCAGTGTATTTCAAGGGGGAAAAAATGTCCCATGTTAAAAGTTAATGATTCCTCTATCTTTGTGTCCCAGCACTCCTTACCCTTGGAAGTTGCCAGGCACAGTAATCTTACGGTTGACAAGGGCTTTCATGACACGACTGACCATCTCATAAAGAGAGCCAGACATATTCTTGGTGAGTCTTCCCTCAAAGCGCTTCTCTACCTCATCCCTAAATAAAAAGAGAATTCCAAGTCAAGATAGAGGCAGATTCAAGATACTGAAAGAAATGTGAGATAGTGTGGGAGGGAGAAGTGCTCTGTGGAAATTCAAGCAATGTTAAAATTGTAAATAATCTGGTGAAAATCTTGTGCTTGGACCCAGGAAACATCAGTCTGCATTCATCAGTGTCACTCTGTACATGAATTTTATTCTTCCCCATCTCTGTCTTTCTTTGTCTCTCACACACAGTGAACAAGTTCAACACAAATGAAAACAATGTCCTCCAATAATTACTGGAATATCTAATAACATACAGTCGGCCCTCTTTATACGCGGATTTGCCATGCGCAGATTTGAGCATACGCGCATGGCAAATCCGGAGACATTGTCCCCAATGCTGGCGCGCATGCACGCCATTGGGGACAAAAGTCCCTCTCCTCCCCTCCTCTTTCCCTCCCTCCTATCTACCTCCAAGCTGCACCCGGCCCTTTCGCGGTGGCGGGGAGGACGAGGCCAAGCTTCGTCCTCCCCGCTACCGCTGCCACCACCGCAAAGGGTGCGGGTGCAGCCTGGAGGCCTTTTGGCCTCCGAGACCACCCCCAGGCCGTTTGCGGACTCGGTGGCGAGGAGGACGACACTTGGACTCCTCCTACATCTTCGCCACTGCAGAACAGTCGGTAGCTGGTGCGTCCCTGGAGGCTTCTTGGCTCCCCATGAGCAGGAAGGCCGTTTCGCAGCGGCCCGAGTCCGGGAGACCAAAGCCTCATCCCCTCACCGCTGCCTGCACACAAATAGCAGGTGCTGCAAAGCTGCACCCGGCCATTTCCGGGTCTGCTGCGCAGCCTGGCGAGACGCGGCCAAGCTTCGTCCTTCCGCCTCCCCACTCCAAATGGGTGCAGCCTGGAGGCCTCTTGGCCTCTAAGAGCACCACCCGGCCGTTTTGCGGAGGCGGCGAGGAGAATGAAGCTTGGCCTTCCTGCATCCTCGTCGCCTCCGCCACTGCGAAAAGGCCGGGTGATGCTCTTGGAGGCCTCTTGGCCTCCAACACCACCACCCGGTCTTTCCCGTGGCGGCGGCAACGGCCGAGAGGAGGCCAGGTGGCAGTGCTGAAGGCCTAGAAGGCCTCTGGCACTGTTGCTTTGCCTCCTTGCCACCGCAGAAGGGCCAGGAGGCGAGGAGGCAAAGCACCAGCTCCAGAGGCCTTCACTTTGCCGCCTCGGCCTCCACCT
>NC_056522.1:255018694-255049949 GCF_019175285.1 Sceloporus undulatus
GCCTTTTGTGGTTTGCAGCGGCGGGGAGGACAACTTGGCCTCGTCCTTCTCGCCACAGCGCTGCAGAAGGGCCTGGTGCATTCGGAGGCCTCTTGGCCTCCACAAGCAGCACCCGGCCTTTCCCGCGTGGCGGAGGAGGAGCGGCGAGGATGCGGGATTGGTCGATGGAGCAGGTAGCGGGAGGGAGGGGAGGGAGGAGGGTAGGTAGGTAGTAGATAGGGAGGGAAGGAGGAAAGGAACTTTTGTCCCCAATGGCGGTGCGAGTGCACGCGCGCCGCCATGGGGACAAATGGGACTTGAGATCGCAGATTTTGGCCTACACGTGGGGGGGGGGGGGGTTGTCCAGAACAGTGCACTGTACACCCAAGGGGCACTGTACACAACACCTGGAGAAATTCTGCAGTGTTAGACTTAGAAGCTGGGGTCAGAAGCCACCTGACAGTTATACAAAGATAAAGGAACAGGTGAAATGTCCTCACTCATTCATGTTGAGAGTCAAGGAGATGTCCTCATCCTTGGAGAAGAGTAGGATAAGAAAGTGGTAGCGAGTTTGGCCTTGCTTTATAGGGGGATCTAAACTGATCTGAAAAATACAACAAACAAACAATTATGAGCCTGATCCAGAAAAGCTAGTCACATAGGGTCCAACCTTACTACATGAGTATTACATTTAGCTCCGATGTACATGATCTACCTTGCTACTTAGCCACACATACACAAAGCATCTCCTTGCAGGATAGAAATGGGCCAATTAGGACTGCTGCTGTTAACAGTATAGGTTACAAATAGCCTTTCAAAACTACAAAATCTGTAGGAATTTTTAAAAATCAATGATATGCAGAATAGGTGAAAAAAAGTTGATACGAAAACAACACTCCCTCTCCAAACACCTATAACACTGTCTGAGTTGCAGAGAGTTGATGGAAGTTGCATCCCAACATCTGAAGAATGACAGGGAATACTTGACAGGTAACCCCACATCCAAAAAATGTGCATGCCACTATGCAAAAAGTGCCAGTGTCTGCATGTTCTGCTCCAAAAGTGTGACAGGCCTGACATGCAAACTTTTTATATTGCTCTATTATTCTTTTGCCCTAACATTCAAGTCTCTTTTAAGGAATTACAAAATCAGCCAGGTGTACACTATGCCATGATATTACTTGGATCGGGTATGTAGTTGACAAATCAGTCTTCTGTTGTCTGTGTTTCCTCTGAGTCTAATGGGAAAAGAAGAAGTTGCATCTTTCTCCACTAATACACAGACAGAAGACATAACGGTCTGCCATCTTGACACAGTGCCGAAAACCAGTTTGCACGCCCCCCCAAATCCAACATCAATATCTGCAATGTCAACACAAGAGAAGAACATGAGTGACCAGGATACAGAGCTACCCCTGAAATATTATCTGGAAGAATTACCAATTACAATTACCAGTGGGGTGGGGTGAGGATTCTTTCCAACCACTGATCCCACAGCTACCAGGTAATCAATGTAACAGAGATAATTTATTTATTTCTGGACTAGAAATTAGTAAAATAGAATTAAAATTCCTAGAATTTCTCTTAAAACAGGTAGAAACGGCCATGAATGGAGAATATTCCAAGAGGCAACCAAATTACTACCCCCAGCAGGGAACTTGCTCTCCAAATTCTATTTCTTCTTACCACAAAGAACATCTGTCGTTGGTCTTTATGGGGCAGCAAGAAAAGCCTCAAAACAGTAGTATAGGGGATCTTGTAGTCAAATGTCTTGCCATGGAGGTGCAGGAAGGTGGGGTATATGCGGATGTCATAACGGCCACGAGGTGTCAAGCACTGTAGTTCTCGGAAGATGCAGATGGCATCTCCCGTGGCCTGGATGACGTCTGCCTTGGACAGCACATTTTGTGCAAATGCCTACAAGAAAGTGCAAAATGAGTGGGCTTTTGGGGGGGGGGATGAACGCTCCTTCCCTCTCTCCTTCATATCTTCTACACAGGTGCTACTCACCTCCACAGGATCCACACCATCTTCTTGAGTGGGGGGTACATAAAAACGCACTTCCATGAGTGACACTTCAGCATCATCATTCTGATGGAATTCCAGTGTCACCTCATTTTTACCAGTTGTGCACTGGGACACATTACTGAGTGGGATCTCAAAAACTGGCTGCTCCCCAATGTCAAAAGAAAGAAGTTGTCCTGTAAAAGATCAAGAGAATATTTTTCATGAAAAAGTAGTATGTCCTCACAGTCAACTGTCAATTCCTCTCCAAAGTAAGTAGAAAACTCCTCCATTCTTGTTTTCCATGGAGTACCACACACAATACCCAAACTCACCTCCAAATTTTACTGTCCCCCAGTTCCATCCCTTCACACACAAATCTTTTTCAGCAAGCTCCAAATGAAAGTGGGTCTTGAAAAAATCTGCAAGTTTGTCAAATTCCTGAAAAGGAAGAAAGTGCTTAATTAGGAAACATCCAGTTAATACTCTGGCAAATAGATGCCATTGTAATAGAGAGCAAAAAACCTAGGGTCAGGGTTGTCAATAAGCCAGCCTGAGTCTTTTGCCCCTCTTCCTTCTTCAAACTAAACCAGCAAGAAACTGCCATCACTCCTTACATCCTCTCATGCTATATACAAGCTAGAATAAACTTTGGGAAATTTAACATAACAGAGGAAATCAACAAAGGCATAACTAAATCACTATACATACCAATGCACTAGGCAAAATCTCAGACCACATATACACTGACAGAGGTGCAAATTCAAATACCAGAATCTGCCTATTCCATCATGTCCTGAAAACCTGTAAAAGGATTTGCCATGTCATAAACAGAAACAAACTCGTAGCAAAAAGGGAACTCACCGTCTCTCTGAATCCATCATACTTGTAAACATGCCCGCTCTTTGTAAGTAGTTTCAGACCATGGCCCAATGCCACTCTGCGCCAGATACCCTCTGCCAGTTCTGAGGCCTGAATGTTGTCAACCTTTCCAGTTTTGCTGTTCTTAAAAATCACACCTTGACGACTTAGCCGCAGGCGACCATCATTCTAATGCAAAAGAGACAAAGAAATAGTGGCCAATGTTGCTGGGTAAAGAATGGCATTTAGTCTTATAAAAGATTATTGTTCTGAAGGAATGTGAGAAATTCTAATTAAAAAGAGAGGAAAGTATTCTAAAAATGTAAAACTGATGGGTTCCTTTCCTATCCATTTCATTCCTTCCAACAACCACGAAACAACCTCTTTAAAACTATGTTTCAAACCACTTGGACAACTTTCTACCACTGTGGGAATTCCTTTTCCTAGAATGAACTCACCAAAACCAGTGATGACATTTGTCCCTCCCGATTCGCAGGGGATCTATTCTAGACCCCCATGCGAATCTGGAAAAATGCCAATATTGGAGTTGCCATTGGCTTCAATGGTGGGGTGCTCCTGCATGCGCTACTGTGTGCACACCTCAGGCTCACACACCATTTTATCCCTCCCTGTTTGCTGTCTGCGAATGGCTAAAACCATGGATTCCAAGTCCATGAATCAGGAGGGACAACTGTACTTCCTTAGTGCCATATCAAAAGACTGCTATTCTGTCTTCTGTTTCTTTGACTTCTCTGCTGCTCTTCAAACAACTTTTATCCTCTTCCACTTTTCATAACCTCAGTTTCTATGGCTGCCATAAACAATTTTCTTCTGATTCATTTAATCATTAGTTTTTACAGGGAAAATATCATTCTCCATTCCACCTCACACTGATGGTCTCTCAGATTCATTATTGACTTGGATATTGTTTCTGAATGCTATCTTTCAATGATTTCATCTGATTCCACACCATCAGTACTTTGTATCCACTGAAGAAAAACAGTTTTATTCCACTATACCCATCATCCAACTGCACATCTCCAGATGGCTATCTAATATTTCATTTTCTCACCATCTCACAATTATTGTACCCATGGCTAAAATTCCCATCTAACTTCTTTACCTGAGTGGGGCAGTGTAGCCCTATGGCTATTCACAAATTACTACTTCCATCTATCCAAACTGGCTAGGGCTGATATGAACTGGATTTCAACAATATTATCTCTCTCTTTAATTACATATGATGGCATTACATAAGTAAAAAAATTCTTAATTTTCCTTCAAAGCATAGTAGACAGACAGCTTTCCTTTGGTGCACCTTGCCCAAAACAAACTCAACAGAAAATCAACAAAGCTGTTTGCATATTAAGCCATAAATGTAGATAATAGTGGCCCAAAACAGATCAGCCCAAAGGTCTGCTGTTGCGCCGCATTGGGGGCAAGGCATTTATACAACCCACACACCCAAACTGTGTGGAAGCCACACTTGGGCCGCCTAAGGCGACCCAAACCCAGCCACAAAAGGAGCTGTTTTTATCCACTCCTTGCCCGGCCTGTTTGTGACCTGTTTGTGGCTGGTCTTGGGAGTCACCATAGAATCATAGAGTTGGAAGAGACCACTAGGGCCATCCAGTCCAACCCCCTGCCATGCAGGAAATCCAAATCAAAGCATCCCTGACAGATGGCCATCCAGCCTCTGTTTAAAGACCTCCAAGGAAGGAGACTCTATCACCCTCCGAGGGAGCGCATTCCACTGTCGAACAGCCCTTACTGTCAGGAAGTTCCTTCTAATGTTCAGATGGAATCTCTTTTCCTGCAGCTTGCATCCATTGTTCCGGGTCCTGTTCTCTGGAGCAGCAGAAAACAAGCTTGCTCCCTCTTCAATATGACATCCCTTCAAATATTTAAACAGGGCGATCATATCACCTCTTAACCTTCTTTTCTCCAGGCTAAACATCCCCAGCTCCTTAAGTCGTTCCTCATAGGGCATGGTTTCCAGACCCTTCACCATTTTTGTCGCCCTCCTTTGGACACGCTCCAGTTTCTCAATGTCCTTTCTGAATTGTGGCGCCCAGAACTGGACACAATATTCCAGGTGGGGCCTGACCAAAGCAGAATACAGTGGCACTATTACTTCTCTTGATCTAGACACTATACTTCTATTGATGCAGCCTAAAATAGCATTGGCCTTTTTAGCTGCCGCATCACACTGTTCACTCATGTTCAACTTGTGGTCTACTTGGACTCCTAGATCCCTTTCACACGTAGTTTCATTCAGCCAGGTGTCACCCATCCTATATCTGTGCATTTTATTTTTCCGCCCTAAGTGCAATACCTTACATTTCTCCGTGTTGAATTTCATTTTGTTAGCTTTGGCCCAGCTTTCTAGTCTATTCAGGTCATTTTGAATCTTGATCCTGTCCTCTGGGGTATTAGCTATTCCCCCTAATTTGGTATCATCTGCAAATTTGATAAGTATGCTTCCAATTCTGTCATCCAGGTCATTGATAAAGATGTTGAATAGCACTGGGCCCAGGACAGAGCCCTGTGGGACCCCACTGGTCACTTCTCTCCAGGATGAAAAGGAGCCATTGTTGAGCACCCTTTGGGTTCGGCCGGTCAACCAATTACAGATCCATTTAACAGTTCCTTTGTCTAGCCCACATTTTACAAGCTTGTTTGCAAGTATGTCATGGGGAACTTTGTCAAAGGCCTTACTGAAATCAAGATATACTACATCCACAGCATTCCCTTCATCTACCAAGCTGGTAATTTTATCAAAGAAAGAGATCAGGTTTGTCTGACATGACTTGACCGCAGTCCTGCAGCAATCGAGGCAGCAATCGAGCCTGTGGCTGCTTCTTTTGCCCTGTCTGCTGGAGGTCTATGCTGACAAGGGCAACAATCAAAATTCAAAAGTGAGGTTAATATTTATATAAGGTAGCCAATTATCCATACAGAAATCGCAACACTATAAGTTTTATTTATACAGAGAATTTGCAATACAAACAATGCTATGAACTCTTTGGAGATTTTGCTTTTTAAGACATGTCTGGTAGAAGTTTAGTTTACTTCACATCCAATTTAAAACTGGGCAAGCATTTATCCAGAAGGAATTCCAAATTAGACGCAACAAACTGTCAGATCTCTCCAGCGACACTAGCCCTGTGGGTGTATGTGCCTTAAAGTTGCCTGTCAAGTTATGGTGACCCCATGAGTTTCTTAGGGAAGGAATACTTAAGAGGTGATTTTGCCAGTTCTTTCAACTGAAATAGAGCCTATAGCACCTGGTATTCCTTGGCAGTCTCCCATCCAAGTACTAATCAGGGTAGACCCTACTTAGCTTTCAAGATTAAGACAGGATCTGCTGCCTTTAGGGTATTTAAGGGTTAGGGTATATTTCATACTGCACTAAATCATAAAATGCATTTTGCTAGGAGAAACTGTTTGGTCAAAGCTTAAATACAGGTACAATATTGGAAAGACGAGTCTAAGTGTTTCTTTCCCAATTAGCATATTATTAAGTATTAAGCCTCAACCATCTTTAAGTATTCTTCGTTATTCAATTATTAAGAAAGCATCAATTATTTATTTCTTCCTGTGAAAGATGGGGGAGAAAGTACCATACATCATACAAGGATTCTGTGGCAAAGCACTGTGGTGCATTTTAGTTCTCTAAAGGCACAAGCTAGCATCCTATCAATTAGGCCAGCCTCCTTTTAACCACATTAACGTGTTCCTCACATTGCTCCATATAAACTCTTTCTACTTAATGCTTCCAAATATGAAACCCATAACCTCGCCCCATCACTCACCATAGATCCCTTCACTTCCTGGTATATTTCATTGAATTCCAATGTATCTGACATGACGACAATTCCCTCCTTACCCCTCACCCACTAAGGTAGGGGTCGGAGCCACACCAAGATGTGCAGTTCTGGGGGAAGGTTTTGTGGAGAGAATCAGGCAAGACAAGGCGGTGTCTTAATCCTTTCTTGAACTTGACACATTCCAGTCCTAACGGATGCAACAGAAGCCCTGAGATCCAGACAACACAGATCTAAATAACCTGGGAAAGAAACAGAAAAATTACAAATAAACAAAATAAATAAATAAATCCCAAAACAAGAACACCCCCCCCCCCACACACACACACACACTGAGGTAACCCAGCCCATACCAGGAATATACAGAGGAAAGCACAAACTCAGACTGGCTTCAGGGTCTCCCAGGGTGCATCTACACTGTAAAAATAGTGCATTTTGACACCACTTCAACCGCCATAATTTATCCTAAAGAATCCTGGGATTTGTACTTTGGTGAGGCAACAGTCTCTTTGGGTGAGCAAGTGCGGTATAGTGGTTTGAATGCTGGACTGTGACTCTGGAGATGAGAGGTCGATTCCCTGCTCAGCCATGAAACCCACTGGGTGACCTTGGGCAAGTCACGCTCTTTCAACCTCAGGAGAAGGCAAAGGCAAAACCTCCTCTGAACAAATCTTGCCAAGAAAACCCCATGATATCTTAGGGGCATCATAAGTCAGAAAGGACAAAAACAACAAAGCTCTCTTTGGCAGAGAAGGCTGAAGAACCTGTAAAACTACAAATCCCATGTTTCCAGGGGAGGGAGCTACACAGCTTAAAGTGATGTCAAACTGCGTGATTTCTACAGCGTGGCTGCACTGAAGAGTTGACAGGGAGCTCTGCAGGAGTCCAGACGTCGTCTTCTGGCATCAATCACACATAAGGCCAGTCGCACCCCCACCCTCTCACAAACTGAAGGTTTGTGCCTTGCTTGCAAGAGCCGCATCCGCCCCGTAGAAACAATCCAGTTTGACACCACTTTGGAGATTATTGCACTGCTTTAGCTGCCATGGCTCAATGCTGTGGAACTCTGGGAACTGTAGTTTAGTGAGACATTTAGCTTTCTCTGTCAAGACAGCTCTAGCGCCACAACAAACTACGATACCCAGAATCTCATAGCATTGAGATTATCACACTACACTCTTACAGCGCTGCTATTCCACTTTCACTGCTCTGGCTGCCTCCTGTTGCATTCTGGGGCTTGTAGTTCAGAAAAGCCTAACAGCTCTCTGCCTGGAAACTCTAAATGCCTTTCCCTAAACTGCAAATCCCAGAATGCAACAGGAGGCAGGCAGAGCAATAAAAGTAGAACAGCTGCGCTATAAGAGTGTAGCGCGGTAATCTTTAACCGCCATGGTTAGTGTAGTGCTATGGGATTCTGGGTATTGTAGTTTGCTGTGGCACTAGGGCTCTTTTGACAGATTGGTCACAAAATTACAGTTCCCAGAGTTCCACAGCAGCTAAAGCGGTGTCAAACTGGGTTATCTCTGCAGTGCGGATGCAGCCCAGGAAGCAGCTCCAACATTCTGCAATATCCTGATGTTTCCCCCACTTTTCCAGAGAGAGTCACTGAGGCCAAGGGGACTCATCCCAGGCAAGAGGGACCAGGAGCGGAGCCTAGGGCAGCCCAGCTCTCCTCCGAAGGGAGACAGAGGGGCCCTGCCTCCGCTTCAGTCCTTCACCGCACTCCCCCGGCCGGGAAAGGAAAAGCCACACTACCTGCTCCTCCTCCGCCAGAGACACTTTCCCGCCTGCGCAACACGAGCCAGCTCACCCGGAAACCAAACCTCACTTCCGGCCTCCAGAGTCTCTGCTAAAGGCTATGGACTTACTCTCTTCCTGTCCTCTAAGCTTCCGGTCAAAATTCTAAGGCCGCCTCTAGCCACGGTTCTCTATGGCCGCAGGAGCGTGACGCTCTATCCTCCGGCGCCTCTATGGTGACATTCTTGCTCTCTTTGCATCAGCGGTGAAAATGAGCGAGCGGGCGACTTTCGAGAGCGCCGCCTAGCGGCGGGAGGCGGCATCGGAATGTTCCCATAACCGCCGCCATTTTTCCTTCCCACAGCTTGAAACCTCCGGCCCAAAATACACTGCAGAAGTAATCCAGTTCGAGACCGCTTTAACTGCCATGGCTCAATGCTAGGGAATTCTGAGAACTGTACTTTTGTGAGACATTTGAGCCTTCTCTGTCAGAGCGCTCTCTGGTGCCACAACCAACTACAGTTCCCAGGATTCCCTAGCACCGAGTCAGGGCAGTTAAAGTGGTCTCAAGATGGATTATTTCTGAAGTGTGTTAACAACACATTAACTAATAACAACAATAAAATATCTTTGTAAACAACAATAACAATAAACATGTTTTGAAAGCCAGCATGGTGTAGTGGTTTGGTTTTAAAACTATGACCCTGGAGACCAGAGTTCAAATCCCGGCTCATCCATGAAAACCCACTGGATATCTGTTCATTTAAGTTTGTGTAAGAATAAGGAGAAACATTGTCACACACACTGGATTATTTCTGCAGTGCCGGTGCAGCCCTAGTTATGAGTATCACTTTCAGTCTCTGCTTTGTCATAATCACAGTTACTATGGACTTCTAAAAGCCGAAGGTGTACCCACATTGAAAGAAGCTTCTCTATCCTTTCACATGTCAGTTTATTTCTTGATTTAGTGTGTTTCCTCCAGATTCCTCAGCGCTCCCTAAAGGAAGAAATGCATCTTGCTCTTGGATTGGAAGATTCGGTGTAACCCAGGACTTACTTGTCCTCCTCACTCAGCGCACAAAAATTAGAATAATATGATACAGCACATAGTTTTTAGAAATGATTTGGAGAATATGTTAGCACCTTGTCTTAAAGATTTTACTCATCATGCTAAATAAAACATTCCATAATCCGTTTTCTTCCTTCATTTTTTTTCTGCTTTTAAGGAAAAACAAAAAACAAAAAAGGCTTCAGGAAAAAAATGGGGGTGGAATGGGGTTTTTTCTGAATTTTCCCATTTCCCCCAGGCCTTCATAGCTATACGTTTGACATCACCTTAATTGTCATGGCTCACTGCTGTGGAATCCTGAGATTTGTAGTTTGTACTTGTGGCACCACAGCACTCTGACAGCGAGAGCTAAATGTCCCACAAAACTGCAATTCCCAGGATTCCATAGCACTGAGCCATGTACAGAGATAACTGCATTACCTTTGCTCCTGGCACAGATCTGGGATGTAGCTTTAAGGCTATATCTTACTGTTTTCACCCGTCGCGGAGCATCAGCCAGCCAGTTTGTCAACTGGGCTTCTCTTGCATCTTTTCATAAATGGGGTTTTCTCGTTCTTGAAAAGCTGTGGCAGAAGCCCAGATTGCAAACCGTCTGCCTGCTGCCCGGCGATGGGTGAATGCGATAAGAACCAAAATCTTAAAGTTACATCCCACATCTATAACGGGGGCAAAGATAATGCGATAATCTCTGGTTAAACCAATGTCAGACTGCATTATTTATGCAGTGCAGATGCAACCACAGAGTCAGAAATCCTCAGAAAGTGCTAAAACAGCAGTTTCTTTATCTTCGGACCAGATTTCCTGTATTTGGTTTGCTGCTTCGCCCTTCCTTACCTTCCCTCATACCGCACTGAATCATAGGATGCATTTGAGTGATTAAAATTAGCTGCTAGAATACACTATTTCTGCAAAATGCTTGGTCAAAAGGTTAAATACAGGCTCCAAAAACAGAGATATCAACACGGGAAAGGATTTACAGAGAAAAGCAACCAAGATGGTCAAAAGTCTGGAAACCAAGCTTTATGAGAAACAACTTTTAGTAAGCTGAGTATGTTTAACATGAATAAGAGAAGACTGAGATGCGACATGATAGCCACATTTAAATAAATGAAGCAATCTCATGTAAGAAATGGGGCAAAGCTGAGGAGGTGGTGGATTCTTCTTCTTTGAAAGTTCTTTAAACTGAGGATTCAGAGGTTATATTTCAGGACAGGAGTGATTTGGTTTTGTATACCTGCATGGCAGGTGGTTGCACTAGATTGCTCCTGTTGCCCTTTCTAGATCGAAGATCCTATTATTCTAAGCTTATTGCAACTATTTATTGCTTAAGGTTTTGACATTTAGAGCCTTATTGCACAAGAAAACAAAGTGGAAACAGAGCTGGAGAGTAGTGGCGTTTTCTTACCACCCTTACCACATGGCATCATAGTGCTTCAGTTTTCTTTCTGCCAGAGGTGGCTTTAAAAGCATATCTTTTGTTGAATGGATTTTTAAAACCATCTGTTCTGGGAACAGAACTGAAGCACTATGACATCATGTGGTAAGGCACAGGAAAAAATGCTACTCTCTGCTCCATTTCCACTTTGTTTTCTCATGCAATAAGGCTCTTAGTCATAGTGTAATGTTTAATAAGTAATACATTTTTTCTAACTTACAGTGCAGTCATACACTTGTTAACTAGAAGTAAACCACAATTCATTTGTTTTAATTTACTGAATGTTAGGCATAAATTGTGTTACCAAGAGACACCAGATGAGAGAGGTTTGGGAATTTGTTGAGCAATTGCCTATGCAATTGGTAGTTAGAATATGTCACTACCATGATAGGAACATTTCAGAGATACCAGTACAAAGTGGGGATTCAGCGGCCACTTCTACTTCAAAAATTGTGGGTGTGTGGGTGTGTAAAAACAAGGGAATTGGCTTTGACACTTTGGGTGGCATTACCCTTGGTGGGTATTATCCTATTTGCAGGATAATGCAGAAGTCCTGACAATAGTAGGTCTCTAAAACACATATGGACAGAGCCATCTGCAGCCTCTGTTTTTGCTGCTCTCAGCCACATTGCCCAGACCTCTTCTTTTTGTGGCCAAAGAGAAGAAAAACATAAATTGTTTGGAAGCCTCCAAATGAGTCAATCTATCTTTTAATGGGTTTTAGGGGCTCCCTGCACTGTTAAACATTAACAATACTCCCTTTTTCAAAGGCAGAAGTGAATATCTGGCCAGGCCAGGGTTGTTTGTTTGTTTGTTTGTTTTGGGTATTTTAGGCAGTCCATACTGCTCCTAGAACAGATGCAGGCAACTGGCCGTTTTTTGACACTCCACACACCCGTGGAGGGTTGCAGTGGCACACCTAACAGACTGGGGGTAATGTCACATCATTTATCATTTCATTTTCAGCTGAGTTTCAACTCTGTTTTGTTTTGTTTTGTTATTCTATATTGGGGTATAGAGGACTTAGGAGGTTGTGAAGAAGATACCACTACATTTTGCAGTAGTTTCTCCCCACTTTGAGTATTTGAGTAATAGAGATGATACATTCTCTATTTAAAAAGAAAAGAAAACTTGAGTTCTGGTAGCTTTGAGAGGCTCCAGGGTCCCAGAGGATCTCAAGGCCAATCTCTTCTCCTCTGCTGCCATACCTCCAGTTACTTGGCATAGGAAATATTGCTCTCATTAGCTTTATAACCAGGTAAACAGCTAGAAGTGATAGACGCAGTGCTTTAAGCAGAAGATTGATAAACAAGAAGGCATGATTTTTAATGTGGAAATATGAAGTATTTTAATAATCACCAGAAGAAAAGAGTCATAACTAAAATGCCAGTGAAGTGGAGTGATGTGTTTTGCTGATACAGAATGAGTGTAAGTCAAGTGGTTTAAGCTTAGCTAATGGGATGTTAATCCTTAAGGTAAAGAAATATGGTACTGTGTTCTGAGAAAAAAAATGTAAGATTATTAATTACATCAGACATTGTTCTTTCCTTCTTATAGTGTCAGTCCTGGTTTTATTAATGTTGCCCTCCCCCCAGTTCCATGATACCTGTATATTTCATATTCATTCCATCCTAATAATGCTAATGAACTGTACTCAAATTCTTTTAAACTATAATCGTGTTATTGGTTTACAGAGGGTGGGCTGAATCCAGACTCAGGGTTTTTTGACTGGTGGGATTCTTCATGAAGCAGCTGGGAGGAGTTAGCATATCTCTTAACACTTGGACACAATTCTCTTCCATTCCTGTGCTCTCCTGATTCTTGTTTTGAATCAGCAGTTGAAGGCAAATGACTGACTGAAAAAGCAGAAGCCAATGTTTGGGATTGTTAGGGTAATAGAACTGGTGCTAGCCACAGACTTGATTCTAGTATCTTTCTGCCTGGTTATAAGGATCTTTTTATCTTTTTATCTTGAGACTTTATCACCCTAGCCTACTGTCCTGCCAATAATTGCTAGTTTAAGAATGGAAGCATAAAGGTTTGGCATAATTTTTTTATCATACTGTCCCCCAAATTAGCTTACTTGCTGTTCACCACTATGATCTTTGGAATAGCGGTATATAAATAAAACAAATTATTATTATTAATTAATAGCACTTTGAAAATCCATGGTAACGTGATCTGTTTCCCACACTGACAAACACCACATTCCAAGAAGAAACGTAGCAATCACGGCTACCAACTATTAACTAAAGCTGGCTGCTACATGAATGTGCATACAGAAGCCACAAATGCCAGGAAGAGGAAAGGGAGAAAAAAGCAGAATCACACCCACTCCGTGTGGCTGCCTAAGAAGCAGATCTGCAGCACAAGGGGCCTATTGCACAGAGGCAGTGGTGAAATAGCACCAAGACTGAGAGCCTATTGACAGGTTTTTCCCATCAGTGAAAAGGTGACTACGGCTGGATCTACACTGAAGAAATAATCTGTTTTGACACAGCTTCAACTGCTCTTGCTCAGTGCTAGGGAATCTGGGGAATTGTAGTTTGTGGTGGCACCAGTGCTCTTTGAGAGAGAAGGCTAAATGTCTCATAAAACTACAGTCCCCAGCATTTCCTAGCATTAAGCCAGGGGAGTTAAAGCAGTGTTGAACCAGATTATTTCTACAGTGTGGAGCAATCCTACAGTAACAAAAAGAATGCAAGGGCAAGCACAGGATGGTCATGCCATTTTGTGATAAGAACCACCAAAGATGCTTTTATCCTGTTAAAATTCCACTTTTTAGCCTTATATGATGAAGTCCTTGAACTGGAGGCTTTGGAGCTCATGCAGGCACAGTAGGGTTGCCATAACCTGCTGCAACCGGTTTTTTCCCGGTTTTGGCGGCACTTGCCCGTCCCGGCACGGGTGCCGTCAAAACCGGGAAAAGCCTGGTTGCAGTGGGTTGTTAGGCAACCCTTGGGGCCTCGCTGCCCTCCTCTCCTCCACCGCGCATGCGCGCGCAGGAGAAGAGGAGGGCAGCGAGGCTGGGCGGAGGAGGCTGCAGGAGGCGAGCCTCTTGGGCGCTGCCGCCGCCAACCCCCGCCTCCCTGCAGGCTCTTCGCCTCCTTTCTGGTCCCTGCGGGGGCCAGGACGAGGCGAGGCCCTGGCGATTGCCAGCGGCCTGCTCGCCTCCTTCCTGGTTCTCTTCGGGGGCCAAGAAGGAGGCGAAGCCTGGCGATCGCCGGCGGTCTCCTCACCTCCTTCCTGGTCTCTGCGGGCCAAGAGGAGGCGAAGCCCTGGCGATGCCGCGGTCTCCTCGCCTCCTTCCTGGTCCTGCGGGGGCCAGAAGGAGGCGAAGCCCTGGCGATGGCCGGCGGTCTCCTCGCCTCCTTCCTGGTCCCTGCGGGGGCCAGGAGGAAGGGAGGGGGCCCTGACGATGGCCAGCGGTCTCCTCGTCTCCTTCCTGGTCCCTGCGGGGGCCAGGAACGAGGCGAGGCCCCAATCCTGGCCTCCGATTGCGGCGAGGCCCGGGGCCCAGGCAGGGAGGGAAAGCCTCCTTAAGTGGAGGCTTTCCCTCGCTGCTTGGTCTCCCTCCCCGCCCGATCGTGGGAATTAGGACAAAATTTTCAAATGTAGGACACATTTTGTGTGTCCTACATTTGAAATTTTGTCCTACATTTTCCCCGATTTGGAGGTCCGGCAGTATGGCAACCCTAGGCACAAGGAAACTCCAGAGGTGTAACAAAAAGATCTACTGCGATTCCTTCCAGTTTCAGATATTTCTCCAACTAAAAGAATGGCAAGTGATAAAGGCCTGATCTTTTTGCCCCCCTATGAATATTTGCTATCCCATACAGCTCTCTGTACACAAACCTTCTAGAGATTTGTTTGGTGGATACAACGTTGCCTTTGATCCTCCTTGAATGAACATTTGCCCACAATCTGCCATTGCCAGCCATTTCCTCACTCTCACCACTCTTTCAAGTTTCTTAAGCTTCTGATGTACACAGACTCCCCCCCACACAATGTCCATACAATGTACCAGAGTTCTATCATTGGAGAATGTGAAAGGTGTCCAATTCAATCTGGGGGAAAAGATGTGGTGAAGTCACAATCAACAAAAGATGTGTTGAAGCCCTGCTGATGATGATAACAATGAACAATAAACATAACAAAACAATAATAATAATAATTTATTTATATCCCGCCTCTTCCGATTGAGGATCCGAGGTGGGTAACAACAAAGTAAATACAATATGCAACAATAAAAAACAAAAAGCCCCACAAAACCCCGACCCAACCTCCCCCACTATAATTAAAACAGTAAAAAAAAAGTTTTAAAAAGTACAAAATATCAAAGTTAAAAACAAATCACACATAAGAAAAAACAATAAAAGAGGGATTCAATTGGTTCTGGACATTATTAATCGGGGAAGGCCTGCCGGAGAGAAGGTTTTTGTCTCCTTTTTTAAAAGCCTCGAGTGAGGATAATTCGCGAATCTCTTCCGCAGGTCATTCCAAGCTTTTGGAGCGGTGGAGAGAAAAGGACCTCCGGGGGGTCACCACCCAGTCTGGTCTTTCTACATTGGAAAAGGTTTTTCCCGGAGGATCGGAGAGATGTTGGGAACCAGCAGTTTTATTTTGTTTTGTCAAATGTGCCAGGCAGTGCCATATTTCCGCCCGTTGCTTTCTTTCTGGAAATTCTTCATGGACAAGAGCTGATGGCTCATGGAGCGCCACTTTGAAGAGCACTATTTTAGAGTTCTCAAAAAAAAGTTCAGGTGATAGGTGTTGTGCATTCCAAATTCTGCCTTAGGAATGATCCCTATAATACATTTTCAGAACTGAATAGGCTTTCATGAGAGAATATGAATTAGGTCCACAGAGGTGGATGCATTCAGATAGTTCAGTGATCTGGGGCTCTGCACTAATTCTAACTTACATTCAGATGAGGCAGTATGGTAGTTTTCACTTTTTGATTACTCATGTAGAACAAAGCAGAGATAACTAAACTATGGATTTTGGTTTACAGTTTGTTTTTTTCTACTGGTGTCCAAACCAGCAGCAGTTAGCACCACTGCCTTTTCTACCCCAAAACAACTTTAAAGAAATCCTGAAGTTTGACAGGAAAGCAGGAGCTGTCGCAACTGGCTTATCTCCAATAAACCAGAATTCCACACAATTCCAACTTGTGACATGCAAACCCAGCTCCCAATTGATATCTGGCAGCTTGGTTTTGCTATTGTTCACACAATCATTGATATGAGGCTATTAAGAAGCTAGTGGTAGGTGGCACACAATCATGCCAGAATGATTCCTTTTTTTTACATTTTTTTCCAAAGAAGAATTCTCTTCAGGCTTCTTCTTTCCTCCCTGATCCCTTCCCCCTTTCTGTGGGTGCAAAGGCCCTAACAGTACAGATGCCAGCATCTGTGGACTGGAACACCACTCAGAGAGAAAATGCAGCAATTGTGGATTCATTATATTTAACGCTAAGATTGCTTCCATCTACTTACACACTATAATCCAATTTGTAATTGACGAGCTTGAAGCCCCACCTTTCTCCAGCAGCATCACCATAGTGTTGAGTGGGGGTTGAGGAGAGATCTATTAAAGGGGTCCCTACACTTCAGTTTGTCCAGTGCAGCGCAGGGAAGAGCCAGGAGGAGTCAACTTGATGTCTTTAAAACATCCCTCTCAGTGGAACTTACCCCTTTGTATCCTCTCCTGGACTCAAAACAACTCTTTGACAGTCTCATCTGGTTTACAAATCATCCTGGATTTGCAACTCATTGCTCATGCTCTTCCTCCGGCATGACTTGTGTGGGCAGACTTCTTCACCATAGAAACCACCAAATCTGTAGTGGTGAGATGGTGAAGGCTGGACCATCGGCGTTATCAACCGAGCTGTCCAGTTGCTCATCATTTCCTACTTCATTGGGTGAGGAGAGGAAGCAAAGGAATGGGGGAAATCGATCCCAATTTTTTTTTGGGGGGGGGGGCTGTAGTAGATGGCCAGAAAAGGGTTTAATCCCGCAATAATCTCCAAAAGGACTTTTCATTGAGAAGGGATGGCATGTTACCTGAAAATGTTGATAGGTAGGTATGGGACAAGAAAATGATGGGGACAATCAGCTTGACAATCTTTTAAAGCTCTGTTTTGTTATTGAGGATATGAATGCATGTCAGCAGAGGCTTTTGAAATGAGCACCTCAGGTCATAGTGCAACTGCTTCTCCATGGCAATCTTTAGACGTAGAGAGGTTTGCATTTGGAACATTCTCCAAACTTGGGAAAAACTGTAAAAATTGAGATATCAATGGTTGCCAGCTTTGCTCTTAGTAGAAAAGAAACCTACAGTTAATCTGGCAAGGAAGAGCCCTGAGATCTGAGAGTGACT
The DNA here is from genome assembly GCF_019175285.1 of Sceloporus undulatus. NCBI lineage: Eukaryota > Metazoa > Chordata > Lepidosauria > Squamata > Phrynosomatidae > Sceloporus > Sceloporus undulatus. The sequence goes on from NC_056522.1 coordinate 255,035,988, forward strand.
CCAGGCAATCTCTTTCCCACTGCTGGGATTTAGAAAACAGATAGATAGAAAACATCTGCTTTCTCTCACCAGTCAGGTATGCTGGAGCTGGGAAACTCTTTGAAGATAATTGGACTGAGAGTAACATCCAGGTTTTTCTCTGTGAGATCCTGTTTGTTTCATCTAGTCACTATTCACAACCGAATACAATGCAAAGCCCAACAATATCACATGAATGTCCAGGGAGTACCATCTGTGCAGGTATTTAACTGTTTAGCTGTTCTGCATTTGTGTCTGAGGAGACTTCATATATGTGATTATGCAAGTAAGATTATCACTACAGTATATAATATAATCTTTTGCAAAAGAGGTGTGTATTTGGATGGATTTCTAGTGACATCTTAAAACAGACTACCACAATATAAGACTAGTCACATAGAGATCTGACAAACCTGTAGCATCTAGCCACAAAATGAAGCAAACTTTTAACACACTCCTTTACTCCAGTTGTGGAGCTAGAATTAGCTTCACAGGGTATGCTCCAGATATTCACGTCAGTCCACTATGTATGCCAAGGCTTTATGGGATGGTGTTTTGGACAATCTGATTATGGGTAAAGAAGAGGAAACCATGCATGTCCAAATATGTAAAGGTGAAGAAATTGGTTATTATGTGTGATTCCTGGAAAAGTAACTGTGGCAGCCAATGTCTTTGCTGAATTAGGAAAAAATATTTGTGGGAAGATTGGGGGTGAGTGCCTAGAGCTCACTGACAAATTGTTGAAGCTTTGCACAGAAAATCATTAATTAAAATCTTTGAAATTTCTAGTCATTTAAAAAAATCAAGCAGTAGGTGGTGTGAAAGATCGTTGTCAGAGACCCTGGAAAGCTGTTGCCACTCAGAGAACCCAGTACTGAGCTAGATGGACAAACAGTTTGACATAGCATAAGACTATTCTCAGTGTTTCGTGGACTGTCTGGGATTATGTGAGAAGGAAACAAATGACAGCTGATTCTGAATTAGAAAGAGTTATCTTTTTCTCAATTCACTAAAATTGAAGTAATCTGTCAATTCCTAGGGGATTACATTAAATCAAATGGTTTCAGAATTGTGGCATACAAGGGAAAATGCTATTTGGAGATTATGTGTGAAAGGAAGAAAACCATGGGGGATTACTGTTTGAGAGAGTGACTCTGTGAGGAGACACATTAGTGGATTGTGAGCAGTTTGACTAGCTTTAAGCTAGTTCGGCTAGAGGAGTTCTAAGGAGAGGGGGGGGATTATACACACAGAGATAATAGCTTTGAGAGAATGGCAAGCATAGTAATCAGTGCTGAAGGAACTCGTGAAATCCAACAGATACCTAGGAGAGAGAATAGTGGCAGAACATTGTGATCAGGGCCCGACTTACAACGAGGCAGAGAAGCAGTTTTCTCAAGCAACAGATTTGGGGCGTCGTGAAAGGGCAAGAGATATTTTTCTGTGAAGGTTGTCATTATTATTTACTGCAAGTAGGGTTGCCATAACCCACCAGCAGGTGGGACTGTCCCGGTTTTGGCAGAACCGGCCCGGTCCCAGTCCATTTCCGCCAATTCACGGATTGGGGCCCGGATTTTGTCTTCGCTGCAGGCCGGGTGGCGCTCCTTCTCCTCCTCCACCTCTGCAAGCTCCTATAGTGGCCACCCTTTTTGTGCGGCAGCATGGCTGCACAGCCCACCCTCTTCCTCCTCCTCCTTTCTTGGTGCGCGCGCATGGCGCGCAGCCCACCTACCTCCTCCTCCTCCTTGACAGGGCCATATAGGGAGCGCTCATCTTCTTCAAGCTGGCTGGCCAATAGCAGAAGGGTGGGGGTGGGGCTGTTTCCAGCCCCAGCCTGCCATTGGCCAGCCTCAAGAGGGAGGTGAAGCCTCGGAGGAGGAGGAGGAGGAGGAGGAGTGAGACTCTGGGCCAGCCGAGGGAGGGAAAAGCGCCCTTTATTGGCACATGGCGAGGAGGAGGAAGAGAAGGAGGAGGCCCATTTTCAAAGTTTTTTTCGCGTGTCCTCCATTTTTATAAAACCGTGTCCTACATTTGAAAATATTGTCCTACATTTGTCCCGGTTTGGAGGTCCTGACTTATGGCAGCCCTAACTGTAAGCAACAGGGAGATGTGCTTGCAGTGTTTTCTGCTTCATGTCCCCCCCCCCCCCAAAAAAAAAACAACCTTGGCTGAGCTGGATACTATGCACCTTGACTTATTGTTGGGCTGTACAGTGTATCCACCTCAGCCAACTAAATGCCCTTAGAATGGTGGTCCTGCATGTGGCAAGACTGTAATGTTAGAAACAACCATTGCCATAGGGACATAATGTGTGACTGCTAAATGAGTAGGGGTTTACTGGTAATATATGTGGGGTGGATAACATGTGGAAGCTGCTGCAATACACTTTGAGCGCCTGTTTGCCAGCTTTGGCAGAGGTTTGCTTCCTGGGCACTACTCCAGAGGAATATGGATGGATAGAACTCTTATGCCAAGAAATGGTGGAGGCCCTGGCAAGGCCCCCACTGCCCTCCCCCAGCTGTGCTTAAGTGCTCAAACAGAGCTTTCCCTCTCCCTTGATGTTGTTAACCAGAAGTCCATTAGGAGGAATAGCCATTTTGGCTTTGCCAGGCACTCTCCCACTCATCCTCTTGGGAGAAGAACCATTTCTTCTCAGATTGCCAGGGAGAACTAGCTTGTCTCCCTCCCTCTCTATTCCCAGGGGGCCTCATAGACTTAATGAACATTTTGTTCTGTTCAGGACAATTGCTCAACAGTACAATAAATGCACCAGCCATGATCCAGCAAAAGTTAATTGTGGCTAAGGTTGTCAGAACAAAAGACACATTGAATGCCTTGTGGCTTATTTCTGAATAAATATGCATAGGAGTGCTCTGCACATCTTACTGAAAACAAAGGGCCTTCAGTGGTTACCATTACTTTTGTATATTAGCTTCAGCAATCTTAGCCAGTGTCTGCATGGGCCAGAATACTCTGAGAAAAGCCCCCCATTAACCTGCACTCCAAAGTGATGGTGGGTGGGTGTTTACACATGCATCTCACTGTGCCATCCACTGTGGATCGCTCCCTCTGAAGCCAAAAACAAGAAGCCCAGCATCAGTCACATGGCTGGGCATCTCGTTCTGACCCCAGAAGGAGCAGCTTATGGCAGTGGCAGGCAGCACTGTGGGACACATAGTAAATAGCTGCCCACCATCACTCAGGAGGGCTCTGGAAGAATCGGAGTAAAATGTGAGTTTTTAAAATTCAGTATAAGGGGAGTATGAGAGCCAGGGTGGTGTAGTGGCTTGAGCATTGGACTGTGACTCTAGAGAGCATGGTTTGAACCTCCACTTGACCATAGAAACCTGCTGGGTGACTTTGGGCAGATCAGTCTCTTAACCTCAAAGGATGGCAATAGTAAACTACTCTCAAGAAACTTGCCCAGAAAAACCAGTGATAGGTTCACCTTAGGCTTCTCATAAATCAGAAATGACTTGAAGGCACACAGCAACAATAAGGGGGGTCTACAGCAGTTTCAATGCTGAACTGGCCAGACATTGTTTGCACTAGATATGGGAATTGGGTCTTGTGTCATCAGGACCCACTGTGATGATAGAGGGAGGATGTGGTATTTGGCCTGACGTACTTGGGAGTAACTTGGTTTGAAATTAATAGTTACAATGCATAGTGCTGATGTAGTTGTGTATCTTCAAGTCATTTACAAGTTATGAAGACCCTAAGATGAACCTATCATGAGGTTTTCTTGGCAAGATTTGTTCAGAGAAGGTTTGGCATTGCCATCCTCTTACCCAGTGGGTTTAACATGGCTGTACTGGGATTCAAGCCCTGGTCTCCAGAGTCATAGTCCAATGCTCCTTTTTGTGCCATGGTTCCTTTTTGCGCTGCAGAAAGGGTGCCCTAGCAGCCACAGTGGTGGCTTTTCACCATTTCTTTGGTGCAGCACATATAAACGCTGGACTGAAGATGTGGTGTGATGCAGCCTGCCATCTGGTCAGATGGGCTGTGTGGAGGCGGAGTTGCAAGTCACTACGCCCTCACTCTGCCCCCATGCCAGCTCTTTATGCTGGTCTGTAGAAGGCCTCAGATTCTTTTTCATGTAATAAAAGGAAAACCAGCTGTTTTTGATTGCTGGTAAAATGTGGCCTCGATGGTGTAGTTAGGACTGGATTCAAGGTCAAAGTATAGGGCTCCATAACCTGGGAGGGGGGTCACACTGGTTACAGCCATAACAAAGTGATCTGAAATCAGCATGCATGTTGTCCTCCAGCATGCATCTAGTCCATGCATATCTGCTCATTTTATTGTTTTCTGCTTTCAGTATTAGCCCTTTCTTCACATGAAGCTTATTTCCAAGTAAATCTGTTTATCATCAGTGCGACAGCATACCCTCCAACTGTCCCCATTTTGCAGAGACAGTTAATCCTCTGCTGTTCTACTTTTTCAGTTACTTTTAATATGTCCCAGTTTTTGTCTTCTCCTCTGAATTTCCCTCAGTTTACTTCAGTTGCTACAAATTGAGTTCAAAGAGAAAAGGTAGTTTGAACTTCATTGGCCCCATTCACACTACAAAATAACCCAGTTTGGAAACGAAATAATTCAGTTATTTCCCTATCATTCAAAATTTCACAAACTGTACTCAGTGCAGTTTGCAGGGGGGGAACAAACACTGATGCATTTGGCACCGGATCTCTTAGCGGTTCTTTTTTAAAGAACTGCAACGATCCACATCTCTAATAGTGTGAGAAAGCTATCGGCTCAATTTAGATCATGCAGCCACCCTTCAGAAAACTTCAGACCATATTTAAATGCTACGGAGATTTTGCTGCCTGGAAACGGTGAATCGATTTTGAATTGGTTCACAGATGTGAATTTCTTCATGCAAAAAACATAAGTGTGACTAGTCCCACTACCTCAGGGAGAGAGAAGAGAGGGAGGAATTCTGTGCTTCCCTGTAGATTCAGGCAAAAGCAAACTGCTGCAGCCTCTCCTGTTTTGTGTGTTCTTCCTCATTAATATAGTTTTGCCATTTTGAATACATTCTGAAGTTGCTTGGCCACACGTGTTCCATTTTTTACCTCTGAAATGTTGGCGGGTATGCAACAGAAGCACATTCTATTTCTTCCTGTAATCATGATGGTACTACTTTAAGTGAGTTTAAAGTGTCACACTGGATATGCTTGGAGTATGACTATCCTTTAATATCATGGATGGCAAAATTTCTTTTGTTTGCTCTAACATGTCAGGACTTCAGAAAAATAGAAAAGAAATTATGGTAGTGTTTGAATCTTTATTTAAACTACATCTTTTCTCTACAACTGTGACTCAAGGAGGGTTACAAATTAAAACATATATAACATAATAAAAAAATACAAAACATCAAAAGAACGAAGGAAGGGGCTATTCTAGCCTCCCTAGTGGGGGAGTTTCAGCCACAGATGTCATCACTGATTGTGCCTGTGAAAGTATGATTGAGGGAAGGGTTTCTCCTGACATTTCAGGGCCCAGGCAGGCTCATATGGTGAGATACAGACCGTCACCTATCCAGGATCTAACCCATGCAGGGTTTTAACCAACACTTGAGCGCAGAAACAAACCAGCAGCTAGCAGATCTCTTGTAGCAAGAAGTTTGGACAATCCCTGTAACCAGCCCCAGGTGCCCACCTACGTGCTCCTCTTTGTACCAGGTGAAGTTTCCAAACACTGTTCACAAGGCAGCACCGTGTGGAGCATGTTACAGTTATCGAGCATGGGCAGACGAGAGATAAACATTAACTGTGTGATTCATAATTGAACATACACCTAACAATCTAAAGGGTAGTGTAAGGTTGGTGCAAGACAAGTTAAGTTCAGAGTATAAAAATCAGGGAGTTGTACCAATGACCAACAGGAAAAGAGATTCCACTTAGATATTAGGAAGAACTTCCAGATGGAAAGAGCTGTTTGACAGTGGAATACGCTTACTTGGAGTGTGGTGGGGTTTCCTCTTTGAAGGTTTTCAGGCAGAGGCTGGATGGCTATCTGTCAAGTGTGCTTTCATATGTATTCTTGCATGGGAAGTGGTCCCTCTATGGACCTTATCACACAGGTTAATGACGCGTTAATGCTCAATTAGCCTGATGTGTCTTGAACAACCTCCCACTTTTGCAGGATATTCCAGGATCTAACCTATTATCCATGGGATCTGGGTGTTTTGCCTCCCATGTGATAAGGTCCTATAGATTCTAGGATTCTATGAAACCACCCACCCACCCACCCACCCACTCATCCACCCCCGGTCTCCCAATTGTCCCTAATGCATTTTGCAGGGTTTGATATTACGAAGACTGTTGGAGAATGCTTAAAATCTCTTGTGGGAAAAGCAGCACAATTGGTCTTGTTTTCATTATAGTGCCTTTGTAGTGTTTTTTTTGGGGGGGGGGGGGCTTTGGGCTGGCAATAGGCAATTGTGGTGGGGAGGGGAGGGAGCATAACCAGAAAGTTGAAGACAGAGCAGCTAAGGAAGGTTATCTTTTTGGATGATAATTCCTAGAATCCTCTAGCCAGCTTTGGCCAGCTGGCTGAGGAATTCTGAAGTTATTGTCCAAAGAGTAAGTTTTCCAAGCTGTGATTGCAGGCACATTGAAAAAGGGGGTTGTTGCCTGCTGTGACACTGTACTCATTCTGCTTTCACAACTGGAAGCAGATTTGGCAAGGATTTGTATTGTCTTAGTTCTATTTGTTCTATTTTTCATACTGCAGTTTGGCTGACCTAGTTCCCAACACCACCCTTTGAGACTTCTTACACTACCTTTAGGTTTTCTTTGCTTTTTATTTTAGTATTCATTTATCCAATCTGTGCTTTCCTCTGCCGGAAAAATTCAAGAGTGATTCTCCTTTACTGGAAGAGAAATGTATCAGTAACACAAGCCCAAGTGCTGATTAATGTACAGAAGGGAATCTTACCACTACCAGAGAGTAAAGTGCCATTTGTAATTAACTGATTTAGTATCTCTGCAGAATTCCATTACATTTCCTTTCATTCTTCAATAATAATAAAAGAGGCTATGTGTGTGGGGTGTGTCGCCTGTGTGTGTATCTGCCAGAGTTATAGTTATAAACCCATGAAAGTGAGATATGTGATGTACATACTAAGGGATTTCTAGGCATGAACACTAGGGATGGGGGTATTTAAAAGTCTGGGTTGATTTTAATTAGTATAAATGGATCTAAAGCCTAAAACAGGTTGCTAATCCTAATTAGATGCAGTGGAATTTACAGATGTTTCACTTAAACATTTAATAATTTATGCAATGGCTCCTCTCTGTTTAGGAGTAACAGTTGGATTTCAGTCCAAATGTTCGAAGCTGGCAGTACTAATTTCAGTTATGAGGTGGCAGGCTTGCCATACCTGTGCATAGATTTATAACTGATACAGTTTGAAAGATGGGGAGCCAAAGTGGCATGTGCTGTAGTGCAGCACAGAAAAGGGTATCAGGGGCATCATTAGGGGCATGTTGGGGATGTGAATACATCAGAGGTGATGATACCTGGTGAGGCAGTGGCTCCCCAACACTGGCCAGGGCACCTCTGGTGGAGGTGGGGTGCTGCTACCACCTGGAAGCCAGGAGAGGGAGGTGCTGCTGATGGCGGCAGCAGCAGTAGTGGTCACTAACTCCTCCCTTTCCCCAGAAGGAAAGAAGTCCATGGCTGTCCCTGCCACCATGGCCTCCCTTTCCTTACCAACCAGCAGCCACCACCAGAACTGGAAGGGGCTGCCGGGTGGGAACAGCACCTTTCCCAGATGCCTGGCATAGCTCTACCTGCCTTGCCCTCCCTTCCCTTCCCTCTCACTGCCCTGTCTGGTGCTTCCTTCTGGGGGTGCAGGGCAGGGCAGTGGATAGGATTGGAGGGCAAAGTGGTCTGCTGTGGCCACTGGTGGGGATAGTGTAGGGTGCTGCTGCCACCCAGGACCCCTTCCAGGGTGCAAAAGGGAGGTGAGAACCTTCTTTCCAGAATCACTTTCTACACATCATTCGCAGTGCTATCAACAGACTCAATAACTAGTTGGGAGGGGGGAATCCTGTGATGGGAGTGTTCCAAGTGACAGGAAAATGCAATAGAAACATTCTTTCATGAGGAGAGTTCAAGATTTCATAGGAGATATACATGAAATAAATAAATAAATAAATAAATAAATAAATAAATAAATAAATAACCAACCAACCAACCGGGTGGGTAGGTGTGGGGGGAACCTGTACATCTGTGTTTTACATAACAAAATCATCACCACCACCACCACATTCTGGTGAAGGGTGCTAAAAAGCACCATGCCTTGTTTGTTGATCAGACAGCAGGAAATAGATGAGCCATCACTTGAAAGCATCACTTTTTTGGATTTCATCTCCCAGAATCTGAAAGTGTACTAGCTAAGGGATTCTGGGAGTTATAGTCCAAAAGGGAACTTTTCCAAGCTTCTGTTCAGCTGAAACAACCAAAATGGCAGTGCTTAGTGTTATTAGCATTTTACACAGTTCTAAGGGCTAGAGAAGAGAAAATAATTTAATTTGATCCATTAGTGGTTTCCAGCCTTGAATGTGTTGGTATCTGATACTTAGCAAGGGTTATATGATGTTCAAGGGTTTCTTCCTGTACAGACCAGACAGCCTCAACTATGCTTGCTCACACAATCTTCTTGAGCATGTACCTGAACACAGGAGTGATGTCTCATCAGAGGGATTTTGTTAATCTAGCCAGAGAGAGTGAGATCCAGCAGTGAGAATGTGGTTCTCAGACTGGAATTTTCAGTGCAAATATGTCAGAGGAAAGGTAATTGGCAATTTGAACTATATACCAAAGGATGCGGTTGAATCAGGACTGGATGTCTCGTGCTTCATAAAAAGGTACAGGTATTACAAAGAAGATGACAGATGTTCCCTGCTGTATGCAAGAAATCAGTCTAACAATAGGAAGAGGCCTGTAAAATCTGTGATTCATGAAAACCAATCTATATAAATTACTTTGTAAATTATATTCTTAACTGCAGGTTCATATTTGGGAACAAACAGAATTGAAATCAGTGGGATTTAATTTGCAGGTAAATAAGATTAGGTGACAATGTAGCATTTGACATATACTGATTGTCTGCCTGGCCTTGAAGTTTATGTAACCCCAGATCCAGCAGCTATAAACTGATGGGGTCTGATCCACGGACGCAGTAAATCAAGAATATGTCTGAACACTAGAGAGCAGCACCTAAACAAGAAGTGAGAAAGGAAAACAGAAATTGCCATACCTTTTTTTTTTAAAAAAAGAGAAGAGCATTACTGTTGTTATTATTGTTATAAGCCTTCAAATCATTTTCAACATTTGGCAATCCTAAAGTGAACCTATCATAGGGTTTTCAGGGGCTGAGAGTGTGTGACTCACCCAAGATCACCCAGTGGGTTTCCATGGCTGAGTGAAGACTTGAACCCTGTTCTCCAGAGTTGTAGTCCAACACTGAAACCACTATTCCATGCTATCTCTGAAAAGAAGAACACACTGTAGCAGTTTGCTTTTGCCTGAGTCTATGGGGAAAGTCAAGATTCCATTTCCTCATCTTCCTCAGCTGAATTAATTGAACGAAAACAACTTTTATAGTTTGAACTCATTTTTCAGGAACTGAAGTCAGCTGATCACAAAGGGAGGAAAGAGAAACTGGGACATTTTAAACACATCTGAGAAATGAGACAGGATTAGCCCAGACCAGGGGTAGGCAACCTTTTTGAACCGGGGGCCGGGTTGCTGTCCCTCAGACAACTGGGGGGCTGAAGCCAAAAAATAAATAATTAAATAATTTTAAAAAAAAATAATTACATAAATAAACCGGGACAAATGTAGGACAAAATTTTCAAATGGAGGACACTTTTTTATACAAAATGGAGGACATGCAAAAAAAATTGGCTGATTTTTTAAAAAATGTTAATATAAATGCATGTTTCGGAGGCTTCTATAGACAATTGCCCCCCTTGCCCGCCGCTTGCCCCCTTTGCCTGCCACTTACCCCCCTTGCCCGCCTCCTCCTGATAGGCCAAAAGCCCCACTCCCTCACGCAAGAGGCCAAAGGCTCTGGCGGCAATCGGCGGCAGGACCGGGCTGGGGCCAGTCTCAAGGCCTTGCCGGGCCGCATCTGGCCCGCGGGCCGCAGGTCGCCTACCCCTGGCCCAGACCGTCCCAAATTGGGACAGTTGAGTGGTATGTAACAACCTTTAAACCATCTTCTGAGAGGAACAATCTTGTTGACTGTCTCATATGTACATTTTGTTGGGAATAGCACTGTTATGGAAGCAATGTGCCTGTACTACCATGGACATTGGAGGGTTGTTCCTCCCCGCAAGCATTATAGCCATGACCCACACACTGGAATAGTTTTTAGTTTGTATTTCTTCTCAGATATCACCTCATCCTAAACCAGGTGTGAGAAGCTTTAAGTGTTCCAGATATTTTGGACTTCAGCTTCCAGAAACTCAAGCCAGAACAGCAAAGGGTAAAGGATTGTGGATATAACAGATGAAAGATCGTTCCAGATCTGCCAAAAACCAAGGACACAAAACCTGTTTCAGCCTGATGGCCAGTTTCACAGAAGTTCTTGGAGGTCACATTCCGGTGGTAGACAAGACAATAGGCAAATGTATGGGACCAAAAAATGTCAACTATTTTAACTTAAAACCTTAGGAGAGTCAATAAAATATTTCTGAATAGGTGAAAGATCTGTACAAAAGCTGGAAAACCAGCAAAGAATTGTGTCATGGAAAGAGAGTGAAGCCATCAATGGAACTTTAAAGTGGGAGTAGATTGAGCCTCAAGAAGATTGGGTTCAGCCCCAGAATCTAAGGTTCATTGTCCTGCCTTGAACCATTTCCATCCTTAATCTTACCTCCCAAACTGAAGTATGAACCTTACAGAACAATTGCAGCAATAAAATGTATTTGAAGAATTTTGTACACTGAAAAGCAATTTATAAATGCATACTTTATTTTCTTTTTTTATCATGGGAATTTTAAAGGAATTATCACTGTTAATAATGACAGGGTAACCAGACACTGAGGATGATAGGATTCCTGTGCCTTTAATAATTGTGTAAAAGATGAGATTTTTGTGAGTGTAGCTTTTGTTCATTTTTATATTGTAGGTTTCTAAGGCGGGATACAAACCACCGCTTTGCGGCACTCCCCCGCCGGCGCCATTTGCTCCGTGCGGGAGCCGCAGCAGCCAAACCGCGCGACTCCCGCGCGGAGCAAAAAAGAAGCTCCATTTTGGAGCTTCTTTCTGCGGCGCCTCTATGACATCGCGAGGCGCCGCAGGCGCATTCGCAATGTCATAGGCGCCGCAACACGTCTGGACGCTATGCGTCCAGTACGTAAAGATGGCGGCACCCATGTGGAAGGGGCACCGCCATCTTGTACGTACCGTATACGTACTAGGGTTAGGGGGTGCGGAAGCACCGCCCCTTTCTAACCCTAGTACGTATACAATACATACTATATGGCGGTGTGTATCCTGCCTAAGTAAGGTATACAAGTAGAGGATCCTTTTGTTTATTTTTAAAATAACTTTAAAAGATAACAACGTAAAAGCAGATAATTATAGCAACAATGGAAAACAAAATCCAAACTTTTTTAAAAAAATCATAACCATAATGCACAGTAACCATAATAACAGAGCAACAATATTATGGGTCCTGCCACCAAAAACCTAGATGCCAGAGACAGTGTTTTAGTAAGCATCCTTAAAGAATACCAGAATGCAGCTTGCCAGGCTAAATGCAAAGAGCTAAAAGTTTCATATTTTTGGTACCACAACTGAGAAGGCATTGGGTCCTTGCCAAATGGCAATTCACTGGCAAGGAACTCTCAACAAAAGTCTCCGAGGAGACCACAATACAGGAGAGCTCATATGGGAGAAAATGTCATTTAAGGCCCATAACAGATAGGCAGGAAAAAGCAGCTTGATTCTGCTTTTTCCCAAAGTGGGTCAAAACTCTGCTTCCTACACAGCCAACTTGCAAGGCAGGCTAAATGCTCATGGCCCTACTGCATGGCACGGCATCAAGCGGCTGGGTAATTATGGTTGTTGTCTTCCCACCATACATGCGCACCGCTGCAAGAACACATCACCAGTGACCCTAAATGCCATTCCATGGGATGGCCATCCCTTTGAACAGCTACACAGTTGTACATGTGATGTTTCACCAATTCAGGGCATTGGTGCATTGGCAAAGCACAATCATGGAGATTTCCCCATACATGCCCCTTTACCCTATGTCCTCCTGTTGGACTGTCTGGTTTGTGTACAGTATAATTGCATCCATTGGAGTTATCACACTTTCATTTCTCTCTTTGCCACAGCCCTATACTCACATCAGGACGTTCATACGCAGCAACAAAGATGGGTGTTTTCCGTCTTGAGTTGGACTATCCTGGGTTCTATTTGCTCTGGTTTTTAGCCCTAGAGTGTGGCTAAGGTCCAGTTCCTGCCCACTTTAGTGGCCTGCATCATCTAAATTCCCTGCCTTCAAATTGGTTGGAAATCACTTTATTTTGCCCATCTATTACACCCTTAAGATGCCCATGCAAACTGTGCAGCATTTTAATGATTAGAACCAGAATGTTGCTGAGCCTTCAATTTGTTGTCATTTCTGCACCAAAAGTGGTGCTAGCTGAAATTTCCTCTTCAATATAACTATTTCATGAGACTTTATCACATGGGGAAAATTGGAAGGTTAACTGAAGGTTAATGCAGGGTCATCCAAGGTATTTCATGTAATTTTGCAAAAGAATTTCAGACGACATCAGTGCAATCCAAACGCCATCACAAGTCATCCCAGGAATAGCTGCATTCGAAAATATTGAATTTATCAGTCTTTTTCCACTGTGAATTTGCAGTCTAGTTGCATTTGCATTAGTATGAAATGCATCTCTAGTTCGGCCATGGGATTCCTCCTGTTAGAAACAAACAATTCCCATGATCCTTTGTTGTGATTTTTCCTCCTGTATTCCCTGGCTGCCAATAGGAAAGCAGCTGTTTTCAGAAGAAAGAGCAAGGGAGGGAGGTAAAGATGAAGAGCCTGAGTATGCCTTCTTCCTCCTCTTTATTTCTTTCCATCTCTAACTTGGGGACGGGTGGGATTCCTTGGGACCAGAATTGTAAAAGCTTCTAGATGCAATCCTCTCCTCCCTGCACATGCGCAAACACACTAATTCGCAGTGAAGAAACCAATGGGTATGTACTCATGCGATGAATTCATTCGAATTCACACTGCTTTCTCTTTCAGATGTATGCTGTGTTCGTCTGTGAGTGTGATAAGCTACTATGTAATTTTGTGCATTTTTGCATTGGCCCCACTTTCTTCTTCTTTCAGGACGGTGATACATTCCTCTGTGTTAAAAAGTCCATCAAATCATATGATGATAGAGTTGGAAGAGACCACCAGGGCCATCCCGTCCAAGCCTATTATGCCATGCAGGAACACACAATCTAAGCACCCCCAACAGATGGCCATCCAGCCTCTGTTTAAAAACCTCCTAAGAAGGAGACTTCACCACCCTCCAAGGAAGTGTGTTCCACTGTTGAACAGCTCTTAATGTCAAAAAATCCTTCTTAATGTTGAGGGGAAATCTCTTTTCTTTTAGCGTGAATCCATTGCTCTGGTTCCTAGTCCATAGAGCAGCAGAAAACAAGCTTATTCCATCCTCCATCCTCAGTACTACATTTTATACTTTATACTTTCTGTTGAAGTAAAGTATGTGCCTTCAAGTCACCCAACAATAATGTTAATATTATTTGTGAATAAATATGTGAGAGAAATAATGAATAAAATAAACAAATTATTAAAAGGACATGCAGAGTGATGCAAGCATCTCATTTCATGTAATCTTCAGCCGAATTTCAACAATTGCAGCACTTCTCAAATAAGCAATCTTT
>NC_056522.1:255049959-255065644 GCF_019175285.1 Sceloporus undulatus
CTCTTTCTTCTTTGCTGGATGGAAAAGGGTAGGTGAAAGAATGAAAAGAGGGTAGCCAGCAGAGAAAAGAGGTGAGCCTCCCACTCTTTCTTCTTTGCTGGATGGAAAAGGGTAGGTGAAAGAATGAAAAGAGGGTAGCCAGCAGAGAAAAGAGGTGAGCCTCCCACTCTTGAATCTGTCTGAACTCAATGTTGAGTTGAACCCTCTGAGAGCTTAAATCATGACTTTTTAAAAATTGTGTGTGTGTGTGTGTACGTATTATATAAATGTATTCAATTGAGCGTATTTTAATGATTTTATAGTATTGTATTTTAATTGTTGGTTTTATATGTTTTCTTTCTTTTTAATTATGTTTTGTATTTTAACATGTTGTACCCTGCCTTGAGCCTTGAGGAGAGGTGGGAAAGAAATGCATTATTATTATTACTACTACTGCTACTACTATCCCAAAAGGTCCCAAAAGGTCACAAGTCCCTGCATGAAGAACTTCTTTTGCCTATGTAAGTTAAGACCCAAGTTATTGTTATATGCTAATTGCTTACTTTTCCACAGATGGGTGTTCCTGCATGAGAAGGCCTATCAGATAAGGGACACCTCAATTGAGTCCTCTGTGGTGACAAAGGTGAAGGGCTTTGGCAAGTACAGCAACCGGGTAATGGACACTGCTGATTATGTTACACCTCCACAGGTAAGTCTTGACAAAGATCTATGAGAAGGGAAATGAGGAGAAGTGGAAGTCTTATGAAGGTAGGATGATGGCTCTGCTGCTTCGTTTATTAATCAGTGTATAAAAAGAATATAGATTAGAATACCCCAAATCAAGGTTTCTCTGTACATCAAGTGATAAAACAGATGAGTCCAAACCTTACTTGAAGGGTACATCATATTTGACCACCCACAAAAACCTGGTAACATGGTATTTTGAAGTGACAAATGACTGTTAATATAGATAGGCACAGCTGAAACGCTCGGTGCTAGTAGTGTGTGTGCGCGTGCATGTGTGTGTGCATACATCTTCAAATCACCTGTAGATTTATGGTAACCCTGTGAATTTCATGGGATTTTCTTAAGCAAGGAACATTCAGGTGTGGTTTTGCCAGTTCTTTCCTCTGAAATAGAGCCTCCAGCACCTGATATTCCCTGAGTACTAAAGATTGTTTGAAGCAGCAGTCCTGGAGGTCTGCTCAGATATGTAGGGCCTGCTCATATGTGCTTCTTTCATGCAATACACTGAAGTAAGATGATTAGGGACAAAAGTAGAGGTACACAAATATGAAGAGCCCTTTGGGTGGATGTGAGGCAGAAAGCTACTGGCATCAGCAGAACTGTATATAAAAGTTATTGGAGCTTTGAGTCAGAATATTCTGTGGATGTACATTCAGGTTTCATTGTACCTTCAGCAACACATTTGGGACAGGTCAGTGAGCACAAGCAATTTTCTGTTCTAAATATATACTGTACTTCACAGGGCCCCAAATGACCCTCTTTCTCCATGCCCCCAATCCCCATTGCAACTGCAACAGAATTTTAATTCTGTTTTTTCCATTCCCCAGCCAAGCAGGAAATTCCCCAAACAAGGTCAGGCCCATTAGGAACCCAAAGCATGCAGAGTGAGAAGTTTAAATGGATGTTAAATATACTGTTGGTAAAAGCTGTTGTTTCTGTCAAAGGTAATAGGAAGGAACAGTTGCCTTGACGCCAGGTACCATCTATTGTCTCAGCAGTTTGCAAATAATTGCTAGCAAAACAGTTGGCTTTGGTGGACTCAGAAATATATGGTTAGGTCAAAGCTATGGGATCCAAAGTTGTCTGCCAGTTTTAGGAAGTAGTTGGCGGAACCTGCTCAATGGCACATGCGAGATCAATGGCATCTACCAAGAGATAGAACAATTCATGTGTTCTTTTTGAGTGATTCCTGTCTTTCACCTAATCCTGTTGCCCTTAGGCCTGAGCACTGCATTTCAGTTCACTACCTTGGGCAAAGGCCTTTACACTTACGCCTGTTTGGATATATGCTACATCCAAGATCTTGAGTCATTTTCTCCCTGATGCAAATAGCTGACTATTGAATTTTGCCAGTGCAGTTGGAGAACAGGGACAATTTGTTTTGGTATGATTTTCAATAATTTTCCAATATTCAGAAATAACTTCATGTTCACAGATTTTTTTTTTAAAAAAATGTGTAATAAAGTAGAAATCGCATTTTTTCCATCTTTAGGGTCTGTGTCCATGCCTATCAGAAGAGTAATGAGAGAGAGGGGGGGTTGGTTTCTATAAGCTAGATGGAACTTAGGCATAGTCTTATCATTACTTTGAATATTTATAATTAAGCAGGATATCCCAAGCTATTGGACTGGGGGTCTGGCCACCCTCACCCCCCCCCCCCATCCCCAGCGTGCAAAGGGCCAGTACTATATTTGTCCTCATTAGCTACAACTGTTTCTTTCTTTCCTAGAAACTTGCCACAGACTGGCAGCTGGTGGATCAAATGCCAGCATTGCTCTGTGGACCACCAGTATGAGTAGCACTGATCTAGAAGGCAAAGATGACAATAAAATAGGAAGTAGTGAAGCAGATTCATGCCAGCAAATCACACCATAGATTTGTATGAAAATAACTGTAAAAATCATTACTGGAAGAAAGTAAATGAGGGAGATCTGCTACTTGTAGAAGTTGTCTCCTATTTACCTCCTATGATACTTTGTGTATTTGCTACAAAGGCACACACCATCACCTTTGGTAGCTCTTTCAGCTGAAAGTAACTAATTTTTGTGACATAGCCCTGGAAAATCTTACCCCTCAGAGAGATGAAAAATATGTAACTCTCCCCCCCCCCTCCCCCCATATAAACAGATTTCCTTCCTTCCTTCCTTCCTTCCTTCCTTGGGTACATCTGATATACTTTCACTTAGTGATAGATTGGGCAGTTTGGCTGTTTTCAAAGTGAATATATTTTTAAACAAAAAAATCTGAAGAAACATACCTTTAGGAAGGTCCATTGTCAAAGACTGGCAGCTGCTAAGGGCCCACAGTGTAATTCCTGTTCTCTTTTCACTGCCAGGCAGTTCCTGTTTTTTCCTTTGCCCAATGCTGGGGCTCAAACAGCTGCAGCCCACATTTAAGTACCCTCACCAAGCCCTGGGGCCCTGGCTTAATATCACTTCAGAGAGATGCTATGTCATGGTTACTGTGGGGAGATTGAAATGGTAGATGCCATCTGCAGCTAGTGCTTGCCAGCTAGAGCAGTGTATTTGTTGCTGCTAGTGGTATAGCAACACCATCAAAAAAAGAAATTACATTCATACATACACAAGCGTGTCATGTCTTACTTCCACCAGCTGCCAGTGGAGATCAGAGCTAGAAACTAAAAATTAAAAATCAATTAAATTATCAAGTGAGTTGGAAGTTTTCTCATGGAAATGAAACTTCAGTACAGTATTAACATAATTTCAGAATTAAGTTATTGTTTAATAAGTCCATGAGAAACAGTATAAGAGAGCCAACAGGTTTTACATTTTGCATCTGGTTCTTGAATTTTTTTGCAAAGCTTCTTTTTGCTTCTTGTTGAGCCCTCAGGTTTGCAGAATAATAGCATGTAGGACACAAAATCCAAACCACTTTGCTCTTAGTCAGTTGGACTACCAACTGTACTTATTTTAGTTCAGGATTAAAGTATAATCCTTGAATTTAAGCATAATTCCAAAGTGTAAAAGATGTGCATCAAGAAATAATTTAAATGCTAATTTAACATAGGTTTAAGTGCCAGTTTAACATGAACTAAATACAGTAGTTAAGTTGTTCTCCATTCTAATAAAGATGCAACTGAATGAGATTTGGTAGTTTAGGAGATTATCGCACTGCCTTTCCTCCGAGCCTCACTTCAGGCTGAAACTTTTGAAAGTTTTAAAAAACAGGTGTTATCTCACACCTCCATGCCCAGTCCAGAGGCATCACATACCTGATCCATACTTCTCAGGCAATTTTTGACAGAACAGGATTTTCCTGTTCTTTGCAAATATGATAGAAGTACGGATTGGGTACAGGATCCCAAGATTGAGTACACAGTGCCTCCAGACTGGGCATGGAGGTGTGCAATAACACCTGTTTTTAAAAAGTTTTCAAAAGTTTCAACCTGCGCTGAGGCTGGGAGAAAAGGCAGCGTGATAATCTCCTTACTAACAAGTAAATTCAGTAACTCCTATCTACTAATTGTCCTGTCTCTAGAAAAGATACTAACAATCAGGTTGATATTAAGGAGCTGGTATTAGGAAATGATGAGTGTAGCAGTATGGTGTATGTAGACCCAGTTTATAAAGTCATCAGAAAGAAAGTGACATAGTCTATCTTAGTCTGTGCCTTTAACAGCAGCTTGGTCAAAGAGAAATCAGCAAGCAAGCTCTTCCCATTAAGGAGATAAGCATTACCGAAGTCTTATATCAGCATGTCATACTCTTGATAAAAGGTTTTTTTTAATCATTCCTAGTTTTTATGCACAGATGATAAGTGCCACTGCTGATATAGCCAAAATCAAAATGACACCAACAAACTTGCAAGAGGGAAGTATCAGCAGGATTGGGGAAAACTATGTTTTCCAGAACTACACAAAACATTTGTGGGGGGTGGAAAGTATCATTAAAGTTAAGAAAAAGCCCCACAACATTATTGGCTATGTTCAGTTGCCCCAGGAGTGCTAGTTGGTGAGTTAAGAAGAACTAGTTGCCTTACTGTATATCCCATTTTGGGAGAAAGGCTGGATATAAGCACAACAAACAAACAAACAAAGCAGAGTAGAAGTGGATGAAGTGGAATATTTTAATAAGAAGGACTCCATGCTGCAATACTTTGTTGCAGGGACTACTTGTCTTTTTGAAGTTTAGAAAAGAAACTACAACAAAGGTAATAAGTATCATACATATATAAATAGTTTTGGAAGTGATGAGCAACTTTCTTCACTGTAGAAAAAGGAAATGTGTGGTGCAGAAACAAAGAAGAATTGTCACATCCAGGAATAAGGGAAGAGTCAAAATATTTCCAAGCTGAGAATATAAACCAGCTCTTGGTTCATTTTTGTTCATCCCAGCCTTGTGTTAGATGCCTGGGAATGAACATGCAGAGTATTGTAGGCAGAGTAATTCCCCTTTCCAGACTTCTGATTTCTAAACATAAGATCTGTTTTGTGCTTATTTCAAGGTTGGTCCTTATGTCAGGAGCACTCAACAGATTTTTTTTTATCCACCCTTCCTATAAGCAACTCAGGCTGGCATGGATGGCTCTCTTTCATGTCTCCATTTTATCCTGTCAAGGCCAAGCTATGAGAAAAGTGAAGTTGGAAGAATATGACATGCCAAAGGTCACTCACTGAACTTCATCATGCATCAGGGATTTGAGCCTAGGCCTCTTAAATTTTCATAGACAAGGAGGCTAATTTCAGTCCTCTGGAATTGCTAAGAATGACTATTGCAAAAAATGTCAGTTCCATCAAAGTAATATACAGTGATTTACCAAGCCCCCCCCCCAAAAAAAAATCATAGATGGCTCCCTAGAAATAATTATGAATCTGGAAGTGTAAAGAACTGGGAAGTAGAACTGGGTTAAGGGGAGGCAGAAGCAAGCTCATAATAAATTCTGAGTGTTTTACATGTGCTGGTCTGAATTGTTTCTCTAAACAAAGCATGTGAAGTTAAAGCCACTCTTAGTTAATCAAAAGATTGTCTGAAGAATGATAAATTACATAATTTTAATGTTCAAGGTTAGAGATTTATCTGAATAATGACCGGTTAATCTATCATTCAGGAGTAGAAATGAATGGAAAGTTTTGCTTATGAGGGAAGCAAAATTGCTATGCTATGTATGTTTAGAACAGCTGATGTCTTCATGTTAGTTTCATGGTAAAATGTAGATTGATCTGCTTTTCCTTATTTGAAAGAAAAAAATGTTGTTGTTGGTAGTGGTGATCCTGTTGATCTCCAAGATTCCTTATCCTACACTGCTCTACTCATGTCCTGCAGGTTCAGGTTCAGTGGCCTCTTTGATTATGTCTAGCCATCAGGCATATGGTCTTCCTCTCTTTCTACTGCCTTCTACCTACCCTAGCATCAGACTTGTTTAGCTGGACAAAAAAGATGAGAGCACAGTGAAATGCTCCCATCAATAGCACACAATAGTGCAAAGAGTTTCACACGATGTTGTTTGATATCACAATTATCCTACAATTATTGTGTGAATAAAGAGGAATTCTAGCACCTCTTTTTATTCATGGGAAAATATTGACGGGAGCATCCTGCTATGCTCCCATCTTTTTTGTCTGTGCGATAAAGTCCATCATTGTGTTTTCTTCTGATTCATGTCTTCTTATGATGTGGCCAAAGTATGACAGCTTCAGTTTAGCCATCCTGACTTCGAAATCTGTTCTAGAACCCATTTGTTTGTCTTCTTGGCTGTCTACAGTATCCTCAGCACTCTTTTCCAGCACCACATCTCAAATGAGTTTACTTTCTTTCTGTCAGTTTTCTTCACTGTCCAGCTCTCAAATCCATGTTAAAATAGTGAAAGGTCTGGAAACCATGCCCTATGGGGAATGACTTAGGGAGCTGGGGATGTTTAGCCTGGAGAAGAGAAAGTTAAGAGGTGATATGATAGCCCTGTTTAAATATTTGAAGGGATGTCATATTGAGGAGGGAGCAAGCTTGTTTTCTGCTGCTCCAAAGACTAGGACCTGGGTGGCGCATCCCATAGGGATGAATGAGGCGGGTGCCCATTCCGCGCATGTGCCGCCACATCACCACACCGCCGCATGCACGAGCCCCGTTCATTTAAATGGGGCTTGAGCATAGGCAGAATTTGTTTTACGCGATGGAGTCTGGAATGGATCCCCCGCGTAAAGTAAGGGTGCACTGTATCTAATTTCTTAGAAATGTTGTTTGAGAATATTAGCCATATCCATAGATAGATAAGTTAAGTTGGAGATGATTTTAAGAAATGATAATCTTCATGAAGAAGTATAAATATGCTCACATTTTAAAAAATTTCTCAGGTTCCTATCTGAAACTCCTGCCTCGGTACATTTCTCCTGCTCAGATAACTTGCACACCTCAATAAAATTTTGGATTTAAAATTTTAAAAGCTTTTTCCTGTTGTATTACTATGAGTTTGAACATTTTTATAATAAGAAATGTCTAACAACTTAGACCCGCAACATAATTCAAAGTTGTGAGATCAATTGTTTTACTTTGCTTTATTGTTGTGACATGTTTTGTACAGAGTTGTTTACTTATAATAATATTTTTTTTAATGACCAAAAAAAGAAAAATAAATATCTAACAACTTATTTCTTTTATTAGGCAATGTTGGCCCTGTACAGATGGGCCGAAAAGCACATACTCAATACGTGCTAGGGTTGGCTGGGAGCTTTCTTTTCAGATGCTCCCTAACCCTAGGACGTACTGAGTATGTCAAAATGGCAGCACCCTGTCTACATGGGCGCACCATTTTGATGTAATGGCCGCATCATGTCCAAACGGTGTGGCACGGTCATTATGTACTGGCGCCGCTGAAGGGCGCTTGTGACGCCCTTTCAGCGGCGCCGAAAAGAGTTCCAAAACGGAGCTCCTTTCATGCCGCGTATTTCTGGTGCGGCCTTTACATGTCCGTGCCAGAGATACTGAAGAAAAAGGGGCTGAGTGGCCCCTTTCTCTGTCTCCCCACTGCTGTTGGGGTGTCCTTGGGGCATGAAGCCCCAAGGACACCCCTTTCCAGGCCGTGGGGAAGCGGCGTTTTGCTGCTTCCCCGAGGCCTGGTAAAGTGGCAGATCAGGGTCTCCGGGGTTGCTGCTGTGGCAGCTCAGGCCCCCATCCGGCGAGGAAAGGGATGGGTGCAGGCAGCCCCAAAGAGGCAGTCTGTATCCCACTGTTATATTTTGATGTTTTGTTTAATAGAAAAAATATGTTTATAATAAAAATGAAAATAGATTTAAAGATTTCCCTTGATTAATTGTTTTTAGGTGCAAAATGAATTTATCAAACCATTCTTCTTTACTGATGCATCATGCACGGCAATCCTATATCCACAGTAAACCTCAATAATATTAGTGTGATTTAGTTTTGAACAGACATGTATAGCAAGCCAGAGTATATATTGGTTTGAGTATTAGAGTACAATTCTGGAGACCAGGATTCAAATCCAAATTTGCCATAGATACCCACTAGGTGATCTTGAGTAAGTCACACACTCTCAGGCTCAGAGGAAGGCATGAAAAGATGACATCAGCACCCTAAGAGCATCCAGTCTAGGGCAGAAGGAAGGTCCGATTGGGCTAAGCAGTGACCCACTGTTTTCTGGACAGCATCATACTTAGAAATTGCTAAGCACTGGCAACTCTCAACTGAGATCTCTTTTTCTTCCTGGATAAAGACACAATGGTCCATCATTCTAATCTAGTGGAAAAAATAACATATCAGATAAGAGCACCAAAGGGACAAACAGAGGGAAACAATTTTGCTTTGATTTGGTATCCATTTATTGTATGCACAAAGTTTGAAACCACGTCATTTGAACCTCTGGAAACACACTTGAACTTTTGGATTAACCCATTCTAGCCACTTGCAGCTAGAGAATAGACATATGAACAGAATACTTAGACCTAGTGATATTAAGCTGATATATAGATCATGCAATTGTGTTGAATTATTAGTTTGTGTTAGGTTCTGGATTTTTTTGTTCCTTTCTCTGTTATAACTGTATTCAATCTGGTTCCCTTTTTTGCTATTAAGTGCATATAATTTTATTAAAAGTTGAAATTTTAAAATAGACAGTCATGCAACCCAAGGAGATCTAACTGTCTGTCTATGACTACCTGTGCATACACAGGCATCTTGAGTGTTAATTGCATCCCTGCCATCTCCAACAAAATTTTGTATTTCTTTCTCTTTCTGTCATTCATTTTGTGTGTGTCTATGTCACAGTGCCCTTGGATTCAATAATGTGACACCACTTCTTCTTTTCCATCATTCTACTCCCCCATCATCCTCTTCTCTCTTTAGGGAACATCAGTCTTTGTTATCATCACCAAGCTCATTGTGACAGAGAACCAGGTACAAGGTTTCTGCCCTGAGGTGAGTTGGGGAGGCAAGAGGGGAGGAAGGGAGATGAACTGCACATGTGTTTTCTCCTGGATTACTCAGATTCTCATGGCTGAGTTGTTTTTAGCACTGGAGTCAGCATGCAGAATTTGGGATAGAGGGGGCACACATACCTTTGTGCTGCACCCTAGTTGTTATTTATTTTTAGAGGGCTATGAAAGAAAACATTTGACTAAAGCTGGAATCAAACTTGGAAAAGTGCTCCCCCCCCCTTTTTTTTTTTTTTTTTTTTACTATAACACCTAGAATTCCATAGTCAGTTTAGACATGCTGGCTTGAAGATCCTGGGAGCTGTCCAAAGTACTCCAACTTTCCCAAGCTCTGTTTTAATGTTTTTAAATGTTGACAAACTGGAGCATGTCCAGAGGAGGGAAACCAAAACGGTAAAGGGTATGGAAACCATGCCCTATGAGGAGAGACCTAGAGAGCTGGGTATGTTTAGTCTGGAGAAGAGAAGGTTAAGAAGTGATATGATAGCCCTGTATAAGTATTTGAAGGGGTGTCATATTGAGGATGGAGCAAGCTTGTTTTCTGCTGCTCCAGAGAATAGGACATGGAACAATGGATGCAAACTACAGGAAAAAAGATTCCACCTAGGAACTTCCTGATAGTAAGAGCTGTTCAACAGTGGAACACGTTGCCTTAGAGAGTGGTGGAGTCTCCTTCTTTGGAGGTCTTTTAACAGAGGCTGGATGGCCATCTGTTGGGGGTGCTTTGATGGTGAGTTCCTGCAGGGCAGGGGGTTGGACTGGATGGCCCTTATAGTCTCTTCCAATTGTATGATTCTATGATTCTAAAACAGAGGCTGCAAGGCCATCTGTTAGGAAATGTATTCCTGCATGGCAAGGAGCGGACTTGATGGCCTTTGTGATCTCTTCTAGCTCTTTCTATCTTTCTAGAAGGCTACTGTATACTGAATCAAATGATTGTCGCATATATCTTATGCTGAAAAGTGATGGTTCTCCAGCATTTCAGCCAAGGCTCCTTCCCAACCTACACTGGAATACCAGAGCCTGAACCTGAGGCCCTTTACATGCAAAGCATGTTATATATCACTGAGCTTCCATCATTGGTAGGAGATTGGATTGCCAGGTCTCAGGGGCTGAGTGTGAGTCTGCAGTTTTGTGACTGAGTCATCGCCAGGAAGAATACAAGGGTGCAAATTCTCCACATTGGGAAAATTTACATTTCTGTACCGCTTATCAGTGAACTCAGCACTCTTTAAGTGGTTTACAATTTATAAGCCTGTTGCCCCCAACAAGTTGGGTACTAATTTTTCCAACCTACAAAAGGATGGAAGGCTGAGTCAACCTGGGAGCCCTGGGAGCGAACTCACAACCTTGTGGCTGCAGTACCGGGGCTCTCTTCTCCCTCATACTTTATGGATTCATTCCAAGTAAGACTAGTGAGAAAAGTGGTGAGAAAAGAGACGACATTTTTCCCCTCAGGAATCCAAATATCTCAAAAGGGCAGCAAAGGAATATGATAAATGGAAACAAAAATATGAATACCAGAGTTTATGGTCTATGCACACATCTGTTCTTTGTATTTCAGAACCAATCTGACTACAAATGTAAATCGAACAACGATTGCAAGAGGCCTGTCCCCACCACAGGAGGGGGTAAGCATATTATGCCTCCTAAGAAAAAGAGGTGAAGTACTAGTTGAATTCTAGTATTTGCTGAGGTGGCATTATGGTAGTACAATTGTCTTTTAAAACAAGATGTATTGGGAGCATGCACCTAGTTTTTAAATTAGATGATGTTTTGGGTAGCACAGTTCAGCTTGACAGCATTTCAAGGACTGCACCTTGTTTTGTAATAATAGGATACTAAGGATTTTGTAATAATAAATTGCCATGCATTTATTTATTGTTTCCAAAGCAGCATATTTTGCAGCAGTGGAGACATAGATGGGGAACTTCCTCCCTTCCCCAAAATTGTGTGCGCCCAGCCATGGTTTAGAGTTTACTTTTTCTGCTGTATGGTTTTAAATGCCTCTGCATTTGTGGAATAGTTTGAAATTAAAAAAAGTAGGATGATTACAGAAAGTGTCTTCTTAAATTTGGAAGTACTGTGTTCCAATCCCAGTTTTACGTATATATTTTGTCTGGCCTTTATCTCTCAGCCTCAGTGTGTCATCTGTAAAATCAGGAAAATCTCAATCTTTCTCACAAGTTTTTCATGAGACAAAAAGCCCATAAAGATTTTGAAGAGCTGTATACATTATAAAGTCTCCACACATTAACAGTCTGAGTAGTGAACATTCTTGGATAAGCACATTCAAACAGAGTTGACCCAAAATAAAATGGTGGTCAAAGCAAACTTGACAATAAGCTCCTGTGGCTTAGTCTAAATGTAGGGTGAGCAGATATATTCAGAAGCAAGATCTCCAGTGAGCAGTGCAAAGTGAGAAATGCAGCCAGTATTGCTATTTGAGATGCACATACATTTCTTAGTAGGTTTCAAGAGTAGGCGACTTCACGTTGGACTTTGACTTTTAGGACTGAATCCTATTATTACTCTCAACTAGAGTGGCCACTTACATAAAAGTTAACTTACCAAGATACCATTGCTTCAGTAGTTTTACTCTAGTTGGGACTAACAGGAATGTTTAGGCCATGTTGTTACCCTGCCATGACAGAATATTTCCTTCTGTAGGGATCCTAACAGGTCGGTGTGTTAATTACAATGCCACTTTCCAGACCTGTGAAATCCAGGGCTGGTGCCCAGCAGAGGTGGACAATGTGGATGTGTAAGTGTTTATCTAGAATAGCCCGTGTTTATTTCATATGTAGGAAACACTGTCCATCACTCCACAATCGACTCAATAGGTCTACTCTGGTGGGGATTAAACCACAGGATTTGGCCTTCCTGTGGTAGCCATATTTAAACAGAAAAGACGAATTAAAAAAAAGTCCTGTGTTGAGGGGGAAAAGGTTAATAGGTTTTTGTGAACAGCTTGCATGTTTTGAATTTACTTTATTTTGCTTTTCAAATGTATATCCTGTATTTCTCCTGGTATGGGAGAAGTAGGGCACACCTTCTTCAGAAACTGAAATGTTCAAGAAATTAAAATTGGAGCTTTGCAAAATATCTTTCTTGGACTACAGTTCCCAAGTACCATAGCCAGCAGGGCCAATTTGAGAGTGCAATTCATCCTGACAGTGGTATCACTAGGATTGGTGTCATTTCCAGGCAGGCAGCCACCGCAGAAGAGACAACATGGGAAGAGGAGGAGAGGGCAGGGGACAGAAGGAGAAATGGCAGCAGGCAGAAAGGAGCACCTCCACCTTCCCCCCCACCCTCAGTCCTGACCACCTTGCCACACCCACCATCCTTTGCCAAACTGCCTGGGCCACCCTACAGCCTGTGCCCGGCAGCCCTTCTGGATCTGCTGGCTGGGCAGGACAGGGAGGCAATGACAGCGGGAAAGAGAGGGGACTGTGGCTGCCACTCCTGCCACCAGTGCTGACACTTCCCTTTCCCAGCCTGGCCAGCAACCCTGGTGCAGTTCACTCACCTCTAGTGATGGCCCGGCAACCTGAAAACATTTTAAGGGATGCAACTTGCTTCATTAGTAGCAGTGAGGGAAAGGACACTCACATGGGAGCTGTCCCAAAAATGATGTGGGCTCCCTGATGGGTTTAGAGTTTATTTTTATGCTCCCCATCTCCTCCACCAGGGTTCATTAAGGCCCTTGTTATGTATTTGTGCATGCCATTAACACACTTGCTAATAGACTAATAGACTCTCATCTCCTTCAACTCCGGCAGCCCAGCATGGAACATCTGACCCAGCCAATATATTTGTGGATTTCTTGTTTTCCATTCTTCTACAGAACAGTATGGCTATTTCAGACCTCAGTACCCCAAAGCATTACATTTTGGGGGGGGCATTTTCTGCTAGGAAGTGTACCTTGCAGTTCCTATTTCATTTATTATTATTATTATTATTATTATTATTATTATTATTGATTAAAAAACAATGAAACACACACAAAATATACAAATTTACAAAAATTACAAAACTTTAACAATACATTTGTACAGTTACCTCCTTCACACGTTCTCCACTTCATTATACACCAACACTTCATTTATACCCTTTTAAAAAACCTTCCCTTCCTTTGAACGAAAGATAGGTTGTCTTCTTTTGACTTTCTTCTATTCCCTTTTAAACAGAATATTTTAAGCTTTATTGTCTTATTGGCAATTTCTAAGTTTGCTACATATCTGTTAGTCCTGTTAAAATTCTGAAATATATATGCTGAGTGTTACATTCAGTTATGATACCACCAAAAAGAAATATATGTAACTGTATATTATAACATCTTCTCTATCTATTTTACATTTTATATGTAGTTACCATGTTCCTTAGTTTCTATTCTTCCCCTTCACCCAATATTTACAGCATTATTATTTCTGATATTTTCTTCTTGGTTTCTAATAATTGTGTCATCATTTTTAGATCTATTACCATTTTCCTTTCTTCAGTTTTTTTCTATTTCACCCCTCCTTTTATCTTAATATGGCCTTTTACAGATGGGCCATTTTGTATGTACTCCGTACGTATTAGGGTCGCCTAGGGGCGTCTCTTTTAGACGCCCGCAACACTAGTACATACGGAGTACGTACAAAATGGCGGCGCCCTGTTCACACAGGCACGGCCATTTTGACATAACGGATGCATAGCATCCACACGTCACAGTGCCCAGGTGATGTCGCAAGTGCACCAATGGCGCACCACAAAAAGAAGCTGCTTTTGTGGCTTTTTTTTCCTTTCCGCTGCCAAGCCGCTCTGTGGCTTGCCAGTGGCACAAACGGCACTGCCACTGGACCATCCTTTAAGGACAGTCTGTAGCACGCCATAGTCAATAATTGATGTCCTATTTCAAATTCCCTCAGTCAGGAAGGATGCTATGCATTTTTACATTGTACATTATAAATTTACGTTATCAAATTCAATGGATTTAATTCTCAATCCATCTCTTTTCAGAAGCTCTTGGTACTTTCTAAGTCCCTTACCAAACTACAAATGCCAGGGTTCCTTAGGATGAAGCCATCACAATTAAAGTGGTATGAAACTGATGTAACAGCATAGTGCAGGTACAACACAGGCCAAAATTTACTTCTTGCAGGTAGACAACAGATCTTTGGAGAGGTTTCTCTCTTTTTCTCTTCCTCTCCCTCCTATAGTTTGCCTCCTGCATTGACTCCCATTCCAAGAGGCTAATTTTACTCATGTTTTCCCTACAGACCTATCATGCTAGAAGCAGAAAACTTCACCCTCTTTATTAAGAACAGTATACGCTTTCCACTGTTCAACTTTGAAAAGTGAGTAAAGGGAGTCTATCCCATAAATCTTGAACTCAAAACTTGCACTCATGGATTTGATTCCCAAGAAATGTTAGGATTCAAAATATAATGTTAGTCTGGAAAATCAATATGTAAAGAGATCTTGTAGCACCTTTCAGACTAACTGAAAGAAAGAGGAAGTTGGCTCAAGTCTACTAAAGCTCATTCTTTCAGTTAGGAGTTTATCACATGGGAGGAATTTCTCTTAATTTCAAATGAAAAGAAAGTGGGGCCAGAATGCATTCACGTGAATTCATTAGTTCAGTGAATTTACATGAATTCAAATTGCATTCGAACTGACTTCCCATTGCCCAAAAATAGCTTGTCATTGCCCGAAATTGCGTGTGGTAGTCTAGCACGCAATAACATTAAACCCATGATTGCGTTCAGATTGCCATTGGATTATACTTCCACTTTCTCTTGTCTGATAAACTCCTTAGTGTCAGAGGTGCTACAAGATAAATGTTAAATGGACTTGGGTTGAAGGCTACCTTTTGGACATTCTTTTAGTGTGGAAATCTCCTTTGACTTGGGCCTTGGGGTAGCAGGTGGCCATGTGAAATCAGTGCAGTGCAGTGTCAGTACTGCCACAGCCATCAGTTATAAAACCAGTTTACACCATAGAAGGATATGAGACTGACCCAGTTGTGAGTTTACACCATAGGAGGAAATGAGAGTGACCCAGTTGTGAGAACTTCATTGAGAGCCTAGAGATCCAATTTTTGTGCTCAAGTGCTAGCAAACATCTGTGTAAAGACAGAATTGCTTGCCAAGATTCCTCTGTAACAGTTCCAGGCAATCCATATTTGGTTTTATAATCCAATTTGCCATTGGGGAGAATAATGGCTTGATAATCTGCAGTATCTCCAGTTAATGGCCCTTATCAGATGAGTGTGGAACTGGGGATTTTGCACACTGGGTGGTTCGAATTCACGTTATTTCGCAAAGTACCATCATACCAGCATTAAAATGGCCCAATCCGCACTCACGTGAATGCGCGAGCTTCCGAACTGAATGCGTACTGGCTCCTCTTTTTTGACCGTGTTGGCCAGTGCGCTGATAAGGGGATTGGTGATATCCGGATTTTTGCTCTGTTCGATCTCAGTGCGAATGGGTCTGGTATGAATCCCCAGTCCTGAACTCCGTCGCAAGACCCCCAGATTCCAATTTTTACTTCCGGTGGGTCTTTCCT
>NC_056522.1:255065744-255129219 GCF_019175285.1 Sceloporus undulatus
GGAATCACGGCGACCCCAAGAAAGGCCATCCAGTCCAACCTCCTTCTGCCATGCAGGAACTCTTAATCAAAGCATCCCCATTGACTTAGATGGCCATCCAGCCTCTTTGACAGCCGCTGGAACTGCTCCTCCCCCCCCGAATATATACACACACACTCACACACACACACGCAGAACCGGGCATTGCTAATTTGTTGCAAGGGAAGGTCATGGTTACATTAAAACCAAGCAGGAATGTAGAGAGGAAACAGTAACGGGGCACGTTGTATTGCGATTGTTAATGTGCATGAGCTGGCTCTCCAGCTGTTTACCGGGCTGTCATGACGGGACCTCCCCTTTCACCCCGGAAGCGTTTAAGGTCGCAACCCATGCAGGGCACCACTGAGCATGTGCGAGGCGGCCGATACGAATCGGCCAATCCTCATGTTGAGCACCGGTGTGACAAAACATTCTGCACTGAATGCACTTTGCGCGAATGCGGATTGGCCAATTTGAATCCTGCCAATGCGGAAGGACTCCCAGGTATGACAGTACATTGCGTTATGACGCGAATTCGAATCGCCCAGTGCAGAAGACCCCCACACTCATCTGATAAGGGCCAATGGATTGAATGGATGGGGTATGGCTTGCCATTCACCTAGCACTCTCCTCCAATCTCATTAGGCCAGTCTCCTTCACACTATGATAGCTGTGGTTCTGGTGTCATTTCTGGTTGGTTCTAGATGAAAGAACAGGTTGGAAAGTCTCTGAAATGTGAGTTTAGGATTGTTTCACCTCTGTATTTTGTATGGTTTTATTCATCTCTTTCCCAGGGGAAACCTCCTTCCCAACCTCACAACTGAAAATATTCAGAAATGCCGTTTTCACCCAGTAAAGCAACCATTCTGTCCTATCTTGCGCCTTGGGGACATTGTGAAATTTGCAGACCAAAACTTTTCCTCGTTAGCTATGACGGTGAGAATGTGTCCTGCCAAGATGTGATATTGCCATGGATGTTCTTTGGCCACTGTGAAGGAGTGACCAGCATTGAATTCCAATCTGTGGCTTGGAAAGCTGGCTTTCGGCTGCCACACAGCTGAAACACTCCCAGCACCCTTGGGAGGATCCTGTTTCTCAAGCTAGCTCTAACTTCCTCAGGGAAGGAGCAGGTACACAGATGCAGCATTGAAATAAATAGTACACTAGTGGTGCCACTTGCTAGGACAGCCAAGGTGTAAGGATTTTCAGGTGAGAATGGTGAGAAAATGGAAGCAAGCACAATAATATACACTTGTCCCTCCATATTCGCTAGGGTTAGGGGCAGAAGACCCCCGTGAATATGGGAAAACCGCAAATAACAAAAACACCATGTTTTTACTGAGAGGACACCTCTCTAGGTATCTCTAGGTCCTCCAGTGCAACTCTGTGGTTGATGTTTGACAGACACTGACCATAGAACTGCCCTGGAGGAGCTACAAAAGCTAGTGGAGTGTTCTCTCTAGGAATCTATAGGTCTTTCAGTGCAACCTTTAGTTAAAGTTGACCATAGAGTTGCGCTGGAGGACCTAGATATTCCTAGAGAGAACATATTAGTCAAATCCGCAAATATCAAAGCCGCAAATATGGAGGGATGACTGTATAGGCATGGATTATTGGTGGAGAATTTTATTGATGGCTTGTTGCTGTTATTGTGTTCCTTCAAGTCATTTCAGATTTATGATGATTGTAAGATAAACCTATCATGAGGTTTTCTGGGGCTGAGCAGGTATGGCCCAGCGGGTTTCATTGCAGAGCGGGAATTCGAACCCCCTTCTCCAAAGTCTTAGTCCTATACTCAAACCACTACAAAATGCTTCCTCTCTTGTTG
Organism: Sceloporus undulatus; assembly: GCF_019175285.1. Classification (NCBI taxonomy): domain Eukaryota; kingdom Metazoa; phylum Chordata; class Lepidosauria; order Squamata; family Phrynosomatidae; genus Sceloporus; species Sceloporus undulatus. The sequence goes on from NC_056522.1 coordinate 255,067,591, forward strand.
ATGGTAGCATACATTTCATACTTTGGATTAGCACAATGGCAGGTAAAATCTGGCCCTCTACAGGAGGGAGGGGCAATTCTCGCAGGGGGCAAAGGCCATTTTTCCTCCCTGCATCCACCTGACAGGCTGCACCAGCACATTTTGGCATGATGCAAACTTCCAACTACCATTTTGGCTGATTTGGGAGGATTTGTGTTTCTCTTTTGGAGGTTTGGAGGGCTTTGGGGGTTAGGGGAACCAAACCACTGGATTTTTAAGTGTTTTTCTTTTTAGGTGGCTGGTTTGGAGGCAAAAAATTGCCTGAAAATCAGCCACATTTTTTTAAAACTTGGGGCGTTTCAGGACTTTCTGAGTGGGGTCACAAGGATTTAGGGATCATATGAGCCACACTTTGCTCACCCCCGTTCTAAAGATTGTTGAACTGCCATTCTCATAATCTGTTACTACTGGATATACTGATGGAACCCCTGAAGAGCCACACTTTCCCTGCCCATGTGTTAATTGCTCCAGAATTAATTACTATCATTTGCAGACAATCATTAGCATGTACAGTATAGGGATTTTCAGATCCAAATGTAAGGATGATGATGATAATAATAATAATAATAATAATAATAATAATAATAATAATAATTTTAATTTATATTTCCCACCTCTCCCTGCAGATTGAGGTGGGACTGCAGCAATAAAAGAATTCCATATAAAATATAATCGTTAAAACAATGACATTACTATTTACTAAATTAATGGATCATCCACTAACATTCATACAGTCAGATCACAAGCAGAGTATTTAAGATGTATTATAAAAGATCAGGTGGATAGGCCCGCCGGAAGAGACCCATCTTTAGTGCCTTCTTGAAGGCATCTAAGGTGGTCATAAGACGGATCTCCTCCGGCAAGCTGTTCCACAATCTGGGGGCTGTGGTGGTGAATGTTCCGTAAGAAGTTGTTGTTAGCCTGGGTGAGTTGTTAAAATTGGAAATGCAAGAGTCTATCTCTCTACTATTCTCTGGTGTGCCAGACTGCAAAAGAGTCCAAATGTGTTCATTGGCCAATTGGTCCATGGTAAACTTGAGTTTGAGACTTTAGAATTGGCTCTGTCTTCTCTGCTGGACAGTTCTGTGTGAGCAGATATCTCCTAAAGACTTGTTTTTTTCTTCCCAGGGTGGAATAATTGGGATCAAGATTGGATGGGTTTGTGACTTAGACCATTCTGAGGAGCACTGCATCCCCCGCTATTCCTTTAATCGGCTCGACAGTGTCTCTGAAAGGAGCAGAGTCTCTAAAGGATACAATTTCAGGCAAGTTGAAAGTTACGGTCCTGAATCAAACACCTAGAAATGCCTCTTTCCACCGCAATCCTTTATGAACTGTTTCCTCTCCACACACTTTCACCCTCACTCTGGCTTGCAAACATGTTGTCCCTTGTCCTCATCTGTCTGCCCACAGGTCTTTCATCTGCATTATATCATTACTGGAACATAGAATCATAGAATAATTTATCACACAGGACTTGGAAAATGGGAATAGAGCAGAACAGAAGGGAAGAAGAAGGGAATGGAACGGGGGGGGGGCATATGTTTTCGCATGTGAGAACACCGCCGATGCCTCTGGGAGTCCCCAAACAGAATTGTTCTTCAAAATCGGCTGCTGTGGGACAGATAGGGAAATGATTGGGGACTCCCAGCAGCATTGGTGGCATTCTCACATGCAAAAACATGCGCCCCCCCTCCAGTTCCATTCCCTTCCCCTTCCCTTCCATTTGCACTGTTCCCATTCTCCAAGTTCAGAGGGATAAAGTTTATGCAGTTTCATCTACAGAACTTGTCACGCATGTACTAGGGAAGCAAAGTATATTGATGGATTTCCTTATCCTCAATGAGTGTCTTGACACCTCTCATCACTCCTTTTAAAATATTGTTATCCACTTTGAGTTTGGATTATTTTTTAACTCGTGCAAGAGTGAAAAAACTAACACATGTTTTCAATCAAAGCCGAAATCACAAAAACCTGTTTACACACACACAAATACGTCTGCACAAAATCTTCCTGAATTTTTTTGCAAAAAAAGTTCCAGATTGTGAATAATTGTTAGAAAACCTGCAAAAACTCTTGCAATTTCATCTAGGGGAAAGAAAACATTTTTTTTAAAAAATGTGTGAAAATGAAATAAGCAAAGATTTACATTCTTCCTTAATAGATACAGTATCTGTTATTGTTGTGTGCCTTCAAGTAATTTCTGAATTATGGTGATCTTAAGGTGAACTTACCATAGGGTTTTCTTGGCAAGATTTGTTCAGAGGGGGTTTGCTTTTGCATTCCTCTGAGGCTGAAAGAGTATGACTTGCACAATATCACCCAATAAGTTTCCATGGCTCAGTGGAGATTCAAACCCTCGTCTCCAGAATCATAGTCCAGCGCTCAAATCACTACACCACACTGGCTCTCTATTAGAGGTGTTCAAATAGATGTGTGCTCACACTGCCAAAGTAGAGATAGGGGATGATTTGATGCTAAAGCACATGGATTGCATGCAGAAATCCTCCAGTTCAGTCCCTGATCTTTGTCATCTCAATATAAACTCTCATGTAATGGCCAATAGGAAATATCCTTTGGTCTGAAACTTGAGAGTGTCTTAATGCAGAACTTAACAGACATGAGTGGTCTGACAGCTTTCAATGTATTTTGGGATCTTTTATTTCATTCATTTTTATTCAGTTCTTTGATTCCTCTGTGTAGTATTGCAGAGATGGAAAACATGTGGCCCTCCAGATGTTGTTGGACTGAAACTACATCAGCTCCAAAACCTTATTACATTACAAAAAAGAAAGACTAGAGGCATCAAGATAGAAGCGGCTTTCTGTTTACAGTCCTGCATGATGTCATAGTACTTCCGTTCTCTCTCCAAAGAAAGCCAATTGTAAAACCATGGCAGGGACATAGCCAGGATTTTGGGAAGGGGGGGTTCCAGACTAAGTGCTACCATTATAATGGGGCTTGGGTGCGGCAGCACAGCAGCACACACCATTCATTTTATCTAACGGAAGGGGGGGGTCCAGACCCCAAGAACCCCCCCCCCTTGGCTATGTCCCTGACCATGAGTTTTGCCAAATAGATTTTTCCAGCAGGACAAAAGGCATGGGAGCAGAACAGAAGTACTTTATGGGCATGTGAGAAGGTAAGCAGAAAAGCTGCCTCTATCTCGCTGCCTCTAAGCTTTTGTAAGGCGATAAGGCCCCGAGTCAGCATAGCCTATTGTGAGGAGTGTTGCGTTGCAACCCATGTCTCTGGAGGTCCATCCAGTTTTCATCTCCAGTCCTTAGTATCTGCTGGAGTTTGGTTTCAAGACACCCCCTCCCATGCATACCAAAATCATTGGATGCTCAAATCCCATTAAATACAATGGCGTCATAAAATTGTGTCCCTCTATAAAATGGAAAAATCAAGGTTTGTTTTTTGGAATTTATATATCTTTAAAATATTTTCAAGTCATGGATGGGTGCATCTGTAGATAAAGAATCTGTGGATACGAAGGGCCAATTGTAGTGTGTTCAGGTATACAGATTGTCCTTCTGTATTCAATCTTCAAAATGACATGCCAGGAGGCAGGTACTGTTATATGCATAGGGAGCCAACTAGGTTGCCTCTTGTATCACTACACCAAAGTCAGGTGGTATGTCTCCCCTGCAGTAGAACTTCACCATTGCCTTCTTGTTGCACAATGGATGTACACATATATACATGGTACTGGAATAAACAGATTGTGAAGTTTTCTGGATCCATGCACACTTTTCTCTTGCCCACAGGTATGCCAAGTACTACAAACGAGAGAACGGCACAGAGTTCCGCACGTTGATGAAGGCATACGGCATTCGTTTCGATGTTCTGGTTTATGGGAATGTGAGTGGGAAGGGCAACTGCACAAATTGAAAGCAATGTGTGGAAAGTGGGCTGCTGAGAGGCCAGGCTCCAGGGCTGTCTCAAGCAGGGCTAGGGCAGTAGTAGTGGCCCTAGAGATTTTTTCAGCCTAAAACTCCTGTCAATCCTAGCCAACATAGCCAATGGTAAGGATTTGGAAAGCTGAAGGCTGAGAATATCTGGAGGACCACACTTGCCTATTGTTGATCTAGAAGACAAAAAACCAAGGCCCTTCTTTTTGCTGAAAGTCAAGCCCTGTGTAGGATCTTTAGACCTCAAGTGAACAGAAATGCATAAGGGCAGCGTGGGAAAGCACTTGTGGTTCTACCTGTTCTTATGTGTCCCCATCGACTGCCCCTGATGCCCCTGCAAGTACTGAAAGTGAAGAGCTGAAGAAAGCTTGTTCAGTTCTCCCCCTATGATTTAGAACTTCCCCTTTATTCTGTATTCTGAGAAAAGTAAAAAATTAATTAATGGCTCAGAATTGCATTGGAAGCAACTTCCACATGTCAAACAAGGTTCTCAATTGCAAACCTTTGCCCTCTAATGCATGGAGTGCCAGGGCCCATGAGAGCAAGAACTGCTGAAGAGGACCTTTGATGTTGAAATTTAAAGAAAAGATTATGAGCTGTATCCAGACTGGGACACTTTACATGGGATCCCACTCAGGTCAATAGGGCACGTGTATTGGGCCTTCTGTCTCACTGATCTGAGTGGGAATTAAGTGCAGCTGTGTGATATTTCTAGGACTACAGACCTGTATTTCTCCCATTCCTGGGACTTGAGAAAATATGGGAACTTTCTTCCTTGATGGAAAAACATGAGATTAGAAAGTGCTTCACTGTTGAGAAATCAGCCACAGGAGACTGTTTTGCAACATGCTCACATTCCAAACTGGGGTCCCACATTGTTTTTCCTGTTGAGAAGCATCCCAGCCTAGTCACTGTTTGTCCCAAAGGCACTATTCACCATAAATATTTTCAGGGACAAAAACAAACCTTAGAAATAAGTCCCCAAAAACACATTGCAAGTTACTTAATAATTCCTGTTTTGCAACAACTGTAATACAACTCAGCTGTATTACAAATGTAACACGATGATGGATTGATCTGTTCTTTGTGGTGCCAGTGTGGTGAGTGTTGCACTATGACCAGAGATCAGTGTTCAATTCCCCACTCAGCCATGAAACCCACTGGGTGACCTTGGGCAAGTCACACTTTCTCAGCCTCAGGGGAAGGCAATGGCAAGCCTCCTCTGAACAAATCTTGCCAAGAAACCCCCATGATAGGTTTGCCTTAGGTTCACCATAAGTCAGGAACTACTGAAGTCATACAACAACAATAGCCATGGAACTGTTTGAATTGCTTTTGAATCTGAAGAAACCAGGTAGTTAACTAATTAACTGATTAATAGTTAATTAATAATTTTAATTAATAATTATTTTAAAAGTAACTTTCCAAGTGTTGGCAAAAATCAGCCATGAGGGGAGCTATTTTTCCCTCAGAAAAGCTGCACAGGACCTAAGTCCAAATTAGGACTGTGCACTCTATCAAGAACTGCAGCTATTTTTGCTCCAAAATAAATTTATTTAAACATACTTTTTAAAATATGTGAGTATTGTCATGTATATTTTAGCCCATAATCCCTCTGTTCACTTTGCACTACAGGTAAATTGAGATTTTTAGTTTATATGTGACATTAGAAAAAGTTACTTTTTTGAGTTCCAGTCCCAGAGTTACACAGCTGGATATGTTAGGAAAAGAAAGCTGTAATTTTTCCAAGCTCTGCACTGAGGCACCTCTAAATGATAGAGGGCAAAAATAAAATAACAGTTTGGGCTGGTGAAAATGACAACACTAGGAGAAGGCAGTTATCCAGGGAGCCATCTAAGGGTGTAAATCCAATTGATTGGTAAAAAATATTTGCTCATTCTCCCATTTTCTACATATCTTCTATTGTCCCTGCAGGCATGAATTATAACTTAGCTAACTCCTGAATAGCACCATCTAGGAGAAGAAGTATGGGCTCCTGTTCTCCCCGTCTCTTCAATGAAGACTGGGGATGTGGAAGTAAATTGCCCCTTTCCAGGTCCCACAATGTTATGCTCTGTTGTTAATTGCCTTTCAGTTGTTCTCGATTCATGGTGACCCCATATATGAGACATCTCTAAGGACCCTATCGCATGGGGTTAAAACAGCAGTTTACCTTTCCTGAATTCAGTGCTAATTTGAGAGGCAGCCAAGTCCTATCACACTGAAATCACTGCCAAATCACCATCCTGGATGCAGCCTGGGTTGAATAAGCTACTTCAGTGGCCATTTTTAAAAGTCAGAAGCTTCCGTTTTTGAAAAGGGGCTGTGGAAGTAAATTAGACGACCTGCGCTGCATTCGGGACGGACCTGGGTGGTGATTTGGTGGTGATTTCTCTGTGATAGGACCCAGCTGCCACCCGAATTAGCACTGAACTTGGGAAAGGTAAACTGCTGCTTTAACCCCATGCGATAGAGTCCTAAAATTCCCTATCCTTCACTCCTTTGCTTAGGTACTGTAAATGCATGGAATTTTGGATTCTTGACAATTAAAGATTATGTTTACAGCAGAAATGGTTTTCTGATCAATGTATCATCAGTAACTGCAGCCATTCCATGGGAACCCACAAGACAGTAGAGAAGACAATGTTTCATGTATGGCCAGGAACACATTTCTAGAGCCCAGAAAATGATATTTATCTTGCACTGCAGCTTCCAGAATCCCCCAGCTATCCCTAACTTGGCCTATTTTACAACAGGAAGATGGAGAGCCACGTTACTGCTATAGTTTCTTTTCCCTTCAAATCTGGGTCAGCCCCTATTTTAACATGCTAACTCTGCCTTGTATTCTTTCAGGCTGGGAAGTTCAATATCATCCCAACCCTCATCAATACTGTGGCAGCCTTCACATCCGTTGGGGTGGTAAGTTGTTTGGTTTCCTTGGAAGTTCTGTCTGTTTCTTTCCTTACATTGTTTATTCCACATCACTGGCACCGTTGAGGATGGGAGAAGCTTAATAAAGTGCCTCAAAAATGGCCTTGGGGGCTGCATATCGCCATTGGCTACATCCCTTTCCCAAGATACCATGTTAGAGTGGCCATGCTCAAAGTCCTCTATTTGAAGGGCAGCTGCCTTAGGAGAAAGGTGGGATAATTAATTAATTAATTAATTAATTAATTTTGAAGGGAGTCCAGTTGAAAGATAAAGAACCACAAGAAATGAGAACAAGGAAGGGCCTTGAAGATGCCCATGAACACTGAGCACTTTGTCCTCCCTGCAGGAGTATCATCACCATCACCACCAGCAGCAGCATCTTGCTCCTTCTCTTTTTTGTAGGATACATCTCTTCTTTTTCTGCAAGATGTAAGCAGATGCCGTATCAAGACGAGGTCTCCTTAGAACAAATGGTGGCTGGGGCTGCATGTGGCTCCCAAGGCTCTTTTTGTACTCTTCAGTCCCTTCAAACCTCCTGAACCACCTTGTTCCCCCCCCTCCCCACCAGGTCCCCCAACAAGGGAGAATTGTTTCTCTTAAACAGAGACTGGATGGCCATCTGTCAGGGATGCTTTGATTTGGATTTCCTGCATGGCAGGGGGTTGGACTGGATGGCCCTAGTGGTCTCTTCCAACTCTATGATTCTATGATTCTTAGAAGCCCCCAGGAGTAGCAGCTCATCTTTAAAATAGGCTACAAAACATTAAAAATCTCAAATTTTAACAAAATTCTGGGATTAGGTGTTTGAGGTGTTGGTTCATTTTTGGCAGTCCATACATACTCTTCTGGTTCATGAGAGCAGAAGATTAGCCTCAAGACCCATTGCAGTTGCCCACCCTACCTTAGAGCATTTGAGGAAAACAGAACATAATGTTTTGTAGAATAGGGTGCTTGATTTCACGGAGCTCCATTGGGTCAAGGATCCAGGTCTCATTTTGGACAGAAAACTTTCTTGCTTAATCTGAAAATTTTGACCAGGATGCCATCAGCCTTGTTTTTTCATCCTATTTGTGGTTTCTGTTCTCTGCTCCAGAGGCCATCTCACCTGTTCTCTTTTTGCCTTAGGGGACAGTCCTCTGTGACATCATTCTTCTCAACTTCCTGAAGGGGGCAGATCAATATAAGGCCAAGAAGTTTGAAGAGGTGAGTCTTCTGTGGCAGATTCCATAGTTAAAGCTCACTAATTTACCTCTGTCAGAACACACAGGTTAACATGTAAGCCATTTACTCTCAACCAAGGGTCAAACAGGATATATACACCCCACTCACTCACTGATGGTGAAACATCAGGAATAAATTCCTTCAGAACATGGCCACATAGCCCAAAAAACCCCACCAAAAATTATTTTGCACAAATGCATTAAAAAAGCCAGGAGGGAAAGGGTGAGAAAGAGATAATATGGAGGTTACATGCATCATGTCATTTGAGCAAGCCAGGGAGAAGACTACAGTGCTGCAGACTATGAGCTTTCTGGCCACAGAAGCTTGGGTAGCAGAAGCACAAGGCCTGGTGGAAAATAGGGCTGGCAGTGAGCAATCCATAAGCCCCAGGAAAGCTGTTTCTGGGTGGCATTTTTGTGGGGGTGAGGGTTTTTTTTTAAGAAAAAAAAATTAAACTTGGGAGAGTGTGTTTGCTGCTGAGGGAGTGGGGCTTCTGTGAGTCACATCTGTGAGTCTCTAGGGGGTGGAGCTAGCAGCCTAGCACTGTGTAAGTCCTGCCAGCGATATTTGAAATAAAATAATGAATATATAATGAATATAAATATAAAAATTAAAAATTAAATTAAAAATTAAAAAAGAAAGGCATGCGGGGTGGACCATAGGAAAGGGACAGCAGAGTTAAGAGGAAGGAGGAAGAGAGGTCGCAGAGACTATCCATGGCACAAAAAGCTCCCACCACACTATTGAACAGACGTTTAGTAACACTAGCTCCCAAACTGGTATGTCTCCGTTTTCTTGTAATAATATGATTGCAGCAAGATTGAGGTCAAAAGCCTTGGGGAGGCAGATAGGGTCGCACTTTGCTCCTTCTTCTGGTAGATGATCTGCAGCAGACTGAGGGAGAAGAAATGTTCAGAATCTTGTAAGTGGCAAGGATTTATTTATGGTATTTATACCCTGCCCTTCAGCCCTAAAGGCTCTCAGAGCAGCTTACAATTATTATTATTATTAACTAAACAGTTCCCTGCCCTCACATTTATCCACACAGTTAATGGTGTTAATCTGTTTTGCATCCTCCTCTTTTCCCCTGTACCCTACTCTTGGCCAGGTATCAGAGAAAGTGTTGCATCCAGATACTACCAGCAGCCCTGTTTACCAGAGTAACCAAACACTGGGAGGTCGTTGTGAGGAGAAGCAATCGACAGATTCTGGAGCCTTCTCAATTGGGCTCTGACACACAAGGAACCTGGAAAAGGACTTTAACAACTTATCTATCATTCTCTATGTTATTGGTACTACCCTGCACAACAGCCCTGCATTTTGAAACAGGGGTGTAGCTAGGGGAGAGGCAAAATGAGGACATTGTTCCCCCCCCATAAGAATTATTCCACCCCAAATGAATTTTTTCTTGCTCCACAAATTTCTAGTGTTACAGTAACTTAAAAATTCCGTTAAGCATTCACAAATAAAAAGTAGACAGCGAGAGAAAATGAGCAGGCAAAGAAACAAAGGGAGTGAAAACACAGCAAACTGGAGCTCTAGGTTTGAACTACAATGCTAGGACTGAAGGAAGGGGACTGAAGGAAAATTTCATTAGGGACAGAATTCTTGTGAAGAATAATGCTATCATTATAACTCCCCCTCCATAGCTACGCCCTGGTGAGAATCCTCCTATTATTGAGGGCAGTGGTTGTTGTTGCTGCAGTTTTTACTCATGTTTCCCATTCTTCCTTTTCCCTTTCAAATTTTTCCTCAGGAACACATCATGGCCCGCCTCCTTGGGAAGCTCTCAAGTTTTCCCTAGTTAGATGCCAATTCCCTTTCCCCTTTTAAAGGAAACTGAAGTACTGTATTACCTAACAATAAGTAGAGTCATTGTGCTCCAGCACCAAAATATTAAGACTTTTTTTAAATATTGGAATGAATTAAGAAATATTAACCGAAGAAACAAATGAGCATCCAAAAGAGCTCTAAGAGAAAGCCAGTGAAATTGGAGGATACATAGTTTAAAGCATCTTAAACTGAAAAACCGATGTCTGTTGCTTAAAATAGTTCCTGTCATCAGTGCAGATATGGTACTAGTGGCACTGCGGTTGTGGCAGCCATCACCTGGGTTGAGTGAAGCATTCGTCCCCAGTTCTCCCATGTGTTGTCACTATTGTTACACTGAGCAAAGAGGTAATAACTGGCAAGCCTTAGGCAGTGTTGAATATTTCTGAAAATAAAAAAAAGGGCATGCATAATCTATTAGGAAAAAATATTGTGAAATTCCAAGCATTTGTTTTCATTTTCTTGAAATGTTGTTAGGAACTTCTTATGTCCATGACCTGTGAAGACAGTGCTAAACGCCCCTGAATGAGAAAGCACTGGGAATAATGTTAAAAGTCTGTATGATTTACAAAATTACAAGCGGGCTTTTTAAAGAAAAGCAGAATTTTGCAGCAAGAAGCACACTGGTAGTCTTGCTTCAGGTTACTCAGGAGTTTACCTTCTACTGATACAGATCACTGATCCATCTTGCTCAGTATTGTCTGTACAAGTGATGGAGGGATGCTCATATAGGGGATAAATCTGGCCTGCCAGTATGACTGGACCCTTCAGCATACAAATGTATGCATCATCTTGGAGCCAATTCCTTCCCAGTGTAACAACATGGACCGTTGCAGCTTCTCAAACCAATTCCAATTGTGCTAAACTCACAGCTATCTCTGTCTCAAATTCCCAACTGCCTACTCTTATATTCTGATAGTGGCCCGGTACATACGGGCAGGAAGCGGCATTCTAGGGTTTGGGAGTGCACAGCGACTGCACGCTCCTGAACCTACACACGGGCCACCATGATGACGCAAGCACGGTGCAGTGTCAGCATGTCACAGCACTGTGTTCACGTCATTGACACACGCCAGGGCTCCAATGGCGCCTTGACAACGGCACCAAAAGGAACTGCATTTTGCAGCTTCTTTTTGGGGCAGATCATTGTTGCAGCTGTGTGGGTGTTGCGGCAACAATCCGGGATAGAAAGGAGCGATGTCTCACCGTCCTTTCCTGCCTGTCTGTACCAGGTTAGTCCTCCCAGCCCTGATCTCAGACCCAACTCTACAGGTAAACTACTACTTCAGGAATAACATCTCCTAATCATAAGTTTCTACTGAAGAAACATTCGCTTTTACTGTTAACATTGACAATCAATCCATCGATTTGGCAAAGGATGGTCGTCTGTATTGTAAATCTTTTGGGGTATTTGTGGCTTGTGCCATGACAGCAATATCTGTGTGTGTCCCCTTCTGGGAACTATGGCATGTATATATATTGCTACAAGCTACCAGCATTTAATTGCTACTTTGGCATCCACAAGCATGGCTGTGCATGCAATTCCCTAGGGGAAGTGAAGAAAAACAAAATGTTCTATGCTGTTTTCTTTGACCATGCCACTGAAACATCTGTTTGGGAGAGGTGAGTCCTCTTGCCACATTTTCTTGTTTTCTAAAGTGTCTGACATACAGCCAGAAGACCCACTCTTTGTGACAGGCTTGCATACAGATAGAGAATTCAGATATCACAATGGAATTTTTGGTTGCCTTTATCCATGGGCTGATATTATGAAGGAGAAACACTGAATACTCCCGCCCCCATCATGATGCTGGCAGAAGCTTAATTTAGAATCAGCTTCCAGATTACATTGTAAAATTTGGCCCAGGAGCAAGTGCGCTTGCAGGAAATGACAGTCAGTGTTGAGAACAAGGGCCATAAATACTCTTCAGTAGTTTGCATGCTCTGAGTCACAAATATAAACATCCGGTGTGTCAACCAAATTGTCCCTAAATTAAAACCATGGAGTCCTGTTGGTGAATTACAATGACATAAGTTGAACCACAACTCATTCTGTTGGTCATTGCAGACTGAAAATTTCTACCAATCACACATAGACCAAAATCTCTTCAATCCACCTTTTCTCAGCTGCAACCCCCTCCAATCTGGGCATTTTCTGGTCAGTGAAAAGCAACAGAAGCATCCAGGTATGGTAGGCCCTTGGTTTCCACTGGAGTTTGGTTCCAGGTTCCCAAGGGATACCCAAATCCACAGATGTTCGTGTCTCATCAAATGCAATAGTGTAGTAAAATGGTGTCTCTTATATAAAATTGCAAAATTGAGGCTTGCTTTTTTGAATTTATATGTACAGTATATATTTTAATATTTTCAAGCTATGAATGATTGAATCAGTGGATAATGAATAGATGGATAAGGCAGGCCAACTACATTTTCATTTAGTTATTGTTAATTGTCATCAAGTCAACTTCAACTTATGGTGACTCTATCATCAACAGCTCAGCTCAAATCTTGCAGACTCAGTGCCTTAGCTTCCTTGATTGAATCTATCCACCTGGAATGCAGTCCTCCTTTTCTCCTACTGCCTTCAACCATAACAAGCCTTTTTGTTTTTTCTAGTGAGTCGTGTCTTCTCATCATATGGTCAAAATACTCATTTGGCTATCTTGACTTCTAGGGAGAGTTCAGGTTTGATTTGCTCTTGGACCCATTTATTCGTCTTTTTAGCAATCCATATCAATTTTATAGAATTCTTCTGCAGCATTCTGTGGAATTCTAGGGTTTGTAGTTTAGTAAGGCCCAAGAGCCCTCTGGCTGAGAATTCTAAATACCCCTCTCTAAACTGCAAATCCCAGGATTCTATATGATGTTGCCATGACAGTTAAAGTGGAATTATAGTGTCATAACAATGTAGTGTGATTGGGTCCATAAATACAATAGGTTCTGAGTACTTGACAGAAACCACCACCATTCCATATGCCTTCCTAATAAGGTTAACTAAAAATCTATGAAATAGATCCTATGATCTGACTGAGGCCATCCAAGTCATGGGAACACACAAACCTTTGACGGGCAAAAATAAAGATCAAATAAATCTTAAGTAGAAAGGAACATTTGCACAGTGCATTTGGATTGGTAGTGATGGGACTATCTGTCTGGAGCTGCTTAGGTTCACAAGATTTTTCTAGGTAACAGTCATAGGCACAAAAGACTGTGTATCGCAGAGAAGATTCTGAGAATAGTGGAAAAGTTGGCATACAGCATTTTCAACATGCTCCACTGTACTTCATAATTCTAACTGGTCTCCCTAATTTTCCAAGGTACACGAAGGGATTCACATTACACCATCATTGTCCTGGATATCTTTCTACCACAAAGTTTTCACACACTAAATTATAACAATTGATGGCATAAAAGTAGTTCACTGAATCAGGGGTGTCACTTGGGAGATGCATGGGGTTTGGGCCACACCAGATGACACCTTAAGGGGAGTTGACACCACTGCTCCCCAAACATCTGCCTTTGGGCAGAAACAGGCTGTAGTATTCATCTGTGTCCCTTTAAAATGATGAAGAGATGGTGTGAGTGGGCTGAGACTCAATGGGAGGAGAAAGGAGAGGCCCCAGGTTCTTTTTAAAATATAATTTTTTTTACATGTTATTTTTTTTTAAAAATTAAAAACTATTTTAAACTTTTCTTTAAAAACATCACATCTTACCAAATTGTCACTTTAACTACATGAAACTATGTACATCTAAATACATTTAGGTTGTGTATGATATTGTAATTTAAAGGTATAATTTTAATTTTCCCAGTTGTTTATGTCACAACTATTGCCATTACATTCTGAGATATATGGGAATAACATTTTATAAGTAATATTAGCACAAAAAGCATTCCTAAGGATTCTGTATGGAGGGGTATGAAAAGAGGTCAATAGGGGATGACATCATGAAATACCACACTAGGTGACACCAACCCTAGTGACATCACTGTACTCAGTCCAATCCCTTGCTTCATAAAGAGGGTTGGTATACTGATCTGAATAACTGTTATGACTAGGATGAAAACAGATTTTCTGAGCCATCCCAACATAGAGGGAAAGAAGGTTGTCATACAGTGTTCTGGCAGACATTGTTAAATCAGAGGCAGGTAACTAAAGCCCTCCTCAAATTTCTGGGCTCCCATTGATCCTCACTATAGGTTATGCTGGCTAGGGCTGTTGTGTTGTGCGGTTCCAATGACATCTGGAGGGCCACTATCACCCATGTCCTTGCTAAATGCATGTGATGGAGTACAAGAAGAAACTCAGAAAGCTCTGAGAAAAATACTTGGAGAAAAGCTTTCAGCACTGACCTTCACACTGGGGAACATAGGACATAAAAAAGAACTTTATGGCCAGATCCTCTCAGTGCACTATGGTTGCATAACTACACCAGCGTAGGTGATGGTAGCAGGAGAAAAAAAGGCCATGGGCACTGCAGCCAATAAGAAAGACATTGGAGAAACAAGTTGTTCAGAGCTGCCTGAGATCTTACATCAAGCTTCCACAATGCAACGCTCCACCCCACCATCTATTTTTTTTACAAAGAGGAGGTTATCCTGTAGCTCAGGGGTGGGCAACAGCATGGGGACCAAGAGCCAGCACACCCCTGGACTGCACCCCCTAGACAGAGACAGACAGACAGACAGACACATTTCCTATTGGGAAAATAAGAAAGTTTAGTTAAAGGAGCTGTTTCCAGATCAGGTGGATGAGAGGATTATTCTTTCTCACTTGCTAAGGGAGATAGGATAAGGAATATTTCATGTAGCCAACTTGCTTCTTGCCAGAAAGTGGATGCAGAATGGAGCAGAGGGTGAGCCCTAGCATCACTACAACAGGGAGGAAAGAAAAAAGCTAAGGCTGCATCTGCACTGCAGAAATAATGCAGTTTGACTCCACTTTGACTGCCATAGCTCAATGGTAAGGAATCTTGGGATTTGTAGTTTGTTGTGGCACCAAAGCTCTGACAGAGAAGAATAAATATCCCATAAAGCTATAAATCCCAGGATCCCATAGCACTGAGCCATGGCAGTTAAAGTGGTGTCAAACAGCATTATTTCTTCAGTGCAGATGCAGTCTAAATATGGAGTTGAAGGCTTTCACGGCCGGCATCCATAGTTTTTTGTGGATTTTTTCAGGTTATTAAGCCATGTTCTAGAAGAGTTTATTCACAAGCATCTGTGGCTGGTCTCTTCAGAGCTGCTGGTGAAACATCAGGAATAAACTCTTCTAGAACATGGCCTCATAGCCAAAAAAAAAAAAAAAAAAAAAAATCACAAAAAACTGCAGTCTAAATAATACATAGATTCCTGGAGTCTGCAAGGTGCAGTAATGTATCAGTTAAGGACATTATCACACTGGGGTCATTTTCACAACTATCGTGCTCTTCCATTCCATGTAGTTTCATATTGGGTTCTTATTCATGGGAATTTATTGTTAATGTGAAGTCACACAATAATAACAATTTCCAGGCATGCTGACCATGGGATGATCTTAACGTTGTGTGATAATCTTCACTCAATAACGTTTTAATGCTACTACTGTGCCACTTTTTGCCCCCAGTGTGATAATTTCCTAATCCAATGATGGCGAACCTTTTAGAGACCAAGTGGCCAAACTCAAAGGTGTTTCCACACCTGGTGTTACCCACTGCCGGGGAGGGGGGCAACTCCTGGGGATGGGACTTCTGTTTTCCATGGGTGGGACTTCCATGAGTGGGACTTCCCCAGAGACAGCTGAAGGCCTGGGAGGGAGGAGGAAGAGGAGGAACAGGCGTGCGTCTGTTCCTCCTCTTCCCCCAGCCTCCCATCTCACCGCATGCCCTTGTAAATGGCTTTGCATGTTAGAGAGGGCACACGTGCCATAGGTTCATCACCATGATCCTAATCCTTGCAAATTGAAGCAAGCTGCTGCTTTTATCACTGAGCTGAAGATCTGTACCCAACCCTTTCCTCTTGCCTGGAGCTAAGCCCCCAAAACTGGTGAATTTGAATCCTTTTCTCTTATCTGGAAAGGACCCATGAATATAATTCATATAATTAAACTCATATAATTAAAGACTAAAAGGAGTGGTGCTTGTTTTTGTAATGGTGTTCAAATCAATAGGTTCTCATTCAGATAACTGGAGTTGTGGTTTTCTGTCAGAAACCCCTGAAAATGAAGCAGGTAGTCCAGAGTTCTCTATAAGATTAATACTCAAGGTTAACATAAAAGAATGGGAACTCCATGCTGCCAAACTATGAATTTCAGTGTATTTGGGTCATTTTTTACTCATTTCTAACTTAGCACTGGGCTTCCCTGAATCACCCCCATCTGCTTCCTGGCATGTGTAAACTAGTATTTATTTCCATAACTATTTTTTAAAACAACAACAACATTTTTATTGAAGTGTTTTAATGGCTTATGGGTTTTGTCTTCCATTTTTAAATATCTATTCCTCTTCTGTGGGACTGAGTAAAAACTGTGGTTGTTTAAAAAATAAAATCAGAACATATCTTTAAAAATCCAAAACCATGAGGATATGTGGTTTTTCAATTAATTCGAGACTGTATGTGGTGAGAAAATAGAAATGTGAAGAATGCCACTTCAAAAAGTTAGATTTTTCTGACTTGTTAAACATTCTAACTAGAAAATGTTAAACTAGCTCTGGTACTAGCATTTTTACATGACCCACAAAATATAGTTCTGCAAAATATCAAAATAAAAATAACTAAAATACATCTTAATTCTTCCATATCAGAAGAATACAATGCAAATATAATGCCTAGAAAAATAATGTTATATAAAGAAGGAGCTATGAAAAATCTGGTTGTTGAAACATAGAAGTGAAAATCCAACCCAAAGTTATATGCTTCAGCCATATGTTCCAAGGCAATGAAGCATGGCTGACAGTTTGGGATTGGGGGCAGGGTTTTGCTGGGAGAAAAGCTCACAAGGGTTATCCTCACAGTATGCTTTTTTATTCCCTTTACAAGTCCTCTTCTTCTTCTTCGTCTTCTTAAAGTTCCCTTTTTGTTAGGAGGTTTCCAAAGTCTATGTAGTAAAGGGCTCAAATGGAAGACTCCAGACCAGGCTTCTCTGCAGTCAAGGCTGGGGTGGTCGTGCTGTGTGCTGCATCCCGCTCCTCCTGTCGCCTCCTGCACTCTCGCCACACCATGAAAGGATTGATCAAAGCCAGCAGCATTAAGACTATGAGGCCAATATTCACCTGAAAGAAAGGAAAAGGAAACCATACAAAAGATCAAGATCCCATTTTACACTGGAAGAACGTACATTTCCATAGGCACACTTCAACAAGCACAATTACAGAGAAGGTCTGGATGAGTTAGTGCCATTCAACTGTGCTATAGCATGAGTTTACTTCCTGACCAATCAGTGGCTGTTTGGGTCAAGCATGAACCTGCACTTTGGTGCCATCTGGCAGCCATTGCACAGCCTGAAAAACAGTGTTGTAAAAGAAGCTAGTGGGTACTCCTTGCATCAGTCAAAGTACATATGCAAGCCTAAGTGTCCCTTATATTAGTGTAAGGCGTGGTACAGACTGCCAGAAAGCGGCAGTCTGGGGCCAATTTTAGGGCTCGGGAGTGTGGAGCAACCGCTTGCTCCCGAGCCTTACCGTGCGCCAGCGGCACCATCATGGTGCAGCCCCAACCACATGGGGGCTGCCACGATGACACAAACCATGATGAAATGTCACACTCATGGTGCCTGCCATGGAAACGAAAAAGATCCCACTTTCAGTGGGTTCTTTTTAGTCCTGAAGGCGGTTGCACCAACCAAACACCGCGACCTCCATCAGAACTAAAAAGACCTGGTAAAAGTGGGTTATTTTTAGTTTGCGTGTCAGGCGCCATGAATGTGATGTTTCATCATGGTAAAAACGGGCAGCTCCAGCCTGCCCTTTCGGGGTGGTCTGCCGAGCCCCACCTTCACAAACAGATTTAAGCCAGTGACTTCAACACCTAAGAATCTTCTTTTCCGGGGGGGGGGGGGGCACACTGTTGCTCACAGATGTTCTAGAGCTTAAATTGAAAATAGTGAGTTGCAGTCTAGACCTGAGGTGAAATACCTCAGGTTGTGTATGATGAGCTCACATAATCTGCTGAGCTATGTGTAGACATCAGAGATTCATCAGGAACAGAAGGGCTCGAGGAAAAGAGTGGAAGGCCCATACTTCCAGCCAATTACACTGTAACCTTCAATTCACAGACAATATTAAGCCACTGGTCTGCCATACCTGACATAAATAGCAATGCTAGGATCACAGCCATTTAATTTTGACTAGGGAGCTAAAATGGACTATCCAATACAGTTCGAAGTTCAGGGTTGACCACACATTGGTCTAGTTTGATTCAGAGAGGTAGGTAACAAAAAAACTTAAAACTCCCTCCCACCCTAAAATGACGTTAAAACAACAATTCCCAATAAAATGCTCCCAATAAAATAAATCAGTATTCCACTTGAAACGACTAAAATACAGAGAAGCTTATAAATGAAATGAAATGAAATGTTAGTCTCTATTGTATTTCTAGAAGATACTAGATCTGGTTCAGCCTTCTTTGAAACTTTACAAACATTTGGATAGAAGAGGAATTTTTGGCAATGACATCTGCAAAGCAAAGGCAAGAGAAGCTCTATCTGCCAAATTTCTTTCATGTACATAATGACTAAGATGACCCATGTCCCCTTCTACAACTGATCACCCTTACTGAGTATAAAATAATCCAAATGACTCCACAGTGGCAAGATAATTTGAACTTCAGGCTACTGGATCCATCTCCACTATGCTTTGCTACATTTAGCATCCTCTTTAGCCCAATGACCAAATTCAAATCAAAGAGATTGTCAATGGTGGGCAGGGACAATGGCAAAAATGTCAGCACGTATTGTCAGGGATTTGAAGGGTTAAATACACAGCACACAGGGAAATGCTTGATGTGTGTGTGTTTGGCCATGAGCATTCAGCAGAGTGGCAAGGCTGATCAAGCTCAGCTGAAGCTCATTGGCTCAAGGACACTTCAGTGTCCAAGTGCACATAGCCATGGATGATGAAACCATGTGTCTAGATTGCACAGGAGACACATGACATTGTTACACACCTGAACTCACTGGGTTTGGGAGACCACATGGTCTGGAGACTATATAAACCCAGGGGTTGCAAGGGATTGCTTGTGGGTTTGTAGTAGGAGTTGGATTGGTATGGTTTGGAGTTTTAGAGATCTAGTTTTGTATAATAGCACTGTGAATAAAGAGCACTTTGGGAGACTTAGTTTCTCTGGTGGTTTATCAGAAGACGCTATAGCATCGGTTTGCTGTGTGTCCCCGGAGGTTCCTGCATTGCTGCAGTTCCTGGAAGACATCCAGTTGCTGTCATCCCAACTTGGACTTTGGAGCCACGCTTCGGCTTCTGGAAATTTGCCAGCTCTGCTCCAAGGGTCTGATTTAACCCTAGCACTTGTTTGAGTTGCTGATAGTGGTTGTTGGACCCCAGCAGTTGCGCTGACACGTATTAGCTTAAAGCATTTGTTGCCAGTAATGCAGCCATAGGAGAGGCCTTTCAACCTTTTTATATGAGGGAAAGCTCCATACGAAAGCTAGGAGACAATGAAATGATGGGGTCACGGGGACAGGGAAGGGGATTTGCCCATCTGGGGAATCCCAGGAGGGACAAATTTGGGCCCAGAGCCTGGGATTGCTCATCCCTACCCTACAAATGCTACCAAACTTCATTTTCCACATAATGGACAGGATTCTTCTGTTGGTGACATATACATATGTTAGCCTCTTTTTGGACAGAGCATAGGAATCAAACCCTTTGTCCTGAAACTGTCAAGCCCTGGGAGAGGCAACTTGGTTTTGCTGATCTCACCTTTTGTGTTTTACTCCCCCTTTGACCTGAAAGCAGCTGCTGCTTCATATCTGAAATTCCTCCCACCTCCATCCCATCCCTACCAATAAGCAGCAGTTTCAGAACCCTCTCCCTGGACTTGACAGCTACTCAGATGAGGGGAGCAATATACTCCACCTGCTCAGTGTAGGATCTCAGCCAGTAGATTCCCATTTGAGATTGTGACTGTTGCACAGTAAAAGAGATCCACTGGGGTATAAAACACTCACATAAAAGGGATCTTCTTTGAGTAGGCCCTTGATGAGTGAAAAGAAGGGATACTGCAGGAGAGACACCACAGCTGAGAGTCCCATTATCAGACCATATAGCTTCCCAAAGTGTTCCAGGGGGAAACTGCAAAGACACAGAGGGGGAGAAAATAAACGTTTATGGAAAAAGAGGAAGTCCATGGAAAAGTGGAATGGCCTTACTAACTGACCTTTTCTTTTTCTCAGCTTCACTGTGAATTGCTATTGCCCTGCATTTTCTCCACCTCTCTTTTTAACTATTTTTGGAAAGTAGTGTCTTTCTAAGGATGCTGCCTCCCTCCCTTGTAAGTTCAGAAAACAATGCAGAATGCTTGCTTGCTGCAGCTACAATATTTCCTGATCCATGACCTTGGCAAGTGTGATGTTCAATAGATTTTATGCATGGATTTTTATACAGAAAGGTCTGCACTTAATGTAATTTAACAATTATTATTATTATTATTATTATTATTTCCTGCCCTTTTCCCAAAACTGGGTCTCAGGACAGCTCACAACATTAAAAAAAACTACAATTAAAAGCATACAAAATAGTACATTAAAATTATTACAATATTAAAACAAGTTACATATTAAAAGAATAAAATACAATTAAAAAGATAAAAATGTTAAAAATACTTTAAAACAATACAATGCCACCCCATCTCATGCTTTCTGTTCTGTCTAAACAGGAAATGTACTTTTAACTCAACTCATCAGCACAAAAGAACCACCACCACCCCACAAGTCTACACACTTACAATGACCTGTCCTCACAACCTATTTTCTACAGTGTGTTAAGCTGAATACAACAGTCATTTCTCCACACTGCTGCCAGCATAGATGAACTGCAAAACAGAATCATTACAAAGCTGGATCAATAGCTCATCTAACTCAGTATTCTATGTTTGACAAGAGACCTGCCACAGAAGGATATCTAGAAAAACAGCAGTTGGGCTATGAACTCTGGAAGTTGCCTTGGAAGTTGAATTCTGTGTGATTGTGTGTGTGCGTATGCATCTGTGCATGCCCTCAAGTCACCCATCAACTTACTGTGACTCCATAAATTTCACAGAGTTTTCTTAAGCAAGGAATACTGACTTTCTCTGAAATTTAGCTTTAAGCATCTGGTATTCATTGGTGGTCTCCAATCCAACTACCAATGAGGGCTGACCCTGCCTAGCTTCTAGGATCAGGTGGGATTTGCTGCCTTTATGGTATTTAGGTAGTCTGTATTGAATTCTGAAAACACAGCCATCATCATCCATGAATATTTATAGGCAAAAAAAATTACAATCTTTTAAACACCCCTAAAATAGAAAGAGTTTGTGTGGAGACTCCAGTGGACAAGAGATGACTGATTGGCTTTTACAAGACAACCATTCCTGTCGCCTTCCCACCCCTGCCCCTGCAATCAATCTGAGTATCATTCAATATCAAAATTGCAATCCTACATTGTGCTTATTGAGCACCATTCTCTGCCAACACAGTTCCTCCTGACTATCCTTTCCTCCAACATGGAATGCAGTCTTCAAGTCCTGAAGCACACCCTACAGCTACTTAGTGGCTAGGGAACAGACAAGGAGCACCTGGGCAGCAGTTGAGCAGCTGAAGGTGAATGTCTGCTTTTTTCTAGCTCCAGAAGTATAGTCACACACTATTGTGGCATGTTCTAGCAACTAGAAGTTGGATTCTAGTTAGGTTGTTGCACAAGGATACTGAAAACCTCCTGCAAGATCCCCAAAATGACTTACACTGGAGAAACCCCAGGTGATGCCAGTGTATGTCACCAACAGGATTCCAGCCTAGGTACCGAGAAATTCTTATCTCTTTTCATCCTTTCCTTTCCATTTTCCCATCTTCACTAACCAACCAATTACTTACGCAATAGCCAAGAAGGCAGCATTGCCACCATAGAGGAAGGAGCGGCTCAGAACCTGCAGGATGAAGGTGGCATATTGTACAGGCAGCACTGGAATGGAGGCGCAAACTGAGAACGCAATACACTGCAACACAGTGATGACCAATGACAGCACACAGGAACGCAAGTCTGCAAGTGAATCTGGTACTTCTGAAAGACAGACAGAGAATGCACCTGGAGCAAATTCAGAATGAGACCGAGGGCCTTTCAGAGCACCAAAGGCCTTGGTTGGGCAGTTTTAAAAGTTCTCAAACACACATACCCTGGGAGCATCCTTCCTTTTTCTGTCCACGTTTGTGACGGTCAAGGATAAGTCCATTCCAAGGGGCACAGAGGACTCCACATAACTGAGTGAAGGCAAAAGCATTGGTGTAGTGGCTCACTGTTGACGGAAAAAGAGAAATTAAAGACAACAAGGAGTACTGCAAGGAGTCTTCATTATGCCAGGATTTCCATACATAAAACCCATGCTAGATGTCAATTTGAGTCTAGAAAGAAGTAAAGCCTAGGCTCCTTAGTTATCCAGATTGAGAAGCACCACCTCTTGCTTAAAAAAAAGGAATGACACCAAGGGGAGGGATTTCCTCTTGATTCCAAAATGAGCCATGTCTGGTAGGAGGTTCTTGCCAATACACGTATCCAAGCTTTTACAATTACACTATTGGGAATTTATGGCTCAGTACAGACCACCAGGATGCGATGTCCTGATGGTGATAGTAGGGCTCAGCAGCGCACACCAAAGAGATGCTGCCGAGCCCTACGATGTACAGGCAGCGCCATTACAGTGCCGCCCCACCCACACAGGGGCGTGTGTATGACGTGTGGGCGTTGCAGTGCCCACACATCATGCACAGGAAGAGATGTTGTAAGGGCTCCCCAAAAGGAGCCACTCTAGGCAGCTCCTTTTTTGGTCTGCAGCGTTGCCGCATGGTTTGGTTGCTGCGGCAAGGCTGTGGACCAAAAATGTGTGGTCTGTACTGCCCATTTGGTCTGTACTGCCCCTATGTCAGCTATTCATTTCATTCATGGACAGAGGCACCCTCTCAGGCAAGAACTGGGACCATGCTTCAATCTCAAAGCCTGTGAAAAATGGTATCTCTGAGAACTTTCCTGAGGTGAGGCAGACTTCCTCTCCTGCCAAGAGAAACAAAAGGGAGAGGTAGGACCAAATTCATGAAAGAAAAAAATAAGAAGCAGACCTCAGAATTGTGTTAAATATATATATGCCCATGGTCTTGCATTGGGAAATTCAGTGTAAAGTTACAACTAGGCAGAGCTATGCCTATCTCACCTGCCACAGGACTCACATGTCTCTTGTGGGGGTCCCAGGGGATGCCTTTGTTCTTGTGCACCTAGTTATAGGAACATAGCTAGATGCTCTTCTGCTGGCCAACAAATGGCTGTGTGGGATGAAGCAGGAAACTGTGCAAGAAGACTGGTACCAGCAGGAGCTTCATCTCGCCCTGCAGGCTCCAGTTGCTACTACATAGCCATAGCATTGCCACCTTATTCTCCCATTCCCTTCCCCCTTCCCCTGACTGGCTCAGAAGAAGAAAAAGGAAAGGAGGAAAGCAGAGATGACCTTGTGTTGTGTGCCGATTGTGTGGCGGCTTGAGTCTAGGGGCAGGCAGCACAGTGGAACTTCGCTTCCAAGCAGCCTTGAGAGAATAAAGGGAGTCCCTTTACTCTCTAGGACTGTTTGGAAGCCTCCCTCTCTTCACACCAGATTTGGGGGGGAGGGGAGGGGGAGAAGAAAAAGAGAGCTCTTAGCTTGGTACAGGTACTACGGTTGAAACATAATGAAAGAAAAAGTGCAATGATTAATGTGTTGAATTTACATAATCAGAATGCAAATTAATAATATATATAATTATAATAATTTCATTAATATGCAAATTAGATGTCCAGATATGAGGGGCTGGAATATGGCCTCTCTCTCTATAGATAGAGATATATAGAGAGAGAACTGAATAGTTCAACACACTATGAACTACAGCAAAACCTAACATTTGATTCAGAAGCCTAACGATTTGATTCATTGAGTATTTCTAGTCAGAAAACATCTCCTCTAACTCATTTTTCTCTCTCTGCATTTTTCTGGTCTGCTGCCCCATATCCATTCATCTCAGTAATTCTTTATTCGTCTCCATGTGCAACTTTTCATTTTGTTTCTGCCATTGTCTAAATACATTATTACTTCTTTCATGTCTAATTTTGGTTGTGGATCCCATTCTCTTACCCAAACCAATTGCCATCTGACTTTTCCCCCCACCCACCTGCCCCCCAGATTCTCTGGGTTCTTCCATACCAAGTGAGGCATTTTTATCAGCCAGTTGTATCAGCATAGGGTTGAGTGTTCCAATGAAGAGATAGTGGCGCAACTGCATCACTGACAGCCATATCATATGCCAGAAAAACAATTGAGAGAAGACACAGCTCCAGAAGGAAACAGCAGCTGGCTCCTTGAAGTCTGATGTTGTTTCAGTATGACCTAAAAAGAAGGCTGCAGGTGGGCTGATGTACAAGTGAAAGACCATTTTGTGAATAAGTTTCATGCCACTGTCTAGACTGTATTATTTTTATGAACATTGTAAACAAAGATTAGCTGAACATGTAGACATCTAAAGAACAGAGGTTCAAGTTGATTTCAGCCCAGGTAAGGATGGTTTTAGGAGCTGTATGATGTTAAATGTGCATACATTTCTCACGAATTTAGGCAATAAATTCATACATCCTGGAGAGCCAAACAGAGTGAAAAATTATGACATTTAGTTTAATTCTGTCTTCCTGCACACTGAAAAAAGAGAACAGCTGGATGTTGTAGGCCAAAATTGCATGGGGCTTTATTTTTCAGCTTGGAGTACACAACCTGTAGCCCTGGGTTCACATGTAGTCATAGGCTGCTTACTGTTTAGTCAATGAAACTCCCTTCTCTCCACCATGGATAGGACTCTGTCCACTGGCTTCCATAAGATTGAAGCAGCTAGTACATACCCTCCAATTGTCCTAGTTTGCCAGGGATGGCCTTGGTTAATTATCTTCTCTTCCACTTTCTCAGTTGCTTTTAAGAAGTTCTGGTTTCTCTCCCATCTTCCTACTTTCCCCCTTTGTTTTGTGCTTAAATTGTTGCAAACTGGTTTCAAAGTGCAAATGTAGTTTGCATTCAATTAATAGGAGGGAGAAAAAATAAGGGGTTTTGCCCTGCCCAATAGACTCATTTGGTTTGGTTTTTTCCTTTTATTCAGGCTTTTGTGGAGCCCTGGTGGCGCAGTGGTTAAATGCCTGTACTGCAGCCATTCACTCAAGACCACAAGGTTGCGAGTTCAAGACCAGCAAAAGGGCCCAAGCTCGACTCAGGCTTGCATCCTTCCGAGGTCGCTAAAATGAGTACCCAGACTGTTGGGGGCAAATTAGCTTACTTGCTAATTAGCTTACTTGCTGTTCACCGCTATGATCTTTGGAATAGCGGTATATAAATAAAACAAATTATTATTATTATTATTATTATTGTAAACTTACTGCATAAATGTCAGGGTTTCTCTACTTAAAACAGTAACTTTGGAGATTATCATACTATCAATTTAGCACAAACCAATTGGCATAGTTCTGATTTGGCAACAGTCCTGACCATATGATGCAGTGCACAAACCGCTGTTATCCTGTGTTAAAACTGCCACTTTTTATTTATAGGTAGAACCCATGAATGACCACAATTACACACTAACAATACAAACACTGGACAAACCGTTGTTGCACAATCTCATGAGCTTGTTGGCGTGAGACTTTACCACTCCCTCACTTCTAGTGATGCCGAAGTTGCACAATTACGCGTGTGCAGCTTTTTTTTTAAAGGTCACAATCTCAAAAATGCTGTTAGTTCCTGCCGCTCTTATTGTGAATACATCCCAGTTTTCAGGGGAAAGTGCAATCTAACGCATGACTGTAGCACTAAGGTAGTGGTTTCACTTATTATCACTTATCATGGTGTGATAATCTTCTTTCTGTGTTGCTTCTCACTACTAAGTTTTGCCCTCTTGTTGCCTGATCACATCCTTTTAAGCACACTTCGATGCTGCTCAGCCACATATGTCCTGTTTTTCATCTACAAAATCTTGGAGGGTATAGCTAGTAACTGCAGTTAAACAACAATCTCTGGGAAAGCATGCTAAGATATGGAGTGGGGAATATTTGTCTGTGTTCACATGCATGCAAACACATGCCCCTGGATTCCCACTGACAATGGATACAACTCTCAGGTTCAAAACAACTGGTCCCCCTTGCTCTAAATGGAATGGTGGGGATGGCGGCCTGGCTGGGAATTATTAGTACCTAGATTGTGAGGGAGGAGTGATGGAGGTGGAAGAGAGCAGTTTAATTCATGATAGCATGGTAGTGAGTGCCTTCACTGCTGGTGTATCTGTTCAGAGAAGTATGGTGTAGAAAGCACACTCCACATTGCCTGACAAATACTGCTAAGACAGTAAGTAACATGAGCCTTGCATCACAATTATTGTACAACTAGTCAGTAAAGTCTAATATGTCTTGACTAGAATCTACTGAATAGACACACAGAGAAGTGAAGCAGGTGAAACCTCTCAAACCTCCAGAAATTGCCCACTCCTGAACAGGCTGCCTCCCCAATATAAATGAGGCAGCGGTCTCTGCAGAATTCCTGTATAGCAAATCACAGCAAGTTAGCTAGAACACTGCTACTCAAAGTGGTGGCCCACAGACCAGTGCCAGTGTACAAGCTGTCAACTGCCAGTCACCAAAACAGTTTCAAAGAAAGAAATAACTTTAGCCAGTGAGCACAAATATCCTTGGAACACTGGGAGGTGGGAATTGCTAGTGCCCCACAGCAGCTAGCTAAAGACTCGAAACAGATGGGGGGGAAACGGTGCCTTCCGCACAGTATGGGGGTGTGTCGATTAGATGATGCACACCTCCAAACCATGTGGAACAAGTGCAGCTGTGCTGGGACTGCCTAAGGTGGCCCAAAAAGGAGCAGATAAAATATGCTCTTTGTTGTGCCTTGTCTGGGACCGTAGCAGCAAACAGAACTGATGCATCCATATCACTCCAGTTTTGAGGTCCCTCCACTGGCTGCCTATTGGTTTCCGGGCCCAGTACAAGGTGTTGGTTATTACCTTTAAAGCCCTAAATGGCTTGGGTCCAAGCTATCTCAGAGACCGCCTCCTCCCATACAATCCTCCCCGCGCTCTCCGGTCCTCTGGGAGGAACTTGTTGCAGCCTCAAAAATCGAGGCTTGCGGCGACCTCCCGGAGGGCTTTCTCTGTTGTCGCCCCCAGGCTCTGGAACGGCCTGCCGGATGAGATCCGTCAATTAACATCTTTGGACAGCTTCAAAAAGGCTGTCAAGACGGATCTCTTCAGGCAGTCCTTCCCAGATTGAAATATCCCGGCCTCAGGATCTCAAGATTTCCCCCCTCCTCAGTAATGTCTCCAAAGCCCCTTTTCTTTAGAATTGAAGTTGCAGTGGTTTATTGGTTGGTATTATTTTGTTTAATTTATTGTTATTTTAACTAGTTATTGTGGTTTTAAATTAGATATGTTGTTTAATAACTTTTTAAGGGGGGAGGGAAATATATTGTTTTTATGCTGTATGTTATTTTAATGTTGTAAACCGCCCGGATTGGTTCGCCACAGGGCGGTATATAAATAAAAATTTATTATTATTATTATATTATTATCCAGCTGATGCATCTGGTGATTATTAGGATGAGAGGAGCCTCTGGCCACTCTTTTTGCCCTATCTGCTTCACCCCTAAGAAGCCTTGATCTAAAGAGACTAGGGTATTATCATTCTTGACTACTATGAAGATCCACCAGTTAGAATCTCTAACTATAAATCCTACCAACAAGTCTCAGTTCCTACCTTTGCTTGCAGTCACTTTTGGGGTGGCATGTTCTTCACTGAGTGCTGAATCAGGATGAAGATTTCTTGAGTCCTGGGCTTCATCATCATCCAGGCTCCTGGAACAACGTTTTTCTTCATAGGTACGATATGACTGGGACCTCCTCTGACAGCTCAGCCTGCAGGCAAAGGCAACTTGATTTACACCTGCCTCCTTTCAGACACCCTATTTCCCCACACTTCCCATACAAAGAGATAAAGCAGAAGTTCTACAGAAGATCAGAGAGTCAGTGACATCTAGATGCAAGGCAGTCTATCAATTATTTCAGACAACGCCCTAAAACAGGAAAATCACAAAGCCAAGTCAATAAAGTTTCCAAAACTTTTCCCCAAAACACATTAACTATAAATGGAAAATCAAATATGCAAAGGAGGAGGAGTCACAGGAAAGTGAAAATTCAGATGTGGTTTCCTCTCTTCACAAGAAGTTCCATTCATATTACATTCCAATTAACATTTTCTCTAGATCATACTGCTTTTCATTCCTTAAATGTTTTGTTTGTATAAATACAATGGAAATGGTGAAGTGAATTATTCACCAGATCAATATGTAGTTTCTTTACATACTTCCTTGCAGGTAGGTTTCACAAAATACAGTGAGACTTAGGAGTTTATCACATGAGGCTAGTAAAGTGGAATTACAGTAGGATAATAGTGTCTGGCAGATACTTATCACATGACTTTGTGTCTTTCCTGTTGCTGCTTTGCATTTCTATCACTGGTGGTGAGCACCTTTTCATTGATCTTCCCCTCTCAATGAAAAGGTATGCTCTACCAATAACTTATCATGTAATAAATACTTGTCAAAGATGCTATTATCCTGCTGTACTTGCATTTTACTAGACTTGTGTGATAAACTCCTTAGAGATAAGCTATGGGTGGCATGAAAACAAGGCTAACAGTAGCCAACAGAGAGGCAGATTGGCAGACAGAGGGACAAGAAGGGAGAGGGGTTGACATTTGTTGAAAAAGGACACAGAAAGGAGGCAGCTGCATATCAGTCAGGGATATACAGAAATGATGCTTACCCATACGTATATCCTGGAGGCAATGGATAAGGAATATGATGGCGGGGCATCAGGAAGAATGTGCGAACTATGTGCCAGGCACTGCAGGTTGACATGAAGAGGAACATGGTTCTCAACGAGAGGCCCTGCTCATACAGCAGCTGTAAGGAAACAGCAAACACCTGATATATCCTGGCTTATCTTTTTACTCTTTGATCACTGCCCTTCCTCAGAACCTCAGCAGAGGAATAAAGACTCAGTTCCCACCTGCTACAGTCTTCAGGTTTATCAGCTCCTTCTAGAAACTGCCATTGGATTTCTTTATTCATTTATTTTAAAGTGAATGTTAAAGACTACATCTAGATTGGCCACCAAAGAATCAGTGGAGTTTACACCTTTGTAGCCTGCCACTACTGCCACCATCCCAGTTAAATCTCTCTCCAAATGGCTTTTCCTTCTGTTAAGTCCTTGAGAAGCCTTAGGTGGGGAGTTTCCTGCATGTGTTCCCAAAGAGTCTATAGCAGAAGGGGCTTCTGGTCTCTGCAGCTCCATTATTCATTCTGTCCCAGGAGGAACCATAAAAATCCATGCATCAGCAAATCACATCTCAAATCCCTGACTGTGCAGAAAATTTCACTACAAGATGTCTTGAGGAAACTGAGTCATGAATTAGGGAAGCAACACAATCACACACATATGCAGGGCTGAGCCAAAGCTGGAAGAGAAACCTTGTGGGATGAATCAAGTCTTCCATTTTTTAACCACAACTTTCTATTAAAGTCACACAACTATGCACATCCCCCCATCCCAGCTTTCATCATCTGATTGTTTCTTAATAGTCCACACGAGTTCTCTCATCAGATCATAGCAGTTTTTTTAACTCAGTCCATAATTAGATGGTGTTGACAAAAATGCCTCCCAAACTCATTGCATACAATTAGGTTGCAATGCTAAACAGGGCAGAGACTCCCCCTGTGTACTGTGGTCAATGTAAGTATAATACTGTGAATATTTCCAATAATCCGTTCAGAAAGTTCTTGGGTCGATCAGCTGCATTAAAATAGGAAACACAAAAATCACCTAGTAGGTTCAAAGCAAAGGGTCTTTATTGGGCCCCTAACCAGAGATGGACTCCCAGGGTGGTTTGCTAGAAACACTGAATAAAAATAGATAACTAAAGACTCTGGATCAGAGATGTGATATCCAGCCTGAGCATGGTAGCATTGCCTTTTTGGACCACAACTCCAGATTCCTCAGAGATGCAGACACTGGCTCAGCCAGGTTCCTCTGCTGCTTGCCACCCTAATTAGAAGAGAGAGTGCCGGCAAATGGACTCAGCCAGTTCCTTGCAGAAGCTTTTCTCCAGGCTATGGCTAACTCCACAACTGATTTCATTCCTCTGTCATCTTACAGATCAGAGAAGGCAACAGAGGAAGGAAGTATCATTGGCAGGGGTCTTGAGGACTCTTCCTCTTGAGACTGCAGCTGAGTCCCAAGTGGGCTTCATTTCCCATTCCCATTCCCTCGTCAGGGCAAGGAAAAGAGAAAGAAAGCCAAAAGCTGACAATCACGTATTTACTGTCCTGCCCAGTCTCTATTCTGAAAGAGCCAAAGCCTCATGGGAGAGATGGAACAGGTTATTTGGCTAAATTTTGCCAGCCAGCTGGAGATTTGCCATCCTTGATCTCTATCTTCAGTTGTTTGCCCCTTTAGGACTGCTGCTTGCTTTTTTTCTGGCCATAAAAACAGATAAAGGAATCCAATAGAACTGGGAAGAAGAAATTTCTAGACAAGGCTGTCTTCTACTCTCTGTCTAAAATATCTGCCAGTTCAACAGAAAGGTGATGATGTCTTAGCCCATCACACTCTCTTTCCATGTTAAAGATTATAGAGATTGTAATGGCTCTGTGCCTAGAGTGATGACCAAGCATCAGCAGTATTATCAAAGCACACACCATTTGAGACTGGCCATGCTGACTTGAGGAATCTGGGTGCTGTAGTCCAAATGGCAACTGAAAAAATTCACAAGAGCAGCAAAAATAGTTTGTGTGTTTTTGTTCTGTTTCAAATAAATGGCAATAAAACTCCTTCTTTCTTGTTCTTTAGAAAACAGACACCAACCTTAATGACAAGAAATACAGCAGAGGAAGAGTCAAAGGCCCCATTGTAGAGGGTAATGACAGTGGAGCGATGTTTTCCAAATAGGTTCCCAACCTGTAGAGAGAAAATTTAAAAGAGAAAGACAAATCAGCTTGTTCCTGGAAGGATCACTCTAAAAAGGTCTAATTCTCTGCCAGTGTGAAGAACTCAGAATTATCTTAGACCATAACAACTACAGAGAAATAACCCCACTAACAGGTCAAAAGCAACTCATTCTTCCAACAGTGAACTAACATCTTCTATTGCTGTACCTGCTTTTTGCTCTCTCTGTGGGGAGGGCATGTGTGTGTGCATGCGTGTGTGTGCATGTTTTTACGCTTCAGACTAGCCTTAAATATCTTTCAGCTTGCAAGTAAAACTCTGAACCTTTTCCCTCTGCTTTTCTTGGCTTATTTTTATTATCTCACAGTGGTAGTCTAGAAGAAGGAAAATGGTACCGGACAAGCAATCAGTTGCTACAGATTCTGTAGCCATAGAAAATGTCATTCAGTAAGCAGAACAGTCCCACCCCTGCCCTGAAGTCATGAAGGTTCCTCTGTAAACAATCTCTGCCCTGAGTTCTCTATCACCCTGGCCCCCCAAAAAACCAAGATGACCAAATGGGCAGAGCATCTAACCTGCATATTGGTGAGGATAAGGAGGATACCACCAATAGACAGAAATGATAGTGCTGGAAATAGCATCACTGCAGTGGCTGCAAGAGGAGAAAAAATGTTAGTAGAAGGCTTGTCAAAGCCACAGGCCTATCACACTCACAAAATACAGACACAGATGGGTAGCATCTTACCTTAAGCAAATTTCTGGACCTTGCACATGCAGCAATATACTCAAAAGCCCAGTACCAAAATATGACCTGGATTCACATTCGGTGCTCATCTGCTACACAACTACATCATGCAAACCCACTGGCTACACAAAATGATCAAAATTATCCAAGGAATCTCATATATCATCCCAATGTAAATTTTGATGCCACATCAGAGGACTGAGAAGTTCATAACAGGAAAGAAAATAATTATATTGGTTTTAACTGTCTTCGGATATCAATTAAGACAGGATGCTGGCCAGGGATGTGCTGCTTCTTTTCCCCCAACTGCTATAACAGAGTTTTTTGTGGGTTTTTCAGGCTATGTGGCCATGTTCTAGCAGAGTTTCTTTCTGAAGATGCCAGCCACAGATGCTGGCAAAACGTCAGAAAGAAACTCTGCTAGAACATGGCCACATAGCCCAAAAAACCCACAAAAAACTATGGATGCGGGCCATGAAAGCCTTTGACTGCTATAACAGACCTACATAACTCAGCCACATTGAGGAAGGCAGCCTTCCTCAATGTGGCATCCTCCAGCTGTTCTATAATAACTCCCAAAATTCCTAAACCATTGGCCACACTGATTGAGACTGATGGGAGTTGGTGTCCAATACATCTGGAAGGTGCAAAATTGAGGAAGACTCACCAATTACCCTTCCACACACAAAGGTATTTCTTGTTACATGCCTTCAAGCCAATTCCAGCTAATAGGATATTGCCTATCCTAAGGTTTTCTTGGCAAGATTTATTCAGAGGAAATTTGTCATTTGCTTGCTGTCGGGTTGAGAAAGTGTGACCTGACTAAGGTCACTAAGTCAGTTTCAATTCAAACCTTGGTCTCCCAGAGTCCTAGTCCAACAATCAAATTACTATGGCACACAGGCTCACTTATATAAAAGTATACATGTCCTGTTTATCATATGAAATTCACTTCTGCATCTGGCAGTGTTTTCACACATGCACAGACACAATAAGATGAATATTCAATCTGACAGAAACTAGCTCAAGCACTGTCACCAAGAAAGCTCTGTACTCACAGTGCTCAATTCTTAATACATTTGTTTTGCAAATTTGGCTACCTCACCAACAAAAACGGGTTCAGGGAATCCTTGGCCCTTCAAATGTTTTGACTTCAACTCCCAGAAGTCCCAGACAGCATGGACAGTGGTAAGGGATTGTGGGTGCCACTCCAGCAAAATGGAGCAGACAGCAACAAAGAAGGCTCTTTTAATAATAGAATATAAGAAAATATTATGTCCTTGACCTTCATATGAAAGTGGCATCTGTCAACATTTCTTTTCTGCACAATTATTAAATATACAAGATCCCTATCCTGATTTTCAGTTAACAATCTGAACTTGCACAGGATGCAAGTGGCAAGGAGCAAGCCTCCACAAGCCATCTTGAAAGGTAAGTGCTGGCTTTATTTCTCTAGAATCTATCATCTGGATGAGGGGGACATGAAACATGGTTGGGAATGTTCCCTACCATGTTTCATGTCCCCTCATCCAAATGATAGATTCTAGAGAGCTGCTGAATTTTAATTAACCTAAATACAGGCTGACACATACATGCTTGGAGACATCCTAGTGGTTGGTTCCAAGTACAGTGGTCTAACTTCTATTGGTTAATCCTAAGTACAGTCAGCCCTCCATGTCCACAGATTCTTTTATTAACAGATTCTTTATCAACAGATTTTTAAATAATAATAATAATAATAATAATAATAATTATTATTATTATTATTATTATTATTATTATTATTCCCCAGTTTGAAAATATTTTTTTAAAGTATAAATTCCAAAAATCAAAGCATGATTTTGCCATTTTATATAAGGGACACCATTTTATTATGCCATTGTATTTAATAGGATGAGCATCCACCGATTTTGGTATCCATGGGAGGCAGGTCCTGGAACCAAACCACAGCAGACACTAAGTGCCTGCTGTACAGTAGACTCACCAAATCACTTGCTGAATGGTGAGTCAACACATAGGTAATTCAAACTGATTTAATAGCTCTACTCTAGTTGGAAATACCAGTAGTTTCATGGCATAGATGAGAGATTGGATCTTTTCACAGAGTTAACATGCTGTTCTAGCAAAAACAAACCACAGAAGGCTGAAGATGACAGGTGCTCCTTCCCTGTCCCCTGCACAACTATAGTTCCTATCCTGCTGGAGATTGTCATCCCAAATAGTTCAAGCTATTGAGCCTGGATCTTTATTGCAGAGCACTCACCTGCTGTGGAAAATGCAATGAGGAGGGTGCCAGTAGTGTAGGAAGATCTGGAAGAGAAAGAGATCCCCTGACCTGAGCTACCAATAGGCAATGGGTTGTAGGCACATAAGTATGCAGGTGAATTAGTCTCCCTTCAGTCCCCATCAGACATATTCATCAGCTTCCCATCCTTTGGGGGGCAAACAGATAGACAGCTGTGGGGATCATGGGCAACAGAGGAGAAGACACCAGTATGAGAAATTTGGAATTGAAAGATCAGGTGAAGACAGAGGAAAACTGGAGGTAAAGAAAGGGAACAATGCTGAGGAAGAAGAGGGGAAGGATAAAATCAGAGGCAGGAAAAACATCAGAGAACCAGTGCACAGGGAGTAAAGCTACAGTATTTTTAAAAATTAGGTTCAGTTCCTGCTAGGCTTATTAGTATATTTAAACTCTGTGGTTTAATTTTATTTCACACATTTTAGACCAAACTACACGTGAAGAAAAATACTTCCACATATAAAGGGAAACGGCATCATCTGGAGGGACTGATTAATTTGAGGGATAACAGCATACTTCAGAGAGATTAAACACTTTTGCTCTCCTGCTGTTATCCAGAGACATATCCCTCTTCTGAAGCTGCTATGTGCACTGAGTGAATAAAACCTCCTTGGAACCATTAAGAAGTTTCTTCCCAATTGAAATAGAAGCTTCAAAGGAAGAATATAAAACTTCCCCCTCCAAAACACTATTGTGATCTCAATGATCAATCCTTTCTCTCCGGTGACACTATTTATATTTTTGTAAAACTACACAGTGAAAGGAAAGTTGTGTTTAAGTTCACCTCTACTTTGGCTCTTACTTTAAAGGATCATTTTGGTAACTCCTCCTAAAAAGTTTGCATATGTGCCATATAAGTCAATTGTATAAATTGTTATAATAGTAATATAACTCCCACAAAAGATCAGTTACTTGGATAAATTAATATTTTGAAACATGGTATTTACATAGTGCCAGCATCCTACAGATATGTCATATTTGGCACTGGAAGAAAACAGAATGAATTTTAATTGTCAGATATTTATTCATTGTTGACTGTCACAGTGGAAAGAGAAATAACAAATTTGACTAATTTCTGATTGCTGTTTGGTTCTCTCGCCAGTGAAGAAAAGTGCAACTACTATCAATATATAAATTCCCACTTTTTCCATGAGACCCTTTAGCACAACCCCTAAAATAAGCCCTACCCTTCTACAGCCAAAATCAAATATATGTAACTGAAATAGAAGCCTTCTTTCCCTCAGTCCCTCCCCCAGCTGCTGGTTAGGGGATTTAGGGGCAGGTGCAAAGTAATTTTATCAAGTTATGGACTCCCACCCCTCACCACATTCTTTGAGGGGAAGTAGTCAGTTGTAGCAGAACACACATACACACTGCATTCAGCAAAGTTAATGAAGACCCAGATCTTTTGTATTATATCATAATAAAACATCTCTGGTTAGCATACTGTGGTTTCTAGCATTGTTTCATAATTCTAGGAACAACAGACAACCCATTAAGCCCACATATACACACTCACTCTCACTTCCCTGCATCTGCTGAGCAAAGGAGGGGAAAAGATAATGGGGCAGATGAGATATAAACTTCACTTTCTCCCCAGTTCCACCCCTCAGCTGATCACTAGAAAACAGCACAGGGCCACAGTGGTCTGTAGAGAAAAATCTGTGCTTCTCATCTAATTTGCAGCCACTCCACTGAGCGGCATTTCTCCCTTTCCTGTTGGTGCTCTTTAGCTAAGCTGCAGGAAATCAGCTGAGCAAAAGAGGGGAAAGATGATGAAACAAGAAGAGCATTGGCAGAAGGCTTTTAGGACAGATGGGGAATCCCTGGCCCATGGACTGGAGGATAGGTGTCCCTCCTATAAAGGAATGCCAAAGCAAGTACCAAATCATGATATGCCCCTTGGCCACCCTCCCTAGTATTTAACCCTGTACAGAGCTTCTGTGAATTCACCAAGAAAGAAACCAGCAAGCATCCAATCCCTCAAAGTGTTTGGTTCTCTGCAGCTGTAACTGCAGCATGGAGCAGGAGATTACTTTGGCAATGAGACTGGGAGCACAGCAATTGCTAGTCAATCCTATAGGTTGACTATAGACATATGTGCAGCACAGAAGGAAAGTTTCATTTACAACAACCTGCTTGGCTCCAGCCTCTAGTCTCAGCTAGAAGGAAAACTTTCCTAGCTTCATTCCACTAGTGGGCTTACTTCTTCACTGCACTCCCCACCCATCATCAGTTGGAAATTAAGCAGGCTGGCTTGACAAAATTGCCTGCTCTCAGGTTCCCTCTGCCTTATGCTGTTTGGCTACAAAGTGGAAGGATAACCAAGCTAGTCTCTTTCATTGCCAGGCTAAGCACATTTGCTTCATCACTCTTCTTTTCCTCCTTGTGTATGTTGGCAGAGCTCCTGGGGAAACAAGTGGAACTTTATGCCTGCATTTTCTAAGCTGTCTCCTTGTCCACTAGGCCCTAACCTTTTGTTTATACCTTAACAATAAAAGCCTTAGTGTGATGGATGCAATTCAGCCAAGAGAAAGCACTTTATAAACATGAGAGTGAGCAGCTGCAAGTGCTTGACCCTCCTGTCATGATCAACTCAGAGACATAGCTTTGTTAGTCTGGATAATCAGTATGCAAAGGAATCCTATAGCACTTTTGAGACTAACTGTCCTTTGCATACTGTCAGAATCAAGTGAGTAAAAGTTTGCTAAGGTATGTGAGTGTGTGTACAAAAACAGAATGTGCTTACTATTATTCCACAAAAGATAGTTTTAATTTCATTTCATATTTTAAAATTAGCCACTATGGAGGACGTTTGGATTAGCACTGCTCTCTGAAAACATTCTCCAGATTCCTCTTGGAGAGTTACAAATGTGTAGAGTGCTACACAGTGACTCCTATGCTGATCTCCCCAGTGCCCACTTATGGCTCAGCAGCCACTGAGATTGATGGGGGTTTGTTCCTCTGTCGATTGGGAAGCAACTAACATAATGTTCTCAGTCCCTCCTGTGAGCAATCTCCAGTGTAACAGACAGAAATAGGGTCCTTGTTGCAATTTTGTGACAGAGAACTTTGTGCAAGAGGGGAGAAGTATAAACCAGCTGCTTCCCAATTGAAAAGCAAATAGACCCCTATCAGTCACAGTGACTGCTGCCTAGTAAATGGGAAGTGGGAGACTTTCATGGTCCCAATATATTGCCCATACTAGGGGCTATGTGGGGATTGTGAATATAAGAAAGTCACAGATGTTTAAGTCTAGGTTACGTATTCATAACTGCCCAACAGGATTCTGACCCAGAGCTATTTTGACAGGCTTCTAGTGTGTGGTGTCTTTATGGTTAAATCCAGGGGAAACAGGGTGACCGCATGTAAAAGAGAAAAGGACTTCTCCACCTTTTAACAGTTGTTGTTTTTGTGTGCCTTTGTTTTTGACTTATGGCAACCCTAAGACAAACCTGTCACAGGGTTTTCTTGGCAAGATTTGTTCAGAGGAGGATTGCTATTACCTTCCCCTGAGGCTGAGAGCATGTGACTTGCCCAGGTCACCTAGTGGGTTTTATGGATGAACTGGGAATCAATCCCTGGTCTCCAGAGCTATACGCCAACACTCAAACCACTAGGCCACACTGGCTCTTAACTACTGTGCAGCAGTCCATTTCCATGTGTTTCAGAAGTATGAAGGCACACTGATTTTAGCTAGTTTTGTTTAACTAAAGTTTGAGAAATCAAAATGCCATTTTCTGCATATAACACAGTGTTCTTTTCCACTGTCTAAAATGACAATCTTCAGAAACGCTATTCCCATTTTAAGGCTGCCACAATTTTTTTTTAAAAAAAAATATTAATGTGATGGAAGCAATTACGGTTACTTAAGTGCAGTTTTCTGCATATGCTAGAAATAGTAAATAATTTTGTGGACTCGAAAAGAGCCAACATTAATGTATTCTCTGTTGCACAAACACTATTTATATGTAAAAACTTGAATGACTGAATGACTGAAAAATAAACTCACAACATTTACTGTGATACAACTACAGTCTGTAACAGAATAAGACTGTATAAGTGCATGAGAACTACACTGTATCATTTAAATGCAGAAAAATATGTTTCACCATGAAATTTATTCAAAACTGTAATTAAATTATGGACATTTAGGTTGCAATAAGTATTTCTAGACAGAAAAAGTGTATATCACAACACAACTGAAATGTTTCAGTTATTAACTGATAATCTGTTACTTCTCAATTCATGAGCCATTTCACCTGTAAAGAAAATGTAATCATCTCCACAGCTTTGTCACATTTTCTAAGCAAATTTATTTCATATATTTTTCAGCTCTACTAATACTGTGATAATGTGTTTTCTTCACTGGACAGGGAACTAGACTGAATTGTCCAACACTAAGATCCTGGATGAACTTGGTGGAGCTATACTTTTTTTCTCTCTCTCCACTCATGCAGGGCTGCAGCTACAGAGGGAAGCAAAAAGAGAACACTGACCCCCAAATAAGAATTGTGCCCCCCAATGAAATTTTCCTTTAGTCCCCAAACTTCTAAAACTGCTGTAATTTAAAATTCCAGTTGGGCATTTGGAAATAAAGTTTAGGCATCCACAGAAAGGGAGCAGGCAAAGTTATTAAGGGCATGTGAACACAGCAAATATAATCATTCTATGTGTAAATTATTTTTGATGCCTTACTCTTTGCAAATGCTAGTTATTAGGGGACTGAAGGAACATTTTACTGGGGGGGGGGGTTGTAGAATTATTATCTGGAGGGGCAGTGCCCTCTTTGTGCTCCCTCTGTTGTGACACTCCTCCACTCATGTCCAAACTACGTTTCTCCTGCTTGCACACACACGCCATGATTATTTAGTGGCCACAGTAGGGTAGGCAACAGCCAGACAGAATCTGGCTATGCTTTTGCAGCTGGAATCATGCAGGAAATATCATCCACCTGGACCTTCCTGAAGCGAGAGTTATATAAAAAATATCTTCAATCAAATATTTCTGTCACGCAGGTGTCACCATCTAGTCTTTTTCAGAGTGCTTACTGCAGTGTAGTTCCATCATGTTAAAGACCCCAAAACATATTTTCATTATATTTATTTTAAAATCTGCTGCTTACCACCTGTTTGGTAAAATGACTTTGATTTGGAATGTATTTGGTTATTAAGTGATAACGTTAAAGTTATATTTTGGAAAGTTAAATCTAATGTCACAACACTGTAGTTATACTTTCAAGGCACAGTATTTTTCAAACAGCAATTAAAATGTATTTTCAGTCTCAACAATAAGAGCACATACTATAATCTAACAATTGTTGCATAGCACTTGTACTGATTGAGGAGCTTTAAATAATCATTCTGTGTCTGTTTTCTTGAATGTGGCCATAAGAGAGAATTTCACCAGATGTAGCTACAAGCTACACCTGTTAAAATTTCTTCTACATAATTCTGAGAAATGAATCAGATTTGTCTTCTTCAAAACCTGCCCCTCCACAAGGGTAAATCCATTTGGTTCTGGCTCCACCCATTACTGGAATGCTGATCCAGACAGATTTTCACTGAGCCAATGTGGGACTGTACAATTTCAGGACGGCAAATGTTTGCACAGGTTTGCTATGTGCCCTGATAAACACTGCAATGTTTGCAATGTACCTTGATAAAAGGGGAGAGAGGTAACAATCCCAAACAGCTATCTCAGCATGTGCCCTCCAACACATGGTTAATCAGTCCATTACTCACATGAGCTACATGACTTTGACCATTGCATTAATACACTTGGCCAATTAGGGAAGTCAAAACTGCAGTCGCAGCAACTATCAGCTTCTTGTGCTGCAGTAACAGGAACCCTTGGACTCCCAGCCCCACTGTCTGAGAGGGGCAGTGACAGGATCAATGGGAAGCCTCATTCACAGAACAGAAACCAGACTCCATGCTGGTACAAATCACTGAAAGAGACACCAGAATGACAGCTGTAGACTTTCACTTATTTCCTTTTCTTTGAGGACCACAATCAGAGCAGTACATTTGATTCCTAATTATTAACGAAGGTTGGCCTCACAGTTAGGATGCATTCTCCCAAGAGAGGCACTGAGTATGATCATATCTTTTGACAGAGAAGTCCAGCCTGTTATTGTTCAGGTTCCTTTTGTCTCTTCTGGAACACCTGTCAAAAATTTTCCTTGGTGATCTTCAAGCTCTAGAACTGGGGTACTGGGTGGTGGAACATAGGGCACATACTTCTCTCTATCTAGTGTGTCCCCACCAGGCATAATTTTATAACTCTCTAACATGGCTTACCTTAGTTGCCCTCCTCCTTCTTTTAAAATTAAAAAAGAAAATGCAGTCATTCCTCATCGCACAGGTATAAATAAGTTCTGCCCTCAGGATATATCTCCAAAATGCCAGCTAGTGAGGGAAATAACATGAATATAAGAAGTGGCTAAATATCCACCTCTAGTTTTGAAGTGTGTGTGTGGTTTGGTGGGAATTTAGTGCTGGGAACTTCCAAGAAAAGAAAAGGAGGTTTCTTGGGCCTCTCTCCATTATTTTCAGCAGGGGGAGTGGAAGCATCAAAATGTGTCTTACATGCAGCATATTGGTCACCCCATCACAGTTACTCCATTCTCTTTACATTTGTATTGCTTCTACATGCAGTTTCTTCATCTCCTTTGGATATGACACATCTGCAGTTCAATAGAATTCTAAGTTTGCCCACACCACAGATATGTAGAAGGATACAGTTGGGTACAGATTCAGATTGGGGTGGAGGTGGAATGAGGGGGAACAACTTTCACATTTTGCTTTTACCTTAAGGTTTGATACATTTTTGGTATAATGAACAGCAAATTTTGACATGATATTTCACTATTTTTCTGCCTTCATCTCCAATCAGCAACTGGGGATCAAACATAAAAATCCTGGGAAGACTGTATAGTGAAATGAGATCTGGTTTTCAGTGCTGTAAAGTTCTGTTTTGGACAGGCACTCCAGAATGTGGACTGCTCATGGTTTCCTTAAAATGGAACAATTAATGTAATTATTAATATAACAAACAAATTATTTCCACACTAATGTTAATAATAATAGGGGGATTTTGGAGCTCACTAAGAACTGATGAAATCAATTAATTTTTAAAGCTGATGTTACAAACTCAGTGCAAGGGGCAGTATGATCTCTGAAACCGTCTAATTAAACCGTCTAATTAAAAAGATTGTATGTACAGTGCTTTGTAAATTTACAGCGCTTTATAAATAAAAGTTAATAATAATAATAATAATAATAATAATAATAATAATAATAATAATAAACCTGCATCTGGCTACGTTCAAACCCAAAATGACAGTGTTCCCCTATGTACCATGTACGATTTTAACTGTTGTTTAAATGTGTTTTATATGTGTTGTTAGCCACCTTGTGTCCCACTTTGGGAGAAAGGCAGGTTTTAAAATAAATAAATAATAAATACCAATGTTGTTGACTGCGAGTTCCTAACGATCTAAAATAGCCTATCACCTCTCCAACTCAGAACATAGTTGGCATTATAGATTTTATTTCAGAGTGGAAATAATATGTTTGTACTAGTCCACACATTCATGCTGAACTCAGACTTATAAATAATTGCAGTTTTGCAACACTGAGTAGTGGCTGCACTGCTAGAGTTTGTTATGTGTAACCAAGTTAAAATTTAAAAGGTAATGGTGTTCCCTTCCCCCACATGATATCTATATTCAATATTCAGGAACACTTCTGGTTTAGTGCCAAAAGTCTATCCATGTTGTGTTTAGTACCTTGCCACTGGCAGTCGCAGGAGAACAGTTCAGTCCAAAGCCCAACTGGATGTCAGAAGTAACCCTATGAAAAACCACAGCCAGCCTGATTTCAGCTTTCCAATGCTGCTACACACCAAGCAAATCCAAATGGATATCTGTTCTATCTCCCTGTCAACCAAGCTCTCTTTCCCTATCAGTTCTTTTTGCTACTTCTAATGTGTCACCAACATTTTCAATTTGCTGAATGTAGTAATAAAAGCAAAGAGGTACAGGCATGTCTATTCAGTTCAAGGACCCTGAACGGAGAGCTTGTGGCTTATAAACAGCCTGTGCAAAGGCCTTATGAGAAACTGACAGCAGTTTCTACCTCCTTTGGGTGCAGCAAGCTGTATGTGAGAGGATTTGAAGATTAGTATTGTCAAGAAAAACTTCCCAGGACTCTGAGGCATAGGGAGACTACAGTCTGCATTGCCAGAGATAACAGGCATTAATCGTTCCAGATGTCTGGCAACCCTGATAGATGGGGAGGAGAGAGAAAAATAAAGATAGAGACAGAAAAGGGGATGGAGAAGAATGGAGAAAAGAATTTCTGCCCCTCACAGTTTCCTTCCATGGGACGTTACCTATCCTCCTGTCCAAGAAATTAGTAAGGCCTGGTGTTCACATGCAGCAAGTACTGATTGGACTACTTCAAACTGCAGGAAGATAATCACACTCTTGGAAGTGTCACTAAAAACTGAAAACTAGTACCAGAGGGGAAAGGGCCTGGATAGAAACTTTCTCCATGATTTCCTATTTTACTATTTGTGGAATGTTTTTATATGGAGAAGTCAACAAAAATGGTGTGCCCTGTTTGCTGCCTGAAGAGCTGCAGTCCATTCTGCTACATCATTCAGCTGTACCTGCACCTCAGCACAGGAATATTCAGAGAGGAGACCCCCTCTACAGGTAAATGTCATCAAGACTAACCCTGAATCAGTCTGCAGTGGCCATTCATTTCTCTGAAGATGCCAGCCACAGATGCAGGCAAAACGTCAGGAATAAACTCTCCTAGAACATGGCCACATAGCACGAAAAACCCACAAAAAACTATGCAGTGGTCATTGTTTGATCTGGGGTGGGGAGATCATGCAGCCTTCCAGATATCATTGGACTGTAACACCCAATAGCCCTAACCAGGATTTCCAGTGATAAGGAATGCTGAGAGTTGTAGTCCAACAGCATCTGGAGGATGCAACCCAACATTGGTTTAGGGGTACCTCTTCTATATTTAAAGCTCTTTAACTGATCAACAGCTGCATGGAAGGATGGAATTTAACATATTCAAATTCTTCCCTCCCAGTGCTGCAATGATGGAAACATTTGCACTGCCAAATTTCTTCCAGTGACACAATTAAAGGCACAATTTTGGCAATCCCCCCCCCCCCCCCCCGGGACAATGAGCTCCAGAAAAGGAAAACAGGGAAGGCCTTGTGTATCTAGCACTTACATGGCAAGCAGGCGTGCAACTGTGGTGCCAAAGCGATCAAAGATGTAGCCTGTGGGGAAGGTCATAAAATTGTTCATGAAGGAGCCAATGGTGAAGATGAGGGACAGCTGTTCATCTTGGGCACTGCAGTCTGCAAAGGAAGAAGGATTGTAAACACAGTCCCTAATGCTTCTTGTGCAGAGATCCCCAAGCACATACTTTTGATACTGTGGCTCTCAATGTTTGGCTTTTTATTTTTCTAAGGCTTGGAAAATTCCTTCTACATAAAATAATTTGTTACATAATGCATTACAAAAAGCCCCCACTCCCACTAATTATAGTTGCCATGACAGTCAGACAGACAGACGGACAGAGTATTACCCATCACATGAAGACCTTTACCTGTGTTTCCTCTCATTCTATTACTTTTCCAATGTAACTTTGTTATGCCTGCATTGTGTGTGTTCATGCGCATGTGCATACATTCACACACACACTCTGAAGGAGAAGTAGGTGTGTTAGTTCTAGTGCTGCTTTCTCCTATCCCTCATCCCAGCTCACCAGACAAGCTCTAGAACCAAGCTGTTCTTAACCAGCACTTTGTTTTCTCAAACAAAAGCTGCAGGAACTCAAACCTTCCTGGAAGTTTCACAGCCTCTTACTTGAAAGTCTTGCAGCTTTCATTTCAGTAGTGCTGAAGCTGGATGCAATTATTTAATAGTGATCAAAGTGTGTTCTGCTTAAGCTCAGAAGGACTCTCACCTAGGAGCTCAGAAGAACTCTCATCAGGCTGACCAGCATTGGAAGCCTGGCAAGCCTGTGTAGTTAGCAAGATTAAAAACCCTGTTAGATTATGGCTGAATCTGCACTGAGAAATAATGCAGTCTGACACTGCCTTGTCTGTCCTGGCTCAGTGCTA
This sequence comes from Sceloporus undulatus, assembly GCF_019175285.1. Taxonomy (NCBI): domain Eukaryota; kingdom Metazoa; phylum Chordata; class Lepidosauria; order Squamata; family Phrynosomatidae; genus Sceloporus; species Sceloporus undulatus. The sequence continues at coordinate 255,111,972 of NC_056522.1, forward strand.
CAAAATTCTGGAATTTTCAGTTTTGTGAGATATTTAGCCTTCTCTGTCAGATCTTTCATAGGTGCTCTTCCATATCCCAGTTTTCATCTGATTTCTTGATTGCAGTCTCCATTCTGATCAATAGTTGCCATAACAAACTACAAATCCCAGGATTCCATAGCATTAAACCATGGCAATGAAAGCAATGTCAAACAGCATTATTTCTGCAGTGTAGATGCAGCCTGAGTCTTCTACCCTGGACCAAGAAGGGGAACTTTCTTTTCATGACTTAGAACACTGTTGCGCTGATCTTTGGATGTTTACAGTCATTCTCAATATTCATTCATTCATTCATTCATTCATTCATCTGCATGCAAATAGCCCAGTTAGTAATGGCGAGGAAGCATGCTGGACTGTTTCCAGTGAGTTTCCAGGGGGCCCAGTCTGCCATTCAGTATGCTGGACTCTATTTTTTTTTCTTCAAATGGAACCACTGTCAGGAGATTAACCCATCCTGCCATTCCAAGCCATGACATAGCAACACTCTAGGGAAGCTGGTACATCTCTAATGAAGTGCTCACATTGAAGAGATAAACCCCAGGAGTGAAGCCCTAACCACAGATAAGAATGGCTGGCATCAGCTGTTCCTAGAAAATGTCCTGTGACAAACAGCTGTGCAGAGACTCCTTTGATAACACTTTACTGACTGCTGACAACTCTTCACATCCAGTACCTCACATATACTCTTGAGCATGCCCCATCTGTACACCCACCCTCCTCCCTGTGCAGCCCCCTAACTAAGCCAGGCCTACAGAACCTGCAACCAGCAACCTATCCCACCAGCCATGCATAGTGATCCACTGGGGCTTCCTAAAGCTCAATGGGACCTTTTGCTTGCCTTAGAATACCAAACACACACACACACACACGAAACAAAACATTGTGAAGCATTTGGCTGGCAGCAGTGCAGGCTTGGTGGGGTGTGTTTGGCTTGGGAAGATTACAAACATGAAGTCCTGCCACATGGCTGTTGGTATTAAGTCCAAGGTATATTTCTACTCCAACAACCCCTCCCTCTCCATTATTCTCCCCTGATCATATACCTGTTTGGTTGGCTGTTTGATTGGCAACTGACACACAGAGATCCTGGAAGTAGCCCAAGTCCTTGAGAACAAAGACCAATGATGCCCATCCAAAGATGACACCTGCGAAGCACATGCACTCCACCAGACCTGAGATGAATGTGGCCAAGCGTTTGGCCATTCCTGAACCCCGGTGTTCCATGGCATCTGGGGCACTTCCCTTCTGATCCTGAGGCAATTCGTCTTCTGAACCTGCAGTCAGAAGAAATAAAATGCAAAATCAATGAAGTTACGTGTCATTTTGGAAACCTCAGCAAGACGTATCAGAGTTTTTCTACAATTTGGTAACTCATATACTTCTGGGTGGAACATGGTGGTCACTTTAAACAGATAAAATTATTTTCCAGCATTGAAATGGCACACAGTTCCCTCTGGGTTGGAATGTGTACAGACTCATACAGAAACATCCGGGGCAGTGCTAGAGATAGGGCTGACTGGGTTTCACAGTGCTTTGAAAACTTTCCTCTCTTTTTCTTTTTTGGATGATGACTAGAATCCCCTCCAGCCAGCATGGCTTCTAGCAGTTGAAGTCCAAAAAATTAATGCTTCCAAGGTCTAAACCAAGGCTCCACATTATACCAATTCGGCAGTGACAGCATTTATTAATCCTTTGCCAACTCACTGTTCAGCTGTTTTTAAAATGACCCAGTTTCTCTGTTCTCCTCCTATTGTTGTTGCTGAGTGCCTCCAAGCTCTTTCTGATTTACAGCAATCCTAATGCAAACCTGTCACAGGGTTTTCTTGGTAAGATTTGTTCAGAGGCTGAGAGAATGGGACTTGTTCAAGGTCACCCAGTGGGTTTCCACGTGAGTGGGGATTCAGCTCCTAGTCTCCAAAGTCATAGTCCAATGCTCATACCTTTACAACAAGCTGGCTCTCAGGTGACTTCAGTTGCTGAGTTCAAAGGCAAAAACCGTTGACACTCAATTAACTCAGCAGGAAGTAGTGAAGCAGAATATTCACTATAGGCTTGGGCAAAAGCCAACTGCTGCAGCTTCTTCTGGCTTGTTATTCAACATTAACAGCTTTTGCCATCCTGATTACACTCTAATCTGCTTGAGGACTGTATACTATGATGTTTCCTGGTTTTCATCTGCATTAGATGTTAGAGGGTATGCCATATTTATTTCCCAGACCCCTGGCTGTTCCCTTTGGTCTCCTTCCTCCTGCTACAACCCCTCCCATACCAATTTCTCATTTGATTGTGATTTCCTGGATTTCAGTTAAGACTCCAGAGGGCCTACACTGCTGCTTAGCTAGATATTCTGTAACAAGCTCCAGAATGGACACCAGCCATCCAGATATTGAGATGGGGCATGTGGGGAGAGGCTATGTTATACAGACCTCCCCTAGTCGCATAGATTTCGTCACCAGACTTTACTATATCTTGCAAACTTTTACCTCATCTCTTTACCCCATAGTGTTCCTACAGCATGCCCACCACCCTCCAGGCAGCTCCAGTTCTCCTGCCCATTGCTGAATGAAGCCATTGGTAGCAAAAAAAGGAAAAAGGCTGGTGAATATGCATTATTTCCATGCTGATCTCAGAAGTATACAAGTGTAAATATTGTTCATCCAGGGAGTATAGGTTCCTTTGAGTCCCTTGCTTCTTCTTTGCAGCTCCATTACAATAATGACCAGAGGTAATTTTGATAGAGCACAGCTTTCAGCTTTTAAAGCTCACAGTTTTCTTCATCTGGGAAAGATGGTTTTTTAAAAAAGCTATTCTTTTACGGCCTTTGCTTCCAGTCAGCTCATTGACATGGAATGCAGGGTGGGGCGGGTTTGAGCCCAATTACTTTTTCTGCAGAACTTTCCTCCAGAATAATATCATTCAAAGTGGTGGTCCATGGGCCAGTGCCAGTTCACAAGCTATTGACTGCCCTTCTAAAGCAAATTTCCAAGAAAGAACTAGATGTAGCCAGTTGGCACACATGGTGCCAGTCCATGGCACACTGGGGGAAGATTTTTTTTAAAAACCACCCCTGCCATTCCCCCACATCAGGCAGCTTAAGTGCTATTACTTTCCTTCTCCTACATGCTTTTTAACCCTTTGCCTATGACCTTCAAAGTCACGCATGATGTATTTTGCATCTTTTTGGTTGATTATAGGTGGGCTGACTCAGTTAAAGAAGCCACAGCCCTGATTTTGCAAGACTGAACAGGACTATAGTATTAATAATATGGTGTCATAGAGCTCCCTTACTCATAGGGTCACTACAGATCAAAGCCAAACTGACACAATTGATAACAAGATAAAAGAATTATTACAATATGGATATAAAATGAGGAAGATCACTCCCTTCTCTCTCTTCCTATTTAACCAGCAAGTAAGGAGGGGACAAGTAAGCCACTCTTGCCAGAGGTCTTAACTGATTGCTTGCAGAGGGTTTTTGAAAGTAGACAGAGGACCACCGCAAAGCTTGTAAATGCTAATTTTTAGACTCCAGTTTCCCATGTTGGTCAAAAGATTCTGGATGTTGTAGTCCAAAAGAGTAACTTTTTCAGGCCTGGGGCATAGTTTGCCTCTTCTGCTTTAGAATTTTGGCTGTACAGATACTTTCCTTATCCTGACCATAGAAGGGCTAAAATGGTGTACAATTGTTGTTATATACCTTCAAATCATGTCCAACTTATGACAATTTTAAGTGAACCCTATCATAGTGTTTTCTTAGTAATATTTATTCAGAGGAGATTTGCCATTGCCTTCCTTGGAGGTTGAAAGAGTGTGATTGTCCACAGTCGCGCAGTAGGTTTCCATGTCTGACTGGGGATTTGAACCCTGGTCTCTCAGAGTTATAGTTCAACACTCAACCCACTACACCATGCCTGCTCTATCATAATGTGGTCCTCTTTTATCCTGCTGTGATACAAATCAATATGAAAAATAGCTAACTTATCCAAGACCATCCAGCACATCTCAAATAAGTTGATTTTCTTTCTATGTTTTTTTAAAAACTGTCCAGCTCTCTCAACTGTACATGGTGATGGGGAATAAAATGGCTTGGATTATCCTAACTTTAATGTCTCTACACTTTATAGAGGGAGACCACACACCAGATGGCTGGACTCTATTAGGGAGGTCTGGAGGACTTAAGCAAAGCAGTGGAGGATAGGGAGTCTTGGAGATGTCTCATTCACAGGGTTGCCATGAGTCAAGATCAACTCAATAGTAGTTAACAACAGCAAACTAGCGCTTTCATAGGTGCTCTTCCATATCCCAGTGTTCTTCTGATTTCTTGATTGCAGTCTCCATTCTGATCAATAGTTGAACCAAGGTATGGAAACTCTTTGCTTATTTAAATTTTCTCATTGTCTAGGATGAATTCTTGTATATCTTGCATGGTGTGTGTGTGTGTGTGTGTGTGTTTTAATTATCATCACTATTCCAACCTTGGCACTTTCCTCCTTGACTTTCTTCAGTAATTTCTCCAGGTCTTTATTTGTTTCTGCTAGTAGTATTGTGTCATCTGATTGCTTACAGATCAACCTTAGGTTGGTCTTAGGTTGTTAATGTATACAGTAGAACAGTGGTCCCCAAACTGTGCCCTTTAAGAGATTTTGGACTTCAGCTCCCAGAAGCCTCAACTATGTTGGGCAATAATCTGGAATGCTGGGGGCTGAAGTGCAAAATCACTTAAAGGGCACAGTTTGGGGACCACTGCATAAGCACAATACAAAACCCACTTGTGGTAATGACTTTACTAGAGGGTTTGTACACAAGACATTCTGTAGATTGGTGGTTTTGCCCTGCCAAACTGAGGAGCTGCTACATTGCTACCATCTGCAATTGTTTTATACGATAATGGTAACAAAACACTTTAATAAATTTTGGCTTAGAACCAGAGATGTATTTTATGAGCAGAAAGGAATGACTACTTGTGTGAAGCAGTCTTGCTGGGTTCTCACAGTTTCATCATTCTGCTATAGCTCAGCTACTGCACCATCACACACCATTCCTACAGGATCCCTGAACCCTCTGGAACAACAGGAGGATAGAAGCATAAGGGGCTGTACCTGGAGATGGGGGACACAAAAAAGCACCACTGTCCAAGTGGAACACCAATCCTCTGTTTATGTATCTAACATTTTATTTAAAAAATAAGTTGGTCTCTGCTTACACCACAAAGTCAAACAAAGCTGTAGAAATCAATTAAGAACATCTGCAATGGAATTTCTGTCTACTATGGATCCCTTTAGAGTATTTTTTAAAGTTTTCCATAACAAAGAAAGAAAAGAAGAAAACGGATGCAGTATATTGGTATAGTATAGTATGTTACAGTATAGTATAATGACCTGAGAAGCCCTTGATCAAATCTCAGCTCAACCAGAAATGCAGACGTCTGCCTTAGGCAACCTATCATCCTCTTTTTCTCAGTACTGCAAAACTGGATAATCCTGCTAACCTACCTTTCAGAGCTGTTATAATGACCTCTGTGAACATTCAAGAGACTATTGTAATATACTAATAATAACAAAAAGAGGGTATGTGGCCCGAGCAGAAAGAAATGTCATGTTATATGCTTGTTACATGACATGAAATGGGAACCAGTATGCCACAGTAGTTCAAGTATTAGATTATGAAACCAGGGTATGAATCCCCCCTTGGCCATGGGAACCCACTTGGTGACCTTGAGTAAGTCACACACTCTCAGCCTCAGAAAACCCATGACAGGGTCACCTTAGGATTGCCAAAATCAGAAACAACTTGAAGGCACACAAAACAAAAATGTCATGGAAACACAGTACTATAAACTAGCATGGCAGATGTCACATGAGATGGTCACACCACCTGTCCCATGTGCCACTTCTCAGTACATATGTATGTAATGAGATATGTAGCTATGCAGTCACCAATCACAACAAAGTATTTGTGCAGGCTTCACTCTTTTTTCCTGTACCACAGAGGTACTTTGCATGGGGAAATGAATAGGTCATCAGACAGCAACACAATCAGATTTCTCTCTGGTGCATCATGTACTGAATGGGTAGCTTTTTGAATTTTATATGTTTCAAGCAAGAAAAGATATCATCAGCTATAGTTACAGCTGCAATTTATTTATACAGCACTATCAGCATATACTGCTATTTACGAAGTAGTCCCAGGCTGAAGATACAGATCCTCTGCCCTGAAGAACTTATCATTGGTGGGGTTGATACAAAATGGAAGAGGAAAGAATGGGGCAAGGGCAAGATGCCATGTATATAAGCCTGTGCAGTTACACGTGATAATTCATTACCCAAATGATGGCTGCTAAACAGGAATGCACCCTCTCAAACTCCCTCCAATCTTCACAGATTCACATCCCACCATCTGCTCAACTGAAGACACCCAACTTTCTGTCAATCACCTATCCTCCTGCTTGACATGTGCCTATGCCACCACTTGCCCCCTCGCTATCTATGCCTCTACCATCATCCTATCTTTTGCTGGCAAGCTCGTCACCATGGTATTGCTTCAGCACTGTATAATATGCAGAGGATGAGGTTTTGTCTTTAGTTACTGTGGTGGGTTGTAGATGGATAGATAGTCAGGGGTCTCTCTCTCTCTCTGCAGTATATGTGTGTGTGTGCGCGCGCGCATGTGCATGCATGTAGAGGGGTATGTTAGATTGTATAACCTTCATAGCTACAGCTTAGTCTGTGAATCATTAATCACACATTCTTTTAATAAAAACCTGTTCCCTCTCAGCTGTGGGTGGTGGTAAATGTTAAAAATAATGTTCTGCATTTCTGGAACCTGTTCAATCCACAGCCCTTCCAACATGTTCCACTTATATTAACTACCCAAAGCCTTGCTTCAATGGCTGGAAAACAAACACCACCAATACTGGGGCCCAACTTCACAGGACTTAGACTCTCTTAGTTCCAAATACTCTGATCACAAATATGACTTCAAGATTTTCATCTGCTACAAACTACAAATCAGAGGCAGATCCCCTTTTGGAAACAAAACCATGCTATAAGTTTTCTGGATTCAGGGGGGAATTGTCCAGGCTAGGGAAAAAGTCCATCTTCTACTGGAAGAATTGAAATATATAGTTGTGCTAGTCTGTAGAATCAGCATGTAAAGAGATCTTGTAGCACCTTTGACACTAACTCTCAAGATCTACAAGATCTCTCTACATACATCTTCTACTGGAAATGTACTACGATGGAATTAATCAATGGGTTCTTTCCACAACTGCTCCATTCATTTCAAATGAAAAGTTCATGCTCTCAACTGTCTCTTGTCATTTCTCTGAACACAGGTCAGAGTCCACAGGTGGAATGGTATGGCCCTCCAGGCATTGTTGCACAGCTAATAATAGTAAGGATGCTGATAGTTGTAGTTCTGTCCTACTAGTCAGAATCTAACAACCACAGTACAGTCACTCCTTTAGCAGGATCAACTAGAACATTACAAAACTTTTGACCTGTTCTGATTTTCTAACAGCAAAGAACTGCTACCTTTTCCTACTGTAATCTGACATTGAGTTTCTTACCTAAGCCCAGTACCTGAATTCCCTCCTTTCCTCCTTCCTAGCACTTCCTTTCTGTGTCTTGGTATACAAAACCATCTAGTCATTGAGCCCCGTTTTTCCTCTTTGACAATCCTTCTTCATTTTTCTGAGTCACTCTGTTGAGATCCCTAATCCACTACTCTCTGCAGAATCTAGTTTCTCTTTGCCTTATTTGTCTAATTCCAAAATTCTTTACTCTGTAGCTATGCTCTGGACACCACCCAGAGAGAAAGGAGAGGTATAAATATATTGCTGACCTACCCATGTCAGGATCAGTTCAGTTTTCCACAAGCCACTCTCGGACAGGATCCGGAAGGCAGAGAGAAACAGCTTTTCCAGCTAAAGTGGCAATGCAACAGGAAGCCAGATATTTGGCCTGGACCATGTCTGGCTTCGGCTAGCTGTCAAATATAGCAGGAAACACCCACAGAACCTCTCCTTCTTTATGCCTCCTCCCTCCCAAGAGGAAGGAAAAAGATGTTGCAAGGGCAAAAGATGTGGTGAGGAAACCTATGTCAGCTCCACAAATGTATTCTAGTAAATGCAGTGAGACCAAGAATGTATGAGAAACATGTGTCATATGAGTGTGCGTATGTTTAATTTTTGCATTGCATTCCTCTGAAATGGCAGGCATACATTACATTTTGGAAATTGTCACATTTCAGAACTTTGAAAAACATGGCCAATCAAAATCTGCATATTTTAAAAGTATGTGTAGAAAAAATTTCAAACCTGTGTACAAACATACTTCAAGAAATGGCTACTCATTTTTAAAAAATAAATAAAAGAATATACCATTCAGAAAATATCTCTCCCTCAAATGGGGAGGACATTTCTGAAAACAAAAATGCCACACCACTCAGAAATAACATGGACCAGGTACCGAGGTAGGAAAAGAAGTCTATGGAAAATTAATTGACTTGATGAACACATCCCTAACGGATATGTTGCTGTGTACACTGATACATATTCACTAATACAATCACATATGCAGATGTTCTCTGTGTTCTAGCTCCTTTCACACATCATTTTCTTTTTATGTGAGTCCTCGCCATTGCTCAAGGCTGATGCAAGTGCTTATTTTACTGCAGCTACATAGCAGCTTCCTAACCCTTGTGATGAATTAAATACAGGTGATGCATTTCGCAAGTGTTGGTTACAGTTTGATCCACACTTGATTTTTATCTCTCCAAAAGAAAAACATCATGAGTGAACTGATCACTGAACTGACTGTAGTGCCAGTGTTCTGAACTCTTATTTATTTATTTATTTATTGGATTTACATTCTGCCTTTCTCCCAAAATGGGATTCAAAATGTGTGAAAGGGATCTGAATGTTTGTGGCATGCATAAGGCATACCTCCATCTCCCACTGACAACACTTCAAAGATGAAAATAGAGAAATACTTACAAGACCCCCATCCTCACGTGGATGAGACCACAGCTTCACAGAGCATGAAATGGCATCTGGGACATAAAATGGAGCCTTTGTGTCCATGCCCATGAATTTACATGGATGTGCTCAAGAAGTATCAGTTCCCCCCTCCTTCCACCATACGCCACATACATATGGCTCAGAGATGGTGACTTCTAGAGAGCCAAGATAGGAAGCTGAAAGTTGAAGAATGGGAAATCCAGAAAATCACACTAACCAACTTTCTAAAAAGTTATTCCCCAAAGGAAAAAAAGTGAACTTACCAGTAAGAACACAGATTAGAAAAAAGAGTCCATCACCACTAAATTAACACAGTTGGGGCACACGCGGGGTTCTCTCAGCAGCACCTCAACTGCACCAATTTAGGATGACAGGCTGGGTTCCCACATAAGAAAATATGACTTCAAGGCACAATTAAAAAAAATTAAAATAATATTTCCCCCTAGCCCTTTCTCTTCAATCCCTGTCCCTACAGAGAAATGCCCCTGACATCTGAAATATGCAGCATAAACAGATGATTCCAGACTTGTACTCCATGCACCAGAGTGAGTGTGTATCTCCCAACCCCTTATCTGAGCTTCCAGACCAGTGGACTAGGAGGAGAGGCTGGCAGCCCATTATCTACTGGTGGGTAACCACAAAATATCTCACAGCCAGAGGCAGTCTTTCACCTTTGTTTACAGAGTTATGTCTCTGGAACATTTGACTTCTGTTTTACTGATTAATGGCAGCAAGACATCCCTAAGAAGAGACTTAAGGAGCTGGGTATGTTTAGCCTGCAGAAGAGACAATTAAGAGGTGATATGATAGCCTTGTTAAAGTATTTGAGGGGGGAGGGTCATATTGAGGATGGAGCAAGCTTGTTTTCTGCTGTTCTAGAGAATAGGACCCAGAACAATGGATCCAAGCTAAAGGAAAAGAGATTCCACCTCAACATTAGGAGGAACTTCCTGACAGGGAGAGCTGTTCAACAGTGGAACACGCTCCCTTGGAGAGTGGTGGAGTCTCCATCTTCAGAGGTCTTTAAACAGAGGTTGGATGACCATCTGTTGGGGATGCTTTGTGGGTTCCTGCATGGCAGGGGGTTGGACTGGATGGCCCTTGTGGTCTCTTCCAACTCTACGATTCTATGATACGCACAGGTGTTTCTCATACAATAGTTCAAAAAAAGGATGGCACACTTGGAGGGATAAACCTTCCCTCTAGCAGGTATGAGCTGAGGACACATCTGTATTTTCTCCCAAAGCTTGGAAAAGTTTCTTTTCTGGACTTCAACATGCAGAATCCACTTGCCATGCTGACTGGTAGAAGCTGAGAATTACTGAGTATTTTTTTCCAAGTTATGATTGAATAATATCAGATTTACTTGAATAGGAAAGCAAGACATCAGCTCCACATCTGGTAAAGCCTATCATTTGGTAAATAATGTGTCTTTTCCCACTTCTGCCAAAGTGTGAGGAAATCCAATTGTGTTTCTGAACACCTGCAGAGAACACCACACTCACCACTGACTAACATAATCCAAGTGTTATGACAGATATGCTCTCTTTGAAAACTCTGCATACCAGCAAAATTACCCCCCAGCATACACAACACCCCAAATCCCCCTCTCCTATGACATAATCACTTAATATGAGCCAGAAATTACTAAAATTAAGCTCTTTTAATATGACAGATTATGTCATAGCAATGATGTGTCTCTGTGCATGTGCAGAGTATAGTTCATCATATCTGCCTTCCCCACAGAAAATTCACAATTTTCATTTTTGAACTCAGAAAGTAGTTTCCTTTCTTAACAGAAGAGTGGCATTTTGCTCTTAGGTATGAGTGATATCCCATCCCAGACAAGCTGAGAACATAATTTTGGAGATGTAATAGAGACCAAGAAAAGATTTTTAAGTTATTCTGTGAAGATAATAAACTATATAATGCGCAAACAGTTAAGCAATGGGTACTCCATCCTATTGGGACTGGCTTTATCTTGAAGAAGTGACTGCATAGGGCCATGTAGAAAGAGTGGGGGGACATCACAGTCTTTCACTTTGTGAGGGAAAGTTTAGTGCGAGTCTGAGTCTTTCAGGGAGAAGCCACAATGACCCTTATTTTTCAAGACATGATCATCACAGAGATCTGTCTTTCCCTTTCCTTCTCCTTCATCTTCACTGTCACCTTTATCTGCTCCTTCTCCAAGGACAGACACCAACTGACAAGGTCACTATCACTGTAAGCAGATCATGAATATTTTCCAGATAGTACCTCAGCCTCCACAGAACCTACACAAATTCCAAGTCTTATAAAGAAGAAAACAAGAAAATAAAATTTTCTATGATACTGGGCAGGTCAACATAGAAGGTAATGAAAATTTGTTTTCGCTAAATAAACAGACAGCAGGTTAATTGTCCTACTTTGCATCCCACACCTCCCTACCAAGAATTCAATGATTTTCACACTTCCTTCATTACTGTGCAGGTGGTCCACCCCCTTCTGTGTTAAGGGTTCTACAGAAAATGGTAAGCAAGTTTTAGGACACAAAACAAAAGGTATAATTACACTCAACGTGTGCTGCTATGGTATATAAAAGAGAAAGTATGGGGCACAGCCTGATCCCACTTACTGGAAGTGCTTTCTGTCTACAGAGAGCAGCACTCTTCTCATATACAGAACCCTAAAGGGATGGAAGCTTGCGTGAACCTCAACAGACTTCATTTCAGCCACCACCAACACCTCTATAACACCAGAGATGTATTGTACCTACAGTGCTTTGCATCTGCCATCATGCAGCCTAGTTTCAATCTTCTTGTCTTTGCTGAACATCATTAGGTAAATGTCACAGGCTGAGTGTCCACATCAGAACAGCCATTAGCACTGCTCCCCGACCAGGCATGACAGTTCTCCTGCTGCTGCCGCTGCTTATAATTAGAAAGACCTTTTAATCTCTGACAAGACTTTGCACTTTCTTCTTGTTTGTTTAACTTCCTTAATGCACCTGTAATGTGGGCACATTACTGCACGGACTTGTGAAATGTCCACTTAATTATGGCAAAGTAGTCGCATTTCACCACTAAAGATTAACTTTGGCCAAGAACTGTCACTTTCTTGGTAAGTTCAGATTTCTGTTCACTGCTCCACTGACTGTGTGTGTGTGATTATTTACACCAGCCATGGCAGCCTTTGTATGTCATACTTTATTGTGTGTGCCTTCAAATTGCCTGTTGACTTATGACCCCATGAATCTCACAGGGTCTTCGTAAGCAAGCAGATGTAGTTTTGTCAGTTCCTTCCTCTGAAATCTGGTCTAAAGCACCTGGTATTAATTGGAGCTCTCTCCTCTAAGTACTAATCAAGGATGACCTTGTTTAGCTTCCAAGATCAGATGGGAATTGCTGCCTTTAGGGTATTTAGGCAGAATTATATTTTATTATCATTATCATTAATTATTCTCTTTTCATTTCCATGTTCACCTTCAGCCGTTCACAGGGCAGATCCCCCATCCATACACCTATCCTGATTAATAACTGCCTGAATGGCACAGCAAGTTGACAGCTGTTCTAAAATTTTAAATTGTTCTAAATCATTCTAAATTATTTTACCTGTATGCTGCCCTAGGATTTTGTTATATAGGATAGCATATAAATATTTTATAAATAAATAAATAAATGTGCTTCTGCTGGAGACAGGTGATATTTTTCTCAGGGCTAGAAGTGAAGATGGGGATCTTTGTCTGGAGCATTTTCATCTTGATTCTCAACCAAAAATACTCCTAGAGAGGATTGCATGTAACCAATAAAGACAAGTTCTGCTCACAAACTTACCATCTGAAAAGCCATCAAAGAGGGATCGGGAAGAAAGAGGAGAGGTAAAAACTCTTTCAGGAAGTGGAATGAGGCAAACTCATCTCTCTCTGCTCCAGCCTTCTGAAATGACTGGCAGTAGTAACAGATGAGCAGAATGTCTTCAGAGAGCTGATGTTTCAGGAGCCCTGGTCAAATGACCCTGCTTCCAATTTCATCTCATTCTGATTGCTTGTGTTACACATACACTCATTTTCCCCTGTCCACCCTCACCCTCACCCTCTCAGTACATCTTGGTTCGATAGTGGTTTGGTAGTGTTCCAAAACAGCCAAAGCTCATTTGACCAGTTTCAGATCTGTTATTACTGATTATTTCTTTCCTATCCAGTCTTTCCTTCAAGAAATTGAATGAAGCATGCATGCATCTTTCCCGTATTACACACCCCAAACTTGGACATTTCACAATTACACTGCAGAAAGAATAGAGAAAGAGTGACTGGTTCAAGGTCACGAAGAGCCCTTTCACATTCCATGGTTATATTTCTATGATTCCATTTTAACTATCATAACTATCAAAACCCTGTGTGACCCTGGGGTTTGTATTTTGGGGAAGCAGAGGAACACACTGGCTGAGGATCCAAAATGCCCTCCCAACTGCCAGTCCCAGGATCCCACTGAATAAATCAAAACAGTTAAAGTGGAATCATAGTACAATAACTGTGTAGTGTGAAAGGGCCTTCAGTTAGTTTCATGGTTGAGAAAGGAATTGAAAATATAGTGCCCCACACCACAATATTAAATATACAGTATATCAATTAAGATATATTGTATAGATATACTTATATAAAAATGCAAAGATTATGGTAGCATGGATGGAATAGTGTACACTGTCAAATTGTTATGCATGTCTATTTTCTACTGTAACATTCTGCTGGGGGCACTGTTTTCTAGTATTGCATTAGACTCCTCTTTTTGTACTTCATAGAGCAGTGTGTACAATGCTACTTTTCTGTAAGCAACTGGGTGCTAGGAACATTCCTTTTTAATCAGTGTTATTAGAAGACTGCTTTGTAATGAGTGGGGCTTTTAACATTAGTTGTGTCTTCCTAGTCTTGGTACATTATCCCAGCATCTCCAGATGTGTTAGGCTACAATTTCCATCATTTTGGCCTCACCTGGGGATTGTGGAAATTACAATCAAAAGTATCCGGAAAACACCAACATGGAGAAAGCTTTTCTATCTGTTACACCACACTGGGTCTTAACTTAGATCATTTGTGATTCATCAGTTAGAGGTCACACCACCAGCCATATATACCAACTCCTGAAGGAATTGCTGCTTGCCTGGAGCAATGAAAACTCTGATCTTATCAAGCAAAAGTGCTCTGCAAAGCCCAAGTGGTGGACTGCACCTGAGTCATAAATATTTGTGCAGGTCTGTCATAAAATCTATGGCCAGCCTTGCAGTCTACTGTTATCTAGGACAAATTCCTGTAGTTCTTCTATGGTCATTATTTTTGTTTTCTTAATATTCAGCATTAAGGCTACCTAAGCACTTTCTTGCTTTTCTTTAGGTCTTCGTTGTTTTGTGCTGTTCCATGTCTTTGTTGTTTTCTGCTAGTAGTATGTTGTCATCTGCGTATCTTAGGTTGTTAATGTTTCTTTCTCCAATCTTCACTCCTCCTGCCTTTGCACTGTGTATGATATTTTCTGCATAAATGTTGAACAAATAGGGTGATAGAATGCACCCTTGCCTGGCCCCATTCTGTTTGTCCATATTCAGTTCTGATTGCAGCTTCTTGTACTGAGTACAAGTTATGCATCAGGACAATCAGATAAAGCAAAGTTATTTCTCTAAAGCAAGCCTTAACTTTTCATAATCTATGAAGTCAAATAGTTTACTGCAGTCAATAAAGCACATGCTGATTTTCTTCTGGAATTTGCTTGTGCACTCTACTATCCATCGTATGTTTACAATGTGATCCCTAGTGCCTCTTCCTTTCCTGAAATCTACTTGCAACTCTAGGATCTTTTCATCATGGTAGTGTATTACATTCTTTTTCTCAGGAAAAGAAAAATGGTCTCAGGATTTTGGTGAAACAGTGCAGTTGGAAGAAGGGGGGAGGATATGGCAAAAAACCTTTGAAATACACCCTAAATTACGATATGAAGGAAAATTTCTGTAAAATGCAGTTTAGATGGTACCTTACACCAGATACACTTGGAAAATGTCCATAATAGATGCTGGAAGTGTAAAGAGGAGAAGGGTACCATGCATCATATCTGGTGGTAATGTAAAAGAACCAAACTGTTTTGTTCCAGAATACATAGAGCAATAACTAAAATTATAGGACTTAATCTTTAAAAAGAGCCTAAAATGTATCTCCCAGAGATAATAGATTATAATAGATGAAGAAATACAGTGCGCCCGCGCCATACGCGGCCTTGAGCATACGCGCTCAAGCCGCGGGGTGTGCGCGGGGTGGCGCGTCCCAATCAATTGAATAGGTGCGCGCGCCCGTTGCGCCCTGCGCACGCCCGCACCACCACGCACGAGCCTTACGCGACGGGATACGGAACGGATCCCCCGCGTAAGGCGAGGACGCACTGTATAAACAATATGGAAAATATTGTTTTACATGATAATTGGAGCCAGAATGACCTATGCACAAAGAAAAAATGGAAAGAAGAAAAAAAGTCTAGATATGTCTGAATGGCTATGGGAAATATTTGACAATATTGAAATATATAAGTTAACTTGTTTGATCAGGAATGGATCATTACACAAATATTTGTTAGGAACTTTGGAATACTTAAAGTCAATCTGGACACACACGACATGGCAAGGAATATAAGATATATTTCTTACTCTTAAGAGTATAAGAAATTGAAGAATGTGTTTGTATGGTACATAAGTTTGGAATAATATAAAGATGGGTTTCTCTTTTCCTTTTAAGAAAATTAATATAACGAAGATAAGCTAGATGTTTATTAAATAATATGATGAGTAGTAATAAAAGTGATTGATAATTGGACAGTAATCAACTATAAGGTAGTGATTAGGAAGTCTTTTTTATTGCTTTATTGTAATTTTATAGTAAACTCTATATGTTTTGTTGTTTATTTACTTTGTTATTGTAATGTCTACATGTTTATTTGATTAGAAGTGATATTATAATAGTTATATTAATTTTATTTATATGTGTACGCTTTTTTGCATTCACTGTGTAGTTATATGTTTACATATCTATGTGTTTAAGGGGCGAAAAGAGAATTATTATTATTATTATTATTATTATTATTATTATTATTACTATCAGCCTCTCCCCACGGATTGAGATGGGGAACAACAACAATTAACAAACATACTACATCAATTAAAACATATTGATTAAAATACACATCAATTTAAAAGGTCATGCATACAATTTAAAAGGACAATATATACACATATTAAAACAATTCAATGTTCAGAATTTCGGAGGTACTATGTCCAAAATGGATACCCAAACAGTGGCTTGCCACTATAGGCTTGGGTGTAAAGTTTGAGTCTGCCTATGAATAGAGACCAGAGATTTAAGGAAGGTGGGACCTCATGGGCCCAACCTAGCCAACAGGGGGCAGACCAAAGCTATTTAAGCTGTCTTGACCTCTCATCAGCCTCTTTTTGCGAGATTGCACCAGATTGATTGGACGTCATACTCTACTGGTCGATGTGGTGGTGGTTTTAACTTTAGGGTGGCCCTGTTGTCTTGTGTGGTCTTGCCTGTGTTAACATCATTTGTGATTATTTCTATTATTTGTTTACCCCTCTTTTTACATACTCCCCCCCCCCAGCTTGTTTGGGGTCCTTTTCTGTTCGTATTGATATGTTAGTATTTGTATTGGCCTTTTCGTGCCCATTTCTCGCCCATTCCATTTATTTTTTAATTGTGTGGGCACGCCCCTCCTCTCCCTTTCCCATTTGAGGTGTGCTGCCTTGGGCGGCCCTACAGAGGGCTTCTGTTCTCTCACTTACAGTGTGCGCAGGCAACTCCGCAGGTGGCATATCTTTTGATGGTGCTGCCTGAGGGCGGGGCTTCAGCAGGCATCTGTTCGTGCCCTTAGTCTGTTGCTATGGGTTTCGTGGGCACCATTTTGGTTTGAGGCAAGGCAGTTTTGCCGGCGCCATCTTGATTAAGGGGGTGGCAGTTATATATGTAGAACCGGGAGCCATTTTAACTATGGGCAAAACTGACTTTTGGACTCCATGGGTGCCATTTTGATTTAGGGCACTGCAGACATTTTGTTTTCAGGGGTGCAATTTTCTTTAAAAGCACGGTGGCCATTTTGTGTCCTTGGAAGCCATTTTGGACCTGGGAAAATCATGGCAGCCATTTTGTATTTGACTTTTAAATAA
>NC_056522.1:255129229-255187660 GCF_019175285.1 Sceloporus undulatus
TAATAATAATAATAATAATAATAATAATAATAATAATAATAATAATAATAGTTGCAAACGAATTGAAGGGACTTCTATATTACTGCTTGGTATGCTTTTTTTTTTACTAGGGTTTACTTTTGAGGGCAAATTTTACATGGCTAGGGCACTCCCAATGGGCTGCTCCATTTCCTGCTCTGCCTTTGAAATTTTAGCACCCTTTTAGAATGGAAAGCCACCCTTAGAGAATTCCAACAGCTGATTGGACATCTTAATTTTGCATGCAGAGTGGTGACTCCAGGGAGGGCCTTTTTGAGACGCCTCTGTATGGATGGCTACGGTGGGCATAAAACTTCCCCACCATAGGGTCATAATTATGGCAGACATCAAAGAAGATCTGTGAGTGTGGCTTGCATTTTTGGATTCTTTTAATGATGTTTCCTTCTGGCACAAGAAGGGGCTTTACAAGTCAGTTCTGATGCTGCTAGTTCTTTAGGTTTTGGCCTTTATTTTAACAGTCATTGGTGTGCACGCATGTGGTCTGCTGATTGGAAATGGTCAGGGGCGACCTCCAGCTTAACCTTTTTGGAATTTTTTCTTATTGTTGTGGTGGTGTACATTTGAGCGGAACAATTTTCCAACTCTTCCGTTCATTTTTGGTGCAACAATGCTTCAGTGGTGCAGGTAATTAATAGTATGACATCTAGGTCCCCTTTAGTGATGAATTTGGTTAGGGTTTTTGTGCTTAAATGCTTGGCTCATAACAACCTCTTCACGGCTTTTCACATTCCTGGTGTGGAAAATGACATCACCAATACCCTCTCCACCTACAGATGTCACTTCAGGCAGCTAGCCTCGGGAGCAGATATCAAACCAATTATGATGCCGGAGCACCTGTGGAGTCTTGGAGGGGTGTGGAGGGGTGAGGTGGAAAAGGCCATAGGTGCTTCACTCTCTTCACCAACACAGGTCTGTTATTATAAAGCCTGTCATGAATTTGAACAATTCCATCTTGATAATGGTATTCGACCCTTATGGCCTATTCCAGTTGACCATTGTCTGCAATATTTTGTAGCCTTACATCATAAGGGCCTTTCTCCACAGTCTATTCATAACAAGCTGGCTGCTTTGGCTTTTTCAGCCAAGTTCAGAGGCCTTTCTGACAGCACTGGGGACTTTCAAGTGTGGAGGACAATCGATGGCTGGTCATGTATGCATGGGTCTGCCCGACCCATGCATGCCTCTTTTTCCTCAGATACTACTGGGCTTAATGCAGCAATAGGACTTGCTATGTCTTTCACGTTTTGAAAATGTGCTTTTCCACACAGCAGCCCTGACAGCCTTTTGGGGGGCCCTACATGAATTGGTTGTTGTGTCTAAGAGAGATCATTCGAACAGAGCTTTGCTATTTTCTGATTTAGTCTTGTCAAGCCATTAGGCTGTCCAAGACAAATCAAAAAGGGAAAGGGTCAGTGGTCTCACTTGGGCAGTGTTCTATAAGGACCTTTGTCCGATCTAGGCATTGAGTAAAAACATAGCTTTACATGGTGTGTCACAAGGCCCCCTTTTCTGTCACAACAATCCTACTCCCCTGACTAAATTTCAATTTTGGGCAGTGGCTTTGAGGGCTGTTGCCAATTTGGGACTAAAAGGCGTAAAATTTGGCACTCATTAATTTCATATTGGAGCGGCTTCCACTGCAGACGCTATGGGTTTTGAGCCACCGATGATACAACGTATTGGTCATTGGAAGTCAGTTGCCTTCAAAAGGTATGTGCGGAGAGTTCGTGTTTAATTCCTTTACTAATGTGTGTTTCTGTTAGTTCGCAGATGTCGTTCCACGAAGGCAAGGGTCCTGATTTGTGGTCACAGTATGATTTACTAGGCAGTGCATGAAGCTCGTGCCAGCCATTTTGGGCCTCATCTTTGCCTGGGAGACAAGGCGATGTTCAAGTGACTGCAAGTGAGGCCTACATTGGAGTGGCCTGTTGCCCCTGTTTGATTGCTCTGGACCCAATCCTGATGTTGTTGTTATCCACCTGGGTGGTAACAATCTTGGCCTAATGAAAAGCAAAGCGCTCATTTGGCAAGCTCAAAAAGATTTTGAACTCATCAAGAAGAGATGGCCCAGTGTTGTCATAGTTTAGGTCTGAAATGTTATCTCACATAGTGTGGCAAGGTGAAAGAAATCCATGTAAATTGGATGTGGCAAGGAAGAGGGTCAATAGAGAAATATGGAATACGGTGCAAAGGTCTTTTGGCCATGTTATTGGTCACCCCGCTATTGTATTTTGTAGACCCAAATTGTATCGTTCAGATGGGATTCACCTGTCAGAGTTAGGTAATGAATTGTCTTGGGGTGACATTCAACTGGGTGTGAAGTCTGTGTTGGAGGTCCTGATGGGGAAAAGGGACAAAGGTGACGCTTGTACCTTATCTGTGGCCTTAATGGGGGTGAGGGAATGGTTGGTGTGTACCTAGGCATACCATTGAAATGAAAGGCCTGGATCAGGGCAGCCTTTACATGTCAAGTGCCTTGGGGGCTGTTCATGAAATAGCCTTTGAGGAAGATATGGGGGGTTTGCCCTCCCTTACAAACTCAAGGGAGTTTGGGAGAGCATGCCTCATATCTACCTCCCTATGGATTCAGTTGCTCTCAGAGTCTGTTGTTTTTGCCCTATGGGAAGGCTGAAAAGGTAGTCTAGATAGACACCTGCCTTCAGCTGAACTCTCATCAGGATTTCACTCTCAATTGATGTCTCAAAAGTTTGAAGTTATCAGTTGGGGTTTAAATAGGTTTAAGGTCTAATAAAGGTCCATTTTTACATCCAATTTACATGTCTGGTCTCTTTATTTCATGGTGGGAGGATCAATGTTCTTCCCACCACAGATTGAGATTCAGTATGTACCCTGTGAACTGATAACCATAAACAATGAGGTACACAATCATGGCTTAACTCTACATTTCAAAAAAGAAAATTTGCACCATATGATTATAGAGTTGTCAAATGACTTGGATGACAGATATCAAATTTGCAGATGACAATAAATTAGGAGGAGTAGCTAATACCCCAGAGGGCAGGATCAAAATTCAAAACAACCTTAATAGATTAGAAAGCTGGGCCAAAGCTAACAAAATGAATTTCAACATGGAGAAATGTAAGGTACTGCAATTAGGGCAGAAAAACGGAATGCATAGATATAGGATGGGGGACATATGGGTGAATGAAACTATGTGTGAAAGGGATCTGGGAGTCCAGGTAGACCACAAATTGAACATGAGTCAACAGTGTGATGCAGCAGCTAACAAGGCCAATGCGATTTTAGGCTGCATCAATAGAAGTGAAGTGTCTAGATCAAGGAAAGTAATAGTGCTACTCTATTCTGCTCTGGTCAGGCACCACCTGGAATATTGTGTCCAGTTCTGGGCACCACAATTCAAAAAGGATGTGGAGAAACTGGAGTGTGTCCAAAGGAGGGCAACTAAAATGGTGTAGGGTCTGGAAATCATGCCCTATGAGGAATGACTTAGGGAGCTGGGGATGTTTAGCCTGGAGAAGCGAAGGTTAAGAGGTGATATGATAGCCCTGTTTAAATACTTGAAGGGGTGTTATACTGAAGAGGGAGCTAACTTGTTTTCTGCTGCTCCAGAGAATAGGACCCAGAACATTGGATGCAAGCTACAAGAAAAGAGATTCTACCTCAACATTAAGAGGAACTTCTTGACAGCTGTTCGACAGTGGAACAAACTCCCTCGGAGTGCAGTGGACTCTCTTTCCTTGGAGGTCTTTAAACAGAGGCTGGATGACCATCTGTCAGGGATGCTTTGATTGAGATTTCCTGCATGGCAGGGGGTGGACTGGATGGCCCTTATAGTCTCTTCCAACTCTATTATTCCATGATTCTATGACTCTAAATGTTTTCTGGCTTTACTACTCTGACTTTAATAGTAGCCTGGGTTGTTTGTTTTTTTAAGTGAAGCTTTTTCATCAGGTATGTGTCATTGCCTGGAAATGACTTCAAAACTATGTTTCGCAAGGTGCTAAAAGGACAAAAGGATGGCCACTAAGATGAGTGGAAACCCTAATAGAATCCAGCACATAAATGGTGAGAGATCACAAGTGAGCAGGGATTGCTGAAACCCTTTGTAACCCTCCCAGGCCAGATGCTTGTTGAGATGTGTGGCTATGCCCTTGATAAAAATCAGTTCCCTAGTTTTGCCTCTGCCCACAGTGAGAAGGGATAGGAAGAGTGAGGAACACCAAATGAATGAGTCCTAACTGCCTGCTGAGGGCAGCAGATGCATGACACTCTCTCTCATTTCCAACTGGGAAGGAGACTATTGTGTTTTGGAAACCACACTCCCATCACATACTGGAGGAAAGATCAGGGACTATTCTCTTTCACAGAGGTATATAACTAACCTGCAAGAAGGGGCTTGAAGGAAACAGAGGAAAAATCTTAGGGAGGTGTGATCTGGGAGTCTGGGGTGCCGTAGCAAAGGTTCCCATCCCTGACTTAGATACAGTACTGCTATTACTAGATGTGTAGTGTGGTGACAGTGTGGTGTAGTGGTTTCAG
Source organism: Sceloporus undulatus (assembly GCF_019175285.1). Classification (NCBI taxonomy): domain Eukaryota; kingdom Metazoa; phylum Chordata; class Lepidosauria; order Squamata; family Phrynosomatidae; genus Sceloporus; species Sceloporus undulatus. The sequence goes on from NC_056522.1 coordinate 255,133,790, forward strand.
TACTGAACTGCTACCCTGAGAAAACAGGGTTTGAATCCCCACTCAGCCATGGAAATTCACTGGATGACCTTGGGCAAGTCACAATCTATCAGCTTTAGAGGAATGCATTGGCAACACTCCTTGGAAAAATAAAAAAAGAAAAGACCCAAGTGATAGGGTCACCTTAAGGTTGCTATAAGCCAGAAATGACCTGAAGGCACACAGCAACAACAACAAACCATATGGGTACCAGAGCTCTCATGTGGGTGAGAGAGAGGTATTTATCCAAGAATTGTACCTGACTTGAAGTCTGGGAGAAGAAATGTTTTCAATTGTACTGTGCTTTTAAATTGTAAGCTACTTTGAGTCCCAGTTTTGAGGGGTGGGATATAAATAAATATAATAATAATTAGAAAAGACATACATCTTATATAAGACACACCTCTGGGAGAGGACTGCTGATGTTCTTTTAAGAAAGAATGAAATACAGCATGTTGTAGAACCAGAAGGACTGAAGAGGAACCCTCTTTTGTAAGCACCTCACCTGGAAACAGTTACTGTCTCCTTTGGAAATGACAGTCTGTCCCATTAAATCTCACGCATGACACTTCTAGAACAGACATATCATCCAGAATGTCCTACGGGGGGCAGGGGGTAGCAAGATTCTTGTTAATTTTCCAAAATTATAAACAGCCTATTTATGTTCCTACAATGCACATCTCCTCCTCTCAAAGACATTTCATAGTTTTCTCTTTGCAGACAGAGCTCCCTCTGTGTCCCAGTGGCTGCCTACATGCACAACATTAATCTTGCTCTTTCATCTCCTGGAGTTTGGCGTCCTTGATGTGTAGAAAAATTGTTTTAAAAAACACACACACAATATCCATGAAAAACTTGTGAACAGAGATGTATGGATCAGTCTATTTTTGGTACATGTCAGTTTCACATGTGCTCATTCACAACTATTATTTTGAGGTGCAGGGAATCCACATGAACATGCAGATGTATTTTTACACAGTTTAGCATAAAATACATATTGCTATATTTTAAAAACAAAAGGCATATCACAAAACTTCTAACGAACTTCGATGTTACAAGGAAAAATGCATTCTAATCTGTGCAGCTCACTTGAAAATGCAGATGAATTTCTGCCCACTTGGAAAATGCAGATGACACTATAGCATACTTGAAAATGCCATTTAGAAATGGAAGAAAATTCTGAAAAAACCTATGCTTGTGAAGTGCACAAGAATTTGATAGCATACACCGGTGTGTGTTGTTGTGTGGCTGTATGCATGCACACACACGTGTGTGTGGTTTTCCAAAATGGTTTTGCCACCTTTTTTCCTGACCCAATTCTTCTAGTTTTCATAGACATGCAGAAAATAAGCAGATAACATTTTATGCATTTCTATGAACTCACCCAGTCTCCTTGCTTCAATTCTTTTTAAAAGATTCACATTAAATTTATGCTTGTCGCATATTGTTAAGTGCACAGGGATCAAGCTCTCAAAAAATAGTAGAAAACTATGATAAGGTAACAAAACGTGGTGCCTTAAAACAAGGTTCTGTAAGACGAGCCTTCAAGATATGTGAAATATAATAATCTAAAAAAAGATTGTGGATTTATTTGTTTGGTTTTTTTTCATTTGTTATATGTGAATGATTGACTACACTAAAAAGAGGAGGAATAATAGTAGGACACAAAGGTCAGGAGCAGAAATGCATTAAACAAAATGCCCTTGGTCAGTAGTAAGACTGCAAAGAAAGGGCTTTAAGTCAAACAAAGCACTTAAATCAAGCACAGAGAACTCAATGAAAATTTTAAAGGCATCATTCAGAACAAAGACCGTAGCTCAGATTACAGTTGTATGTGCTGAAGTCCTGTTGATTCCAAAAGTCAGGCCTGCTCTACAGCCAAGAAAATTTATTACCTTAAATCAGAGACAGATGCAAAGGAAGATGGGGATTCAGTAAGTGAGAACCTGGACTTTCTGAAATTCCCTCTTCTATGACACTATTAACAATAGAGGTGGGCAGCCATCTTCTGCCTCTGGCCATTCTAAACAGAAACAGAATACTGCACATTTGGATAGGAGTTATGCCATTTTAAGGGGTCTGGCTTCCTCAAATTATTCTGGGGAATTGCCACTTGGCAAGGACACAGGCAGAGAGTGTGCTGAGATAGCCGTCTGAGAGAAACCCCTCCTTTCACCCATTTACATAAGTTTCTCAATACAGTTTCCCAAGCAGAGAAAATAATTGTTAAGAAGAATTTCTTTGCCTTGAAACCAGCAGTGCAGCTGAGACAGCAAACAGGCAAAAATAGAGAAGGAAGGTTTTTTTGCTGCCAGTCATTGAAGCAACATCAAAGACATGGTAGGGGCTGGAACCATAGGCTCTTTTCAGGGCTCTGCTATATGACTGCAATCTCTTGAGGTGACACATGGAGAGAAAAGATGAAAATATGGGGTATACTCTAGGCTAGACTCCTGGGAGTCTGGAAGTCTGTGACCATAGGTTTCCCTTTGGTCTTTCTTATTTAGCCATTTACATCCCATCCTTTAACAAAGTTCTCAGATTGGGCTTAAGAAATCAAAACATCAAAAGAATTAAAATGTCAACTAAAACACATGGAAGCAAAATAAAAAAATTGTAGAGATAAAGATGTGAACTGATAGGTAAAAAGTAATTTTAATGCGGGTGGTGATGTTTTTCACTGGCACAAAAATGATGTCATAAGGTGAATCTGTCTTTTCATTCTCCTGTATGATCTTTTTAACATCTTTTGACCACTGCTTGCTTTCATCTACCCCTTTATCAAAAGCTTGCATTATGTATTTTGTGCGTTTTGTATTTTGTTGTTGTTGTTGTTTTTGGTGGATGGCCAACAAGGCTATCCTGGCATATGTTTCCTATCTGTAGATTAGGTTACTACATGGGAGAGGACCCTCTCTCTGCTTACCACCTGTCACTTATCACCTGGAGAGACATTCGATAACAGATGATCTTAAGAGATGGGCACATGTGGGAAAGATGGCCTGTCTCAACATTTATCCATCCATATGCTAAGTTCGTTGTTTCTGGCCTGGCCATGACTGATCAGGAAAGAGGCAGCAAGCTGCCTGCAGTCCAGATATCTCTGCTTTCAGATGTAGCCAAAAAATTACTCTACAATTTAAACCACTGCCATTGTAAGCTCCAGCTATTTGGTCAGTGTTGCTATGCAGAACAAGAATATTAGGATCAGCTTACCTTTTTCCTCACAAAATGCTTGTTCCGATCAGAACCTACCAAGAGTAAGTATTCCCTTTTGGAAGCCACTTTTATATACTAACTGGCAGGAGCAGTTCAAAGAGGCAGCAATACAAATGTTTCATGGGCAATGATGTCAGAATCAACAGCCTGAAACTGATGTCCCTACTCCATAGGTTCTACATGCAGGCCTCCTTCTCTAAGCATTAGGCCAACTGATATAATGGAGTCTTTCTGGCTCCCTGGTTGTATATTATATCCAATGTCTATGAAAATACTGGACTGAGAGATATCAAGAGATCATTCAGCCATCACTGTATGCTGACTGGTGCCTTCTGCAAGCATCAGTGAAGCTTAATCAACAAACAACATTGTGACTGATGGCAGAGATATTACTGGAGTGCCTGTGGGTATATTACATTAGCTGTTGCATCCACAGCTATTATCCTATTGACTCAGCTGCTGGTTTAGCACATGCTAACAACTGCTTTATGCTGGTGCTGAAAAGCTTTAGTGAAATGGCTGCTGCTGTAATGGACCCACTGAATCAACTTCCCTGTGCAACAGGAATTGTAGTGATTTCTCTGCTGGTTTAGTTTTCTTTCAGTTTCCTCTGAGCCCTGGCTTGGGTGGAATATGCTAAAATCACTTTGAAATAGATGTTTGCCACCATCACCTAAATTTGACCAATGTATCACCTTGGCCTACATTTTGTAGAGACACTAATTACATTCAGCAAGTATAAAGCAAAAAAACCCAAAGTGGCTGGAGGACCACGGCTGGTTATGTGTATTTTTTGTACTAAACAGTGCAGGGAGGCCCTACAACCTATTTAAAAGGTAAACTGTTGCAGCTGCAGACTTCCAGAGGCAGCAATTCACCCTCTTTTTTGGCCAGAAGAAGTCAATCTGGTGATTCTGGATGTATTGAGGGCCACAAAAACATCCTTGGGAGCTGCATCTGGCCCCAGGGCTGCATTTTGCCCACCTCTGGCATAGGTAGTTTCACAGCCAGATCATACTCATGTCAACTCTGCATTAACTAATTTTCTAGTTAAGTTAATTTAGGATTAGAGTCAAAGAAGTGATGTAGGTGACTCTCAAGATGATGTCAGACTTCCTACATACTTTTTGTTACCCCAGGATCCAGCCCTCAGCTACCTCTCTTTGAACTTTGATATCAAATTAATATCAAAAGGGTATGTTTTAGGCAAGTAGCCAAAGGGGGTTCTACAACACAGGAAACCAGCCATACCATATTAAATATAGATATCTGAGCATGAGAGAAGCCCAAGGCACTTGGACATGATGGGATCTCTTGAGATCTGAATCAGTACAATCCCTTGAGTATGGAAAGGGTGGTAGTGAGCTGGACTGGGAGATTGTTTGCATACAGCAGACAAAGGGAGTTGCCTTCTCGGAATGAAACTTTTTTTTGTCTGAGGACATTCACACTGATTGTCCAGTCGTTCTTGCATATCCCATTCCATTCTCCTGCCCTGGGAATGTCACTTAACTCTTGGAAAAGCCAATTAACTTTTAAAACACTGCCCCATATACCTTGCTATAAATACATGTGCCTGGACAATAGCAATTTGATCCAGTTTGCAATCAGGCAGAAACTCTGTCAGATTCAAACCTGGTCCCTCAGTACTGTTGTTTGTGCTACACAATAAGCAGGCTAAGTCACACTCAACTTCCAGCTTTCTCCCATATTGGAGCCTGGCTTCTGGACTGGAAAGGCATTGCCTTCCCTCAACCTTGCTACAAGCTACTACTTTAATTTCATTAGTTGTTGTGTATGTGTGAATGCTATTGTGTGAATAGCAATTTTCCCTTTTGTTGTTAATAAAATTGAGTTTCACTTAGCACTGGGGTTTTAGTTTTTTGGAACCAGTATACAGAGGCTTGTGTCCTAGCTAGTGTTACCCTGGCCCTCTTGTGGCTATCAGTTTGAGCTATTAAAATTCCTCTAGTATACATTAATTTGTGGGTACCATCTCAGTAACCTAGCAATTTGGGTAATGTTCTTGACCATTAATTTCCAGCTAGAAAATGAGTTGTTATGATGTACACACCTACTTCTACACTACACTGGTGTTGGTGGGACTATACATACAGTGCACTACTCACTTAAAATATACTGTATATACATTGCACTCCTATATATAGATACTCATGCCTATTTTGTTTCGGCAAAGAAGAGTGTGAAGGAGGAAAAAAGCACTTTTCACAGTATTCTGACCTACTAAAACAAGTAATATAAAAGTAGCAGTGAAATGTGGTTGGTGACATGATTTAAGGACATGAACACAACTTAACTGAATGATACCTCTAGTCAGGAGTGGTGAGCAGCTTTCATGTCAGAGGGCTGGGAATCTACTCTGGGTTTTAGCCTGGAATTTTAAAGTAACTGTCCAAGATGCTAAAATATTTGCAAATATGGGGGTTCAACCAGCAAGCTTCCTTCTCCCCTTTCAGAGAAGGAAGTTGGCTCACATCCTTTTAGAATTGGGGGACACCTAAAAAGAAAAACAAGATCTAAAGGGTAAAATCTCTAATACAGATTAGAGATTTTGCCCCTTTTGATCAACTTATGGTGATCCAATGAATTTCATAAGGTTTTCATAGGAAAAGAATGCTCGCACATGGTTTTGCCAGTTCCTTCCTTTGAATTACAGCCTACAGAACCTGGTATTTATTTATCACCTCCCATCCAAGCACTAATCAGACAAGACAGAGGTTCTCCTGGTCAGTTGGAAGGCAGATCAAGCTTTGAAGACTCCCCCTGAAGACATAGATTCACAGTATGAGGGTACTCCTAGACTCAGCCCTGAACCTTGAGGCCCAGATGTCTGTAGTGACCAGGAGTGCTTTTGCACATTTAAAAATTTTGTGCCAACTGCACCCATTCCTTGAGACACTGGATCTGGCCTTGGTGGTACATGCCTTGGTTACATCCTGTTTGGACTACTGTAATGCCCTCTACTTGGGGCTGCCTTTGAAGAGTGTTCAGAAACCGCAACTGGTCCAAAGAGATGCAGCTGGAGCAGGTTACAGAGACCACACAATGCCCCTGTTGAAAGAGCTCCACTGGCTGTCGGTTTCCAGGCACAATTCAAAGTGCTGGTTGTGACCTATAAAGCCCTATGTGGGTCAGGTACAGGCTATCTGGCACACCGTACCTCCCTGTATGAGCTTATCCAGGCTCTGAGATCCTCAGGAGAAGCCCTTCTCTTAGTCCCACTCCCATCGCAAGCACGGCTGGTGGGGACAGAAGAGCGGGCCTTTTCTGTCGCGGCCCCTAGACTCTGGAACTCCCTTCCCAGGAGACCAAAATGGCCCCTGGCCTGAAACCTACCTATTCAGACAGGCTTTTCAAACAGAATGTTTTTAAAAGACCATCTTGTGGTGTTGTAGTATTGTTTTAAAGTATTTTAAACAGTTTTATCTTTTTAAACTGTATTTTATTCTTTTAATAAGCAATCTATATCAATATTGTAATAATTTAATTCCATGTTAATGTTTCTATGTTTTTAATTATACTGTTCTTTTACTATTGTGAGCTGCTCTTTGTCCCAGTTCTGGGGGGGAAAGCGGGACACAAATAAATATAATAACAACAACAACAATACTAACCAGGGCTGTCCCTGCTTAGCTTCCAAGATCAGACGGGGTCACTTGACCTGCACAATTTCATCACAGTGACTGGATTAGAAAGAAGACAATATACATAAACTGCTATTTATGCATACCAAATACTTATTTACACACACTTGGAACCTAGTCCTGAGGATTTTACTGAATGAACAAATCCCAGAACTGACTCTGAGCCCAAAGTTTATGATCACCCAGAGCATGAGAAACAAAGCCCTGTCCAATGCAGCTACAGTGGTACCTCGGGATACGAAATACCCAGGTTACGAAATTTTCGGGATACGAAAAAATCCCATAGGGAATTATTGTTTCGGGTTACGAATGTTTTTTCGGGTTACGAAAAAACTTTTGGTGCTTTTTTCGGCTTTTTCGCACGGAATCGCGGCTTTTCCCCATTAGCGCCTATGGCAATTCGGCTTACGAAGGCTTTTCGGGTTACGAAAGCGGCCGCGTTACGAATTAATTTCGTAACCCGAGGCACCACTGTATTTCCTGAGCTGAACAACAACAAAAAACCCAGAGCCTGTGAATAAACTCTTAGGTAATAATTGATCCAGTGGAAGTAGGACTGTGCAAATCATAACCTTGAGTCGACCCCACATATATGTTTGGCCAGAAGTACATATCCTTGCTTATGAGTCCCAAAGTGACCAGGAAAAAAAGGGGGTTATCAGTCTCAAACATTTTATTTCCCTGCCATGCAGTTTCAGGACCACAAACAGTGGACAGAACCTCAGAGATACTGTAAAAGGCTAGAGTCAGGCAGTGCTTTTAATGAAAAGTTTCACTTCACTTACTGAGTACAAAACCCTTATTCGAGGATGGTGTTCAGACCCTTAAACCATGGACATTATGAGAGACAAATTGACCTTAATGAACTAATTGGTTTTACTCATCATTTCCTAAGGGAAACGAAGAAACAAAACTCATTCTAGGGAATTTGCAAATGCACTGTCTTGTATGAACAGATTTCTTTTTCAATGAAAAACTGCTGTAACCTTGTGTTCTGATCCTAAGCCTCCTTCCAATCTAGCAGCCACATCCCATCCTTACCCCGTCTGTCCGAAACACTTCCTTCCCTCGTAAGCTCTAAACCTATTTATTGCTTTCCTTTAACTGCCCAAATCCCCTAAAGTCCTCCCTTTGGATACTCCCCCTCTTGCTCACATGGCCACTGTGTCCTCCCAAGCATTCCTTCTCTCTCATCCAGTTGTACTGTAACACACAGTTTCCTGTATACATTTACAAAGGGAGAAAGTCCTGCTGAACTCAAGAAAGTTTAACATCTGAACTCAAGACTTAACATGTGAACGAATGAGTGTGCTCAGAACTGAGAAAGTTTTTACTCAGTATTTTTTTATTTATTGCAAGCATTTTTTAAAAAAAAGAAACAAATCTTTTTTTCAGCCAAAGAAGAAAAAGAAGAAGAAACTTGTTTACAGTCAGTTGAAAAAAGGCAATTATTTTAATATGTGTAATTGTTTTAATATGTGTATATCTTGTCCTTTTAAGTCGTATATATGTCTGTTTAAATTGATGTGTATTTTACTCGATGTGTTTTAACTAATGTGGTGTGTCTGTTAATTGTTGTTGTCCCCCACCTTGATCTATGGGGAGAGGCAGGTAAGAAATTATTGTTATTATTATTTCCCAGTGTCTTACCATTTTGGAAGAAAGGATACAAATAAAAGGGGGGGGTAGGTGGAAAGCAAAGTGGGAATGGGAAGGATGGGAATGGGAAGGTAGCTTTAAGATGCAGCAAACACATCCATGCATCCATATATAAACAAACAAGCACAATTCTGTTCTTGTACTGTTGCCTCTGGAGACACCATTTTTGCAACAAGGGAAAACCTGTTTGTCAGACATGGCCATGGGATGCATGCCACAAGCTGTGACGTCCTCCGAAGCCACTTTCAACTTTCTGGGAGCAAACAAACCACTGTTTGTTGCCAGTTTCAATGTCCCTTGGGTGACCTCCGGCAGTTTCTGAACAAGGTCTGTGCTTTTCCAGAACCCTCCTGCACCTGTAGTCCACTGCTGCAAAGCTCCTGCCTGACCCAGGGATCCAGAAAGCCACCAGATAATCGGATTATCGAGGGACACGACACAGCTTTGCCGAGCCTTCCCCAGAGAGCCAGGCCTTCCCTGAATTCCACATCTACCTATTTTAGTCTCAGCTGGCCGCTCTCAAAGACAGCTGGCCACTCTCAGCCTCCAGCTTCCTAAAAGCACAACCTAGGGACATTTTCCAAGTGTCTTTCAGGGACCAGAGTGAGTGTCAGGCTATTTGAATCCTGTGCACAGCTGGAACCTGACTGCAGCTTGGCTTTACAGGTAGATCTGGAGCCTTGCTACCCACCCTGAACCCTGGTTAGTAACTGAATGAAATAATGTGCAGCAGGAAGGAGAGACTCACTGTTGTGGTGACCCAGGATCTATTTTGGTAGCCTGGGGCTCATTTTCCTGGGCTGCCTGGCCTGCAGACATCACTTCAGCCAGGTTTTGGGTGCAGCAGCTTCTGCCTTCCTCCTCTTCCTCTCCACAGCCCCCACAAGGACCACACTTTCCGACGTTCTCCCATGAGATGGAGAGTCCAAGGGAGGGAGCTCTGCATAGGCTCCTAGCAAGAGTGACCCCCTTCCCCATTGCCTCCAAGCCAGGCCTTCAAAGCCCTCCTTGGCCCCTGGAGGCCACACTGAGCTCAAGAGAGCACCAGCTCTGATCTGTTTTGATCTCTTTTGCTAGGACAATCATTCCATTCTGTTTCAAGGCATCGCTTGAGTATGTTTCAATTGTACTGTTCTTTTCAGTTGCAAAGGGCTCTGAGTGCCAGTTTCGGGGGGGGGGGGGGGGGGGCGAGATAAACGAATAAATCCTCCTCCTCACCCTCCTCCTCCTCCTCCAGCTCCCCGGGATCCCCCACAGATGCTTACCTCCTCCTTCAGAGCCCCTCTTCCATGGCCTCCGCTTTCCAGAAGGCTCCGGCGGGAAAAGGCAAGGGACTGGAGCCGGGTGGCCAAAGAGGGAGGGAAAGAGGGAGGGAGGGAAAGAGGGAGGGAGGGAGGGGCCCGGGCAGGAAAGGCCACTCTCCCCTCCCTGCCCTCCCTCCCCCTTGGCCTGGGGGCCAGGGGCCTCCTCCTCGCCACCGCAAAATGGAGGACATGCCGGGGAAAACAATCCAAGGCTGGAAGCCCTCCCAGGCATCTCAGGCCACGCTCCAAAGCAAAAACCACGGAGGACAGGACTTCTCAAAGCCCCCAAGGAGACTCCTGTGACTGACTCTCAATCCATGCTTCTCGGCCAGGGTCCAAAGGGAGGCCTCCTGGGGAGAGGAGGCTGGGATGGAGGACGGGGCCTGGAAAAGGAGGACGTGCCTCCACGGCCGCCCGGCCGCCTCCCGTGCCCTCTCTACTGGAGGACAGGGCCACTCCCCTCGTCGATCGAAGGCCCTCCTGCTCCGAAAGGGAAAGGCCTTCTCCCGGGCAGAAGACGGGGCTGGGGCCCTCTATGAATGGGGGAGAAGGCTCCAGAGACTGCTGCCAGAGCAACGCAAGGAGAGCTCGCCTCGGACGGAGGGCGTCTGGGAATGCCTCCACTAGTCCTGTGGGCCTGAGGGGCTGGGCCTGGAGGACGAGGCCTGGGAAAGGAGGACGGGGCAGGGAGTCCCTGGACGGCCCCAGCCCCGCGCGCCCCCTCAGCTCCCCTTCGGCCATTGGGCAGCGCCTTCCCGCCTCCCCTTCCCAGCCTCCTTCCTTCCTTCCTTCCCTGCTTGCTTGCTTGCTTGCTTGGAGGGAATTGGGGCAGGGAGGGGGAGGAGGGTGCACCTGAGGCTGCTGCTGCAAAGAGGCCTGTCTCGCGCCCCCTTCCTTCCTTGGCGTCAGTCCGGGGCCCTGCGGCTGACCATCGCTGTCCTTGTTCCGGAGGGAGCTGCAGCCATTGGCGCGCGCGCAGCAAAGGCAGCTGCTGGGGTCCTCCTTGGGCTCAGCTTCCCTCCAGCCGGGAGCGCGCGATGCAGGCCTCCCTCGCAGGCAGTCTGGGGGGACACCCCGTGACGTCTCAGCGCCAGGCGGGAAACCCTCCCTCTCAGCCTCTAGACCCAGCTCAAGATGAGCAGCCCCCTCCTTGGGCTGAGGAGGATGGAGAGAGGCGCAGGGACGAGGAGGCTGGCTCCAATGGCTTTTCCTCCTCAGGACCTTCAAGCCCGCCCCCCCCCTCCTTGCAAACATCTGAAGAAGCAGACTTCAGTCTAGTACAGTGCTTCCCAACCTTTTGTCCTCCATTTGTTTTGGACTTCAGCTCCCAGAAACCCCAACCAACTTGGCCAACAGTCAGGACTTATGGGAGATGGAGTCCCCTTCATCTGGAGGACCAAAGATTGGGAACACTGGGGAAAGCACATCCTGCCAACTTCTTTCTTGCAGTTACTCTCAAAGGGGCTGCTACATACACCTCTCTGCAGACCCTTGGAAACATTCCACGACACCAATGCAGTTTGGACACCACTTTTGAGTGCATCACTTCTCCATTGTTGTTGTTGTTGTTGTGTGCCTTCAAGTCATTCACGACTTATGGCTACCCAAAGGCAAACCTATCATGGGGTGAGAGGTCATTCTCATTTCATTTATCACAGCAAATAGCCAGCATAGGGGTTGTGAGTTCGATCCCAGCCAGGGACTCTGGGTCGACTCAGCCTGGCATCCTTCCCTAGGTTGCTAAAATGAGTGCCCAGCTTGTTGGGGGCAATTGGCTTACACCAGTGGTTCCCAACCTGTGGGTCAGGACCCCTTTGGGGGTCAAACACCCCTTTCACAGGGGTCACGTAAGACCATCGGAAAACACATATTTGCATGAAGCGATGAAATATAATTGTATGGTTGGGGGTCAACACAATATGAGTAACTGTATTAAAGGGTCGCAGCATTAGGAAGGTTGGGAACCACTGGCTTACACATTGTAAACTGCTTAGGGCAATGGTCCCCAAACTCTGCTCTTTAAGGGCTTTTGGACTTCAGCTCCCAGAATCCCCAACTATTGGCCAACATGGCTGAGGCTTCTGGGAGCTGAAGTCCAAAATCTCTTAAAGGGCACAGTTTGGGAGGCACTGGGTTAGGGAGTGCTTAAGTGAACTGATAAGTGGTACAAAAATGTACTTGCTATTGCTATTGCTAGTCCTTATGCCAGAAGGAAAGTAGGATATAAACAGAATAAGAATAATTTTCTTCACAAGATCTGTTCAGAGAGGGTTTGCCATGGCCATCCTCTGAGGCTGAGAGAGTGTGACACGGGTGTCATGGCCAAGCAGGGAATGGAAGCCTGGTCTCCAGGGCCATAGTCTAACATTCAAACCACTATGCCACACTGGCTCCCTGTAGTTCCCATACCTTGGATCAAATATAGACCAGAACGGCGTCTGCAGTGGAAGAAACTGGAGGAAAACTAGGCATTGGAAGAACAGCTATAAAAGAACTGGATGAGATCTTAATGTGCAAAGATATAACTCTGAACACTAAAGGGAGGATAGTCCAAACCACTGTATTCCCCATCACCACAAATGGATGTGGGAGATGGACAGTGAAGAAAGTGGACAGAAAGAAAACCAACTCATTAGAGATGTGGTGCTGGAGAAGAGTGGCCAAGAAGATGGCCAAGAAGACAAACAAATGGGTCCCAGAACTGATCACACCTGAACTCTCCCTGGAAGCCAAAACCATGATTAAACAGAGACTGTCACACTTTGGCCACATCATGAGAAGGCATGAATCATTAGAAAAAACAATAATGCTAGGAAAAGGAGAGAGTAGTAGAAAGAGAGGAAGACTGCATGCCAGATGGCTAGATTCAATGAGGGAGGTCATGGGCCTGAACCTGCAGGACCTGAGCAGCATAGTCATGGACAGGGAGTCTTAGAGATGTCTCATCCACAGGGTCACCATGAGTTGAGGTCCAGTCAAGGGCAGATAACAACAACAACAACAAGCTCCATCTGATGGAATCCTAGGATCTATAGCTTTACAAGCCTTCTCTGCTAGAGAATACTAGTGGCTCACAAAACAATCTGTAGAATGGAGCTCTGGCAGTTAAAGTAGTGTCAAACCACATTATTTCTACAGTTTAGATGCACCACAGATGAAAAAAAGCCCTATTAAATACTGTGGGTTTTGCTGAAGATTCTCAGCAAAAATAGCACACACCCCATAAGCAACATGGGTAATTTTGGCAGAAGCATCCTGAGGTGATGAGTCCAGTGTGCCATTTCAAACCGCGAGTGGAGAATCACTTCTCAGAATAACTTGGAAAAGTTATTTTGGGGGCTACAGTTTCCACGGTGCCCTAGTCAGCATAGCCGTTGGCCATGCTGACTGACAGGAACCATCAGGGAACTGTCCTCAAAGCAGTTTTGCCATGCTATGTGGCCACGGTAAGAGTAGGACATTCATTTGAGTCATGGCAGTCTGTCCAAATCAAAAGCTATTTCAATAAACAGTGCAGACAGATTGAGATTAATCATTTGCATAATAACCTGAGGAATCAGCCTGCCTAAAAAAAACTAATCACTTTTGGACATCAATAAAATTGCCAGATACAAATAATAGAAATGAAGTATGACCCAACAGCATAATCCTAAAATTTAAACTAATTAATAGCATAACACAAAGGGCCCTGAAGCTATTAATTTTATCAACTCACGCAAAGAGATTCTGGTCTAGAAATAAACAACAAAATATTATCAAACTACAAAATTGTATTATATTCATATTTTACATGTATAAATTCATCAATTGCTAGATTTTCTCTAATTGTGTCTTTCCAGTTGTGGGTTCCAAACAGATGAGATATCACAAAAGAGAGAGGGCATCCCTTTTGTGTGCTACATCAAAAAGTCAGAAAGTATCCCATTTGTAATCAAGCTCAGACTATGAGAAAGACAAACATCTGAATCTGTTCAAAAATACCAAAGAGAAACTTAATTCCTTTTTAAGGCATCAAAATAGACTGTTAATTTATATTTTTAAACGGCATCATTTGAAGTAATGGCAGCAGCATCTTAGTGTTTTTAGTTTAAAGCAATCCCATTTGTTGCTGTTGTTACGTGCCTCCAAGTCATTTTTAATTTATGGTGAACTTAAGATGAACCTATCATGGGGTTTTCTTGGCAAGTTTCTTCAGAGGGGAGGTTTCATCCATTTTCTGAGGCTGAGAGAGTGTTACTTGTCCAAGGTCACACAATAGGGAATTGAACCCTCATCTCCAGAGTCACTGTCTAACACGCAAACCATTACATATGCTGGGTCTCATCTTGGTAACTAATCTTAAATTATAGCAATAGATAGTACATTTCTGTATAACTTATCAGTGCACTTAAACCCTCCCTAAGCGGTTTACAAAGTGTAAGCTTATTGTCTCCAACAAGCTGGGTACTCATTTTAGCAACCTTGGAAGGAGTTGACCCTGAGCCCCTGGCTGAGATTGAACTCACAGCCTTATGGTTTTGAGTGAGTGGCTGCAGTACAAGCATTTAACAACTGTGCCACCAGGGCCCCTATTATTATTGTTGTTGTTATTATTATTATTATTATTTATTAGCTCCATGACAAATAAAACCAAGGTTTGGGTGAATTAATTGTCTTCTCACATTTTGATGCCTATTAACCAATAATACAGATAATGTTTTAGTATAAGCTTTTAAGATAGAGATTGCTTTATAAACTACATGCCTAGTGTGGCATTTGCCCAGTTTAGCAATAACAGAAGTAAAATATCATAGAAATAAATTAGGATTGAACTTGAGATACAAGGTCTTTAATTCCTGATTTTTAAGATCTTCTTAAAAATAATTCCAAAATGATGTCCTTTGATCTTTGATCACTGGAATAAAATTACAAAGGGGGGTATCTTTTAGTCTATGTACTAACTTTTATTGGTTCTCTCACTTCTTACACCTTTGACACAAACATGTTAATATAAATTCTACTTTAGTTGACCTTAGATTGTTCAAATCATGTTGCATTTACAATAAAAATGCAAGGAAGGATAAATTGATTTAAGTTTACTGTATTTTTCAGTTCTGTTGAGTTCTCATCTTCTTTCTGTAGGAATCAAATGCTAACACCCTCCCTTTCATATGACCTTGAGATGCATCCCTTTAACAAGCACACAACTGAATGGAACCTTCAACCCTGAAGTGCATTTTGAATTTGCTGTCTTTGAGAAGAGAAACATCCAGACATCAGATTCAAGAAAATTTGGGTTTGGCAAGATCAGGTGAGAGGCACAGTTAAATGATATTTCTCAGCATGTATCCACTTGTCTGTTTCCAGAATCTGGAATATTCCTTTTTAAAAGGAATTACTTGTGTTACTCATTACTCTGGTCACCCAACAGGCCAGACCAGAAAACAAGCTGGATTCTCAATAACAAAATGTTACCATTCTTGTTGCTTTGTACCATTGAAAAATACAGGCCATGCTGACTTCTTGAAATGGATTAGTGGAGCTGCCTGTATTTTTGGACTCTGCTTGTGCACATTGCTACAGTGACTGTCATGCTTTTCTGAATTTCCCAGTATACCACTGCTTGTCACCATTGTTATAACTGGCATGCTCTTCCCTCTCCTACAATATGCGGGGAATATTTTTCATGAGACAGCGTATGGAGTAGTGCAGCCAATTGAAGATGGGAAGCTAGTAACTACTGGGAATTTTGAAGCTCTCCTAAGTTGGAAATGATTGTACACAAGCCCACTTGGAAACAGAAAAGCAGAGATAAACCATGGCAGGTAGCATAGAAAGATGGCCAAAGACTGCTTGGGGCTGTGTGGATTTGCTTATAAGGCCTCACTGCTTTCTCTGTCTTTATTTGGTGAGGCCCTAGAAGATTTTGCAACAATCAGTGTGATATATGGATATTTCTGTTCTATTGAGTGTAATGCAGGCACTTAATAAGTTGCTGCCACAGCTGAGCAACAAAACTGGGTATTTATTTCATTAAACCCAAAATATGGTGGGTGGAGTGCATAGAGGTATATTGCAAAGATCCCTGAGGATGTCACCTGTAGAATCCCGCAAAGTAAAAGCAAAGTCACTCACTGTCAGAGTAGAATATGGCTGAGGAACCTTAGCCATCTGTATGATGTTGAATTGCAATTCCCTTAACCCCTGGCCATCTTGGACAGGAATGATAGAAGTCAGATTCCAGTTAAATCTGGAAGGCCACTGGCACTCTACCCCTTGTGGTAAATAAGTTCCAAGTATAACAGTATTACTTCACTTTTCTTCACTTCACCTTCCTAGTGAATAGCAAGCATTCACTTATATAAGAAAGATACTTCAAGATACCTTTGGATGGGAGGTGAACCTTGCTTGAAGTCATATTTTGATACTTGAGGTCATTAATAAAATAAAAAAATAAAAATTTTATTTTTATACCGCCCTTCCAAAGATCAGGGCGGTTAACAGCATAAAATCAATACAAATACAGCGTATACATCAAGGTTAAAAACAAATACATAGAAACAGAGTAAAACCCCCGTTAGCCAGTCCTCTTTGCCACAGAAGAGGAGGGAGGCCCGCTGGACTTTAATCGGGGAATGCAAGCTGAAATAGAAAGGTTTTCAAATCCTTTCTAAATTGGGCCAGGGAGGTGGCCAAGTGGAGCTCTGTGGGCAGCGTGTTCCAAAGGGCCGGGGCGGCGATGGAAAATGTCTTCCTCGCAGTGGAGGTCAACCTAGCCCCTGGCGCCCTAAGTAATTGCTGCCCAGATGTTCTGAGGGTGCGGGGTGGAATGTACGGGGAGAGGCGGTCCTTCAGGTATCCTGGGCCCAAGCCATTTAGGGCTTTATAGGTCATCAGCAACACCTTATATTGTGCCCGGAAGCGAATAGGCAGCCAATGCAGATCTTTGAGCACCGGTGTAATATGGCTGGCCCTGGAGGTTCCAGTGACCAGCCTGGCTGCCATATTCTGTACCATTTGTAGCTTCCGGGTTTGGTATAAGGGTTGCCCCATGTAGAGTGCGTTGCAGAAATCCAATCTCGAGGTTACCAGAGCATGTACTACCGTTTCAAGGTCCCTCTGGGCCAGGTATGGGCGCAGCTGGCGAATAAGCCGAAGCTGATAACAGGTGTTCTTGACCGTCGCATTCACCTGAACAGTCAGGTGAAGCGACGAATCAAGAAGCACCCCCAGACTGCACACAGAGTCCTTCACAGGAAGCATGACCCCGTTCAGGACAGGTGGAACTACCGCCATTCCTGGACCAGGGGAACCTATCACAAGTACCTCCGTTTTCTCTGGATTCAGTTTGAGTCGGTTTTCCCTCATCCAGCCCATTACTGACTCCAGGCACGCCACGAGAGGGGAGACACCATCCTCGGTCACTGCATCAGTCGGAGACATAGAGAAAATTATTTGGGTGTCATCAGCGTACTGATAACGCCGCGCCCCATGTCTCCGGATGATCTCTCCCAGCGGTTTCATGTAAATGTTAAATAGCATGGGAGACAGAATGGCTCCTTGAGGGACCCCAGTTATAAGGGCCCTCTCGTTGGAGCACACGTCTCCCAGCTGCACCATCTGGGACCTCCCAGAGAGGTAGGACCGGAACCACTGGAGCGCAGTGCCCCCGATTCCCACCTCTGCCAGGCGCCCCAGAAGGATACCATGGTCTATGGTATCGAAAGCCGCTGAGATGTCCAAGAGCACCAACAGGGACACGCTTCCCCTGTCGATGCCCAGACGGAGATCATCGACCAAGGCGACCATGGCCGTCTCAACCCCGTAACCCGCCCGGAAGCCAGTTTGAAATGGGTCCAGATAATCCGTTTCATCCAAGACCGCCTGAAGCTGGATTGCAACCGCCCTCTCGATCACCTTCCCCAAAAATGGTAGCAGCGAAACTGGCCGATAATTGTTATGTACCAGGGGGTCGAGGGAGGGCTTTTTTAGTAACGGTTTTACGATGGCCAATTTAAGTTCGGTTGGAAATTGCCCTTCCCTCAAGGATGTATTAATAATCCGGCGCAACAATAAAGTTACCGCCGGTCCCCCCTGGGCCGCTAGCCCTGAGGGACAGGGATCGAGAGAGCAGGTTGTCTTCCGAACACTTCCGAGGATCTTGTCCACATCATCAGTACTTACCAACTCAAACTGATCCAGTTTAATGGAGTCCACGGAGGCTCTGGACGCCTCTACCCTAGGTTCTTCTTGAATGTCGGCGTTAAGACCTTCGCTTATCCGAGAGGTTTTATCCGCGAAGAAGTTATTAAATTGGTCGCAGCAGGCCTTAGAAGGTTCAAGGATCTGGTTCGGGGCAGGAGGGAGCTGAGTTAGCTCCCTGACCACCCTGAACAACTCTGCTGGACGCGACTCCGCAGACGTGACACGAGCACCATAGAACGAGTTCTTAGCTGCTCGTATCGCCTCTCCGTAGTCCTCTAACAGTTGGTCTAGGAGAGCCTTGTCGTCTAAGCGAAGGTGTTTCCGCCAACGGCACTCTAGCCGTCGCAGTTCCCACTTCCTTGCCCGGAGATCTTCCGTATACCAGGGCTTACGCTTGGAAGCGGGCCTGAGAGGGCGCTTGGGAGCGATGCTGTATATAGCCCTGAGAGGGAGACCGCGGTATTCCAGATACCGTCAGGGCATCAACAGAGTCGCCGTCACTTCCAACCATGTGTCCCTCTAGGGCTTCCTGGAACCTTTTGGGTTTCCATCAGCCTTCGAGGGTGGACCATCCTAATAGGTCCACCACCCCCCGGGGGGATCTGGGTAGAGACCTTGATTTTTGCCCCACGGAAATGATCCGTTCATGACAGGGGGAAATATTAGTTATTAAGACCAAATCAAGAGTATTACCCGCAGAATGCGTAGGACCCACAATCAGCTGGGACAGGCCCATGGCCGCCATGGTATCCATGAATTCCCGATCCGCACCGGGTGGAACATAGCTGGCCGTGAGAGAGATGTTGAAGTCACCCAGGACAAGTAGCCTGGGCGTCTCCAGCATCAGTTCAGCGACCAGCTGTGTCAGCTCGTTAAGGGAGTCCGTTAGCGCATGGGGTGGTCGATACACTAACAGAATCCCTAGACTGTCCCTAGCCTTTAGGGTCAGGTAAATACACTCGATATAGGACGTCTGTCGGATGTGGTTCCTGGTAAGGGACAAGGTGTTCCTATGTATCAAGGCCACACACCCCCCCGCCCACCTAACCTGGGCTGGTCCTTCACCGAGAACCTGGCAGGCAGGGCCTGAGCCCACACAGCGTCTCCTTCAGGCCCAAGCCAGGTCTCGGTAATGCAAGCCAGGTCGCAATTACTGTCCTCCAACAGGTCGTGTAGGATGTGGGACTTGTTGTTGATCGACCTGGCATTGCACAGGAGCAGCGACAGGGTTTGTGGCACGGTTGGAGTGACCCTCAGGTCCCTTAGGTTGGGAGGGGGACAGGAAGGGGAGATAGATATGATGCATCGATCTTGCCTTCCCCTGGAACGCAAGTCCCTTCTCCCACCGCCATACTTCCCCCTGCCCCACACTACCTCAATGGGAGCTCCGCTCGTAACGGTGTTATCCCCTTCCTCCTCAGCCCATGCATCCCCCACACCCATAACCTCCCCCCACCCTTCTCCAGCGATAAGAAGAGCAGAGGTTAGCCACCTCAGGCATCCTCTGCTCTATAGCTAACCCACAACCTCCCTAAACCCAATAGTCCCGCAGCGGTGCCCTTCCAGTCCGTGGGCGGCACTCCCGGGGCGGTGCGCAGATGCGCACCTCCGACACCCCGGGAGGAGGCCGCCCGGCAGAACGCGGCTCCGGCAGCGGTGGTGGTCCGGTGAGGAGGCGGAGGGGGCGTGGCAGGAAGGTCCAGTCGCCCGGCTTTATGCTCGCCACTCTCACCTGGCGAGCCTCCTCCTTGCCTTCCCCCCAGGTGTCCCTTAAAGAGCCCTCTCACTTTGGCCGCAAAACACCAAGGCCAGCAAACAGAGTCCCGCACCTCCGACACCCCAGGAGGAGGCCGCCCGGCAGAACGCGGCTCCGGCAGCGGTGGTGGTCCCCAAATTTTCCTATTACTGCATCTTCATGTCCTCAGGTTTTTATTTTCTTGTTCACTAAAATGATTGTTTATAAAATGTGAGTATAAGAAAATGAAGGTTGGCGGGGATAGGTGTAGCCAACTCGCTCTGTCTATCTACCTGTATTTATATCCCTCATACTGCAGCTAATAGTAGTTTTATTGTATATAATGTGTGACCATGTCTTTTAAATGGCCAACAACAAAAATATACCGTATATCCAAAAGAGATCTGCACGCCACTGCAGAAGGAAGCAAACACCAGACTATTTGACTAGTTAAATATGGAGTGTGCAGTTTTTCTCATCTCAGAACACCTGAATGGAATTGACAGTTTTACAACTGTTGAATTAGTGCACACAAAAATAGAACCCATAAATGGACTCAGGAAGAGAAGGGAGAAGGGAGCAAATGAGGGGAAAAGGCCAGAACTTTAAAATATTTATGCTGCATATATGTGTGTATGTGTTTACAAGCACACAGATACACATCCTAAAGAACTTCTGTTTGGACCTGTGGAAAGGGAAAACAACAAGAGTATCTCTCAGTTGATCCAGAAGCTGGCAAGTAAAAGGGATCCTTGACAGTTTCCTTCCCACATACAGAATAGTTGGGGCAAAGTGGTGGTGAAGGGGTTTGGCCAGCTGATCCCAGAGGATGTCTACAGATGCCTATGTCATGTCAGGCTGATGTCAGCCAGTTTGGCTGCTGCCACTCTATTGTGAGAGTTTAATCAGACCTGACAGGAGCAGCCATGTTGGTTGTTCATGTGCCTGCCCTCTTTATGAAGAAAGCAAAGGTTGGCAACCTCTCCTCCCCCTCCCCCCCCCTTTTACATTAAATCGGTCATGTATAGGAAGGGAAGAAGCAGACAGAGCCAGTGGGAGGCCCAGCATGCGCAGGAGGGCTCCATTCCCCTCACCATATGTGGGTTTTGAGGCAATTTTTTTTATCTGTCCAATCCCAGTTTCTATGTAAGCAACACAGCAAAATACAGAAGTAAAAATAAGGCTGCCTCTTCCCCCACAAAAAATCTTAAAGGACCAACAATCTTATAGAGTGAGGAAAGCCTCTTTATATAGTTGGTTTTGATGTGCTGTATACCATAATTGCCCTGGGCTGCAGTGACACAACTAAAATTCAGCACAGCCTGACTAAAAGCCACAGTTCACCCCTACTGAGAGAGTTCTGAGAATAGGCCCAGAGACACTCTGCATGGAGGAGGATCTCACTGCTGGATTTACATGCCAGTAAGCTCCATTTCTGGGAATGTGGTGGGGCCTGAGTGCTGCATGATGGAATGAGCTCCTGTCACTAGTCCCGGCTTCTGTCAGTCTAGCAGTTCAAAAGCATGCAAATGCAAGTAGATAAATAGATACCACTTCAGTGGGAAAGTAACAGCATTTGGTGCAGTCATGCTGGCCACATGATCACCGAAGCAGTCCTCAGACAACGCTGGCTCTTCAGCTTAGTAACAGAGATGAGCACCACCCTCTACAGTCATAGAATCATAGAGTTGGAAGAGGCCATCAGAGCCATCCAGTCCAACCCCCTGCCATGCAGGAACTCACAAATTAAAGCATCCCTGACAGATGGCCATCCAACCTCTATTTAAAGACCTCTAAAGAAGAAGACTCCACCACACCCCAAGGGAGTGTGTTCCACTGTCGAACAGCTCTCACTGTCTGGAGGTTCCTTCAAATGTTTAGGTAGAATCTCTTTTCCTGTAGTTTGAATTCATTGTTCCAGGTCCTATTTTCTCGAGCAGAAGAAAACAAGCTTGCTCCATCCTCAATATGACATCCCTTAAAATATTTAAACAAAGCTATCATATCACCTCTTAACCTTCTCTACTCCAAGCTAAACAGACCTAGCTCCCAATGTCTCATCTCTGTTATTGTTACTAATTACCCTCCAGTTGGCCAAGGCTCATGGCCTGTGGTTGAGACATCTCCAAGACCCCCTGTCCTCCACTGCTGTGCTCAAGTCCCGTAGATTCAGGCCCATGACCTCCCTGATTGAATTTATCCATCTGATGTGTGGTGTTTCTTTCTACTACCCTCTCCTTTTCCTAGCATTATTGTCTTTTCTAATAATTCATGCCTTCTCCTGATGTGGTGTAAGTATGACAGCCTCAGTTTAATCATCTTGCTTCTAGGGAGGCTTGATTTGTTCAAAGAACCATTTGTTTGTTTTCTTGGCCATCCACGGTATCCTCAGCACTCTTCTTGAGCACCACATCTCAAATGAGTTGATTTTCTTTTTATCAACTTTGTTCACTGCCCAGCTCTCACATCCATGCATGGTAATAGTAGTGGATAATTTACTTTTATGTCTGTCTACCTTTGTGTAAGTTGCAACTGTTTAGATTTTATAGTGAGCATATGAATCATTGCCAGAATCCTATCTGTCTTTTTACATAACTTTACCTATACCTAGCTACATAGCAGAGGCACTAAGAAACACCTTTACTGAATTACAAAGATCTATAACAGGACACTGACATGAGGGTCTGATGCAATGTGCACTGGGACTGATGTGATAAACATTGCACTGTGGTCACTTGTTAGTTCTGTTGTGTAGTAACGCAACAACAGCCCTCCACTGGATATGAGTGCTATGGAACTATCCAATGCTAATTCTCCCAGACGTAACTCCTCTTATGAAAATCTAAGTCCTCAACATTTCCTGGTTTTCTCTAGTTTAACTCTCATTTAAATCCCATTTGCCCCTAGTGAGATAAAGAGATAGTCATCAAGATGTGCCACTCTGTTCTCACACAACTACTGCATCTATATGATGAAATTAGCAATACTGCCATAGGCACCACATGACACCACAGTATGCCAACATCTTCATGGTTGATGTAGAACAACACTTCCTTAATTCCTGCACCCAGAAACCTCTCCTCTACTTGGGGTACATTGATGATATCTTCATAATGTGGACTCATAAAGAAGACTCACACAAGACATTTCAACAACTTCCATCCTAACATGAATCTCAACATGGAACTATTAATAAAACAAATTCACTTTCTGAATACCACTATCTAACTACACAATGGACATCTAATCACCACACTATATCGCAAACCAACTGACCACTGAACATACTTACATGCCTCTAGTTTCTATCCTGGCCACACTACAACCAAGTCCCCTTATGCATCTGCTCAGACCCACAATATAAGGACACCAAAGTCACAAAGTTACAAGAAGCATTCCTCAACCTACAGTTCCCATCAAATGAAGTTTTTTTAAAAAGTCAGCAAGGCAAGACTTGCGCCCAGGAGTAAACTATTACAGAACAGACTGAAGACAGGAAATGGCAGAACCCCACTAGTGATCACATACAGATCCCAACCGAGACCACTCAGACATATAATCAATGAACTACATCCCATTCTGCACAATAATGCCTATCACTCAAGAGCACTTGGTGACAGATTTTTACTTGCCTGCAGACAGTCTCCCAGTCTCAAACAATTGCTTACCTGCAGGAGGACACACAACACAGATGAGGAGCTGGGTACAAAACTTTGCCACAAACCCAGATATCACTTCTGTCCACATATCCACTCAGGAAATGTCATCACAGGACTGAATCACATCAGCCACAGTATCAGAGGTACTTTTACTTGCTTATCCTCAAATGTGATATATGCCATCTTCCATCAACCTTCAGCACTTTACATTGGGCAAACAGGCCAATTTCTGTGCCATCCAATAAATGCACATAAATCAAACTTTAAGAATGTGAATACACAAAAACCAATTGCAGAATACTTTAATCTTCCTTGGCATTCTATCTTGGACCTCAGAATAATGGCTCTTGATTTTAAAAAAAACTGCAAAGGAAGAATGAAAAGAGAAACAGCAGAACAGGAATATATCCACAAACTCTAGTCCATCAACAGTGGGTTGAACAGAGGGATTGGTTTCCTGGCACACTACACTTTTTATAACTCTAGTTAACACTCTAGTCTTATAAGGGCTGCCTTGGTCAGTTATCACAACTTCTTTCTGCTTCCCAGCCAGCATTACACTACATTCCAATAACTCCCTCCACCATTCATGGTTATCTACTCACCACATTCATATGACTTTAGGTAACATCTTTCCTCTTGCCTTGTCATCACCATACATGCAGGTTTTGCATGTCTAATACTATTCACCTGTACAACTCATTCATAGCTATAAAGGTCTGTTCCTAGGCACTTTATTCCATGCATCTGATGAAATAGACTTCGGCCTACAAAATCTTATGCTAACCTCTTTCTTTCCGTTAGTTTTCAAAGTTCTACCAGATCCCTTTGCATGCTGATCCAGATTAACATGATTATGTCTTTGAATTAAGGGGTACACTTTATTAAGGGATACACTTTATGGGCCATAGAAATTGTATGCTATAATAAATACACTAGTCTTTAAGTGTCACAAGATTCTTGGTTGGGTTTTTTTTTCTGCAATAGATTTGGATATCCTCTGCCTAGAAGTTGTTACCAAATGTTGGAAATTTTTAGCAGCTACCACCAGAGGGAGCTTTCAGCACATATTTCTGCACTACTTCTGTTTGACAAGCTCTTTGCCCAGTCCATCTTCTTAATTATCCACCATTAGGAAGCCAGCTGTAGGGTGCACACATATATTTGGAATTTGACATGTCTGAAGAACTTGTTAAGTCTGAGAAGAGTTGCTGAGCAAGTTTTACATCACAGTTCTGCAACTGGAAGCTGGTGCATGGCAAAGAAACTCCTTGCCATAAGCCACCCAGGGCCAAGGAGAACGGGACAAATCCTGGTATGAGCAGAATGTTCATTAGCTGCATGATGGGCTTCCCAAAGAAATACTTGGGTAATACTTGGGTGAGCAAAAAAAAAAAATCTTCTCCAATATTTAAAATCTTTTGTTTCTATCCACGCAATAGAAGCAAATCCCACTAAATTCAATTGGATTTTTAAAAAGTGCTTAAAGAATTATATTATGCATATTCAGAAGGAAAGATTTAATCAGAGCCAAGCCTTACTGTCTTCAGGGCCAGGATTCAGTCATAAAGCATGTTGAGTAAGTTCAGAAATCCTCAGTACATGCACAGAGGGCCTTTTCTTAATCACTGAGTAATCACAGGAACTCACTGCACAATGGTGATAAACCTTGTTGTTCAAAGGATAAGGCTTCCAGGCAGGTTTGAGCTAAACACTGAAGAACCAGGATCAGCATTTTCTATATTCAAAATCCCGCTTTTGATAGAAGCGTCTCTTTTGAAGACCTAATCTGGGAGTAATGGAGCTGTGTCTTTTATTCAAAAATGATCTTGAATCAAGAGGCAAACAGTAAAATAAGCAGGTGGCACTCAAAAATTATAGATGATAAAATCAGGTTATGAAGTGCTTCAAAAGAGTCCCTAAACTGGGTAACTGGAGTACAGATGGTGGAGGAGATTCATTCAACATAAATAATAAGTGCAAAACAGCACACACTGGCTGGAAAGAAAAAGAGAGAGAGAAATAATCTTACCTTCGCATATACTTTGATGGGATTTTACATAGCTATAACCATGCACAAAAGAGATCTTGGGTTATGGCAGTAGGAGAAAAAAACAGTGGAAAAAGTCCAGCCATTGTGTTAAGATATTGTTGTTTTTTGCGGGGTGGGGTTGAGATTAAAATAATGATACAAACTAAAATAGCAAATATGATAATGCAGTGGTGTACATCTCATATCCCACATTTCAGATTTGACAAGCCAAAATTGGGGAACATTCCTTTCTCCCAAAGCCTGAAACTACAACTCCCACAACCCCTCAGTCACACTGGAGTTGACATTAACAACATCTGGAGGGCGAAAAGGTCTTGAGTCCTGCTGTAAGTCTTTCTGATGGCTCCTGCCTTGAAGGTGCACATCTGGACTCAAAGGGGGTTTTTCCTTTCTGTCTGGAACAAAGTCCCAAGAGGGTATCAGGATTCATTCATTCAGAAAAAGAGCTAAAGTGTAAAGAAAATATTTATTTATTTATTTATTTATTTATTTATTTAGGATATTTATACCTCCTTTTTCAGCCACAGAGCAGCTTACAAATTGTTAATTTGACAGTTCCCTGCCTTCAGGCTTACAATCTAAATAAAAGAGGACACACAAATGAAGAGGAATGGCAGTGAGGGAGGAGATTGTCCAACAGATGCTGCCTCCTCTTCTTCTCTCCTTCTGTGGAGGATGATTCCAACCTTTCCCAGTCCTTCAGAACACCAGATATTTGGGTCTGGAAGTCCCATCATCTCCCTAGTCATGATAGTTATGTTGGCTGGGAATGATGGGAGTTGTACTGCAATGACATGCCAGAGAGCAGCATGTTGGGGAAGGCTAAATACTGTTCTCATACACTCTCAACAAACAGTAGAAGTCAGAGTCAACGTTTGAAACTGACTTGCTGTAGCTTTCTGCCAAAGAAAAAGAAGAGCATCTTCGTGTTGCAAGCCATCAACTTACTGAATGAATTGCCACATGATATGAAGATGTCTACTAGCTCAGATGGATTATGGTCATACGCCTGAGTGGTGGGTGGGAACAACCCTGTCAATGACTATTAGTATTTGATGGAACTGTTTTTAAATAACCCTCCAGCATGGCGTAGCGGTTTGAGGGTTGGACTATGACTCTGGAGACCAGGATTTGATTCCCAGCTCAACTATGACACCCACTGGGTGACCTTGGGCAAGTCACATGCTCTCAGCCTTAAGAGAAGCCAAAGGCAAACTTCCTCTGAATAACTCTTGCCAAGAAAACCCCATGATAGGGTCATCATAAGTAAGAAACAACTTGAAGGCATACAACAGCAACAATGTTTTAAGAAAAAGCAATGTGTCCCTATTTCAGAGCTTAGGAAAGTTCCCTGCTCAGACTACAACTCCCAGAATCCCCCAACCAGAACAGCCACTGGAGCTGTGTTCCCCAAAGAATACTGTTCTCCAAGCCCTGCCCTGTTTGTTAATAGACTCAATCAAGGAAATCATGGTCCTGAGTCTGCAAGACCTGAATATGGCGGTTCATGATTTGGAGATCTCTCATTCATGGGGTTGCCAAAAGTCGAAGTTGACTTGAGAGTGATTCCAATATCTGGATCATGTCTTGCATTTGTGGATCCAAATGCCATCTGACAGGCCAGGGATGGAGGAAAAATGTTGAGTGGCATGCCTTCCAATAAAGACACCTGTTCATGGTTGTTAACTCCAGGATGCTGGGAAGAAGAGGTGGTATCACACCATTGTGAGGGATGGGTGAGGTTAACATCCTTTTATGAAGCCAGGAGGAAAGAAGAAAAGCTGCCCATGTAGCCCTTCCCCTCTCCCTAGGTTTCAGGCTCTTCTTTCCTCCTGGATTCATAAAAGGATGTGAACTGTCCTCAACCATCCCTCAGAATGATGTAACACCTCTTAGGGAAAGACTTAGGGAGCTGGGGATGTTTAGCCTGGAGAAGAAACGGTTAAGAGGTGCCCTGTTTAAGTATTTGGAGGATGGAGCAAGCTTGTTGTCTGCTGCTCCAGAGAACAGGACTCAGAACAATGGGTGCAAGCTACAAGAAAAGAGATTCTGCTTAAACATCAGGACGAACTTCCTAACAGTGAGCGCTGTTTGACAGTGGAGCCCATTCCCTTAGGGAGTCTCCTTCCTTGGAGGTCTTTAAACAAAGACTGGATGGCCATCTGTGTGTGGGGGGTGTCCTTTGATTGAGAGTTCCTGCATGGCAGAATGGGGTTGGACTGGATGGCCCTTGTGGTCTCTTCCAACTCTATGATTCGATGAATGTCCTCCATTGTGAGCAGGACTAAGAAGGATGGGTTTACATTTTTGTGACTGTTTTGAGCTTCCCTTTGGTCAAGTCCCCCCCCCCCCCCCCCGTATTCTGGAACGTCCTACATCTTGGTCTCCACCCAATGCATCTGAGGAAGTACACTGAAGTCTACCAAAGCTCATGCTGTCAACTTCTTTCTTTCAAAGATATAGCCGTGTTACTGTCTGTGGAATCAGTACTCAGAGAGCTCTTGTGGCACTTTTGAGACATGAGCTTTGGTGGACTAAGAAGCACGGGTTTACATTGAGATGAATGGTTTGAGCTTTCCTTAGGTAGTGTTCCCCCTTGTTCTGAAACGTCCTACCCAATGCTTCTGGGGAAGGAAACTGAAGTCCACCAAAGCTCATGCGGCCATCTTCTTTCTTCATCTCAATGTAAACGTATGCCTTTTAGGAATGGAGACATTTTGGGAATTCCTCCTGGACAGAAGGTGGGAATGGAGCTACAAGATCTCTCTCCGGACTGATTCTGCAGACGTTCCAGAACAGGGGGGGGGGGGCATGGCCAAAGGAAAGCTCAAGACAGTCATCTCAATGTAAACCCGTACTTCTTGGTCCTGCTCAGGATGGAGGACATTCTCCCGGACAGATGGTGGGAATGGAGGTCCTGGCAAAGCCTGGTCGTCCTGTGTTGAGTGGAAAGAGAGCAAAGGAGGAGAGGAGGGAAGCCTTTGAGAGCTGAAGGAATGGGGGGGGGGAGAGGGGAGGAGGCCCAATGGGCTGGGGATGGTGGGCTCTGTCGTCCTCCCAGGCCCGGTGCCTCCTGGGATGGCTCCCTCCGAGCGGATGACGGCCCCCCTGAGTCAGCCCGATCGCCCGCCCGCCGCCGCCCACCCGCACCCTCGCCGTCTGTCTCTCCATCTTGTGATATTTCACTCCGGAGGCAGCGAGGCAAACAAACTCCCTGCCAGATTGCAAGGAGGGAGGAGAGCCCCCCCCCCGAGCTCCTCACCCATCATCCTCCTTGGATGAGCCCCTCCAATCCAGCCCCACACTCACAACACACAGCACACAGCACACAGCACACAGAGACCCACAGAGAGCCAGCTCTCCCCTGCTCTGCTCTGCCCGCTCCGAGGGCCCCTTCCTCCTCCTCCCCCCCCCGCACCCCATGCCAACCTCTATGCCCACTCCTTGCCAGGGAGAAGGAGCTTCCTTGATTCCCCCCCCCCTCTCCCCAGGTCTTCTTTTTACTTTCAGGCAGATTTCAGAAGGTTTCAGACATTCTGTCATTCGGCTCTTTCGTCTTCTTTTTCCCCCCTTTCTCCCCCCCCACCCCCTTTTTTTTTAAATTCCATTTAAATAAAAATAAAAATGGAACCGTTCCAAGTTATAATAACGAAAGCTGTTCGACGTGGTTTGGGTTTTTTCTTTTTTTTTTTTTTGGTCCTAAAAGAGAGCGTTTCTGTAAATCCTTCCAAAGGTTCCGCTTATTTGCCAGAATTTCGAGTCGGAGGGAAAGAAAATGACTAAAAAGGTTGCTTTTGGGGGGGGGGGGGGGGGGGGAGGAAGGAATCTGTTTTGCTTCGGTCCCAAAGGTTCCTTTAGGGAGGCGAAAGAGGACCCAACCGACCCAACCTTGGCCTCTTCGGAAAGGACACAGATCTCCATCAAAAATGTAAACGCGATCCTCCTTTCCTCGAGTTTTTATATAACAACGCGGCATCGTATCGATTCTTGATGTTGAGGATGCGCAAGCCTGACCTTATTCCGAAAAGTGACTGAAAGGAGGCTGCAGCTCTATTTTCATTTCGTATTTATGCCGCCTTTCTCCAAGAAAGGGACCCAAGGCGGCTCACAGAGTTAAAGTCAGTTTGCGGTTCTTTCCCCCTCGTTTCAGATTTCTTTTTAAAAAAAGGATCAAAACTCGAAGTGGGTTCCTTTGGACCCCTTTGACTTGGGCTTCTCCTTGTGGCAGTTTCTCTCCCTTCTTCCAATGACTCCGTCCCAAGGATTGGCCCTCCAAATAGCTGTAAATTGTAGGACGGGGTGGAGGACCTTTGGCCCTCTGGGTGGGATCTTCGGCTAGTGGTGGTTTGTGTGCCTTCAAGACATTTGCAACTTTGTGACTGTCCTCCAGTGAGGCTAAGAGAGGGCAGGGTGACCACCCCAAAGGAGGACAAGGCACCGGGAAATGGAGGACCTCCCAGACAAATGGAGGCCGTGACCAAATCAGAGCCAGAAACACTCATAGACATATCAATTCGTGCTTCTGAGTCAGGCTCCAAATGGAGGACATTTGGGGATTCTTCCAGGATAGAAGGTTGAAATGTCCTGGAAAAGGAGAGGCATTGCTAAATGAAAGGACAGGATCCAAGAGAAGCTCAAAACACTCCTAGAAATGTCAATCCATGCTTCTTAGGTTTCAAAATGGAGGACCTTTTGGCATCCCTCCTGGACAGAAGGTGGAAAGAGCGACTTGCCCAAAGTCCCCCATGCGTTTCCATGGGCGAGTCACTCTCTCTCAGCCGCAGAGGAAGGCAAAGGCAAAGGCAAAGGCAAAGCACCACCAGCCCCTGAACAAATCTTGCCAAGAAATTTAGGTGAGAGAGTTGTTGCTGTGTGCCTTCAGTTCGTTTCTGACTTACAGCGAACCTGTCCCGGGGTTTTCTTGGCAAGATTTGTTCAGAGGAGGATTGCCCTGAGGCTGAGAGAGTGTGACTTGCCCAAAGTCACCCAATGGGTTTCGGTGGCCGAGTTGGAAATCGAACCCTGTATTCCAGAGATCTTCTGGTGCAAATTCATGTGAAAAGATTTTGTAACACCTTTGTGACACTCCTATAGCGCCGCTATTCCACCGTGACTGCTCTGGCTGCCTCCTGTGGCATTCTGGGGTTCGTAGTTCAGTGATGCTGAAGAAGTTCTGGCTGAGAAGTCTAAATGCTCCTCCCTAAACTGCAAATCCCAGAATGCCACAGGAGGCAGCCAGAGGAGTTAAAGTGGAATAGCAGCGCCATAAGAGTGTAGTGCAGTGATCTCCTAACTGAAAGGAAGAAGTTGGCACTGGCAGCAACTTTTCTCTTTCAGCTAGTCTCAAAGGTGCTGCAAGATCTCTTTCCATACTGATTTCCCAGACTAACACGGCTATGTCTTGGGATTCTGGTCTCCAGAGTCTTGAAGGCACACAACGGCAACAAACCAAGGGCCAGAGTTTGAGAAAGTTCCTCTTTCGGAATTCTATGAAAGGAATGGCTCCTATCATCCTCACAACAACCCTGCTATGTAGGAAACGGCAGCCTGTGCCTGTGATGGATGAGGGGTTTTTTTATCGCAAAAGCTTGCAAGAAATGAGAGTTAAATTTAATTTAAACCCCCCCCCCCCAAAAAAGGACAGCTTTTCCACCATCCATTTGGCTCCTGTCCGATGTTCCCGCGAAGCCCGACAGTCCAACGCTAGAGGGCTGGAGGAATGGAGCATTCATCCTCCGTAGTAGTCACACATCCACACTGCAGAAATATTCCGGGTTGACCCCGCTTTAACTGCCATGGCTCCATGCTTCCCAATACAGTTTGTTGTGGCACCAGAGCTCCGCTTTTCGACTCCTGGGAACAAACTGCAAAACTTTCCGACTTCTGGGAACAAGCTGCAATTCCAAGAATTCCCTAGCCTGGCGCCACGGCAGTTAAAACGGGGTGAAACCGGGTTATTTCTGCCGTGCGGATGCAGCCTCAGTCGCATCCTTCTCTCCCTCCGCCCTTCCACCGCCTCCCTCGCCCCGGCAGAGTGAACCCATTCCCCCAGAGGCTCCCAAAGGCCTTCGTTTCCGGGACCCTCTCCGATTGCTTATTCTTGGCAAATTTTCGTCAGAGAGGGCTTTGCCTGAGGAGGCTGAGAGAGTGTGACCTGCCCAAGGACACCCAGGGGGTTTCTGGAGCTGGACTGGGATTCGAGCCCCGCTCTCCAGTCCACTCAGCCTCCCTCCCAGATTTTGCAACTTCTCCGGCGCTACGGCCTCCTTCAAAGGGGACGCCCCCCTGAGACCCGGTTTTAACCCGGAAAAAAAAACCCGGAGGGGGCAGGGGGGGCCCGGGGGGGGGGCAAGGGCTGTCCTTTCCCAGCCCTGCCACCAGGGGGTCCGGGTGTGTCCTCCCGCCAAGGAGGGCAAGGCCCCAAATGGAGGACGCTCCAGGAACTAAAAGGGAGGACGAGAGCGAGCTCCTCGCAAGAGAAAGCCCTGCTCCGTCTTAGTCTGGCTCCAGATGGAGGAGGTGGAGGGAATTCCCCTGGACAGGAAGGTCGGGGTGGAGGACGGGTCCGGGGAAAGGAGGAGGATGAAAATGGAGGACGGGTCGTGGGAGCGGAGGCGCCTTGGAGTGGAGGACGGGGGCTGGAAAAGGAGGACGCTTGGAATGGAGGAAAGGGGATGGCTGGAAAAGGAGGAAGTTCGGAATGGAAGATGCGTCCTGGAAAAGGATGCAGGACGGGTGCCGGAAAAGGAGGACCCTTGGCCTGGGAACGGAGGGCGGCAGCCCTCTCTAGCTCCGGGGCAGGAGGAAGAGAGCGGGGCCCGTCGGCGGCAGCCCTCCCTCGCTCTGGGGCCCGAGGGCTCTTCCTGGGCGGGGGCTGTCCGGCTCCGGAGGCGAGGCTGGCCGGGGTGGGCGTGGTCTGGAGGGCGTGGCCGTGGGCGTGTCTGCCTGTAGGCCCCTCCCCTGCCTGCCTGCCTTCCCGGGAAAAAGGCCCCTCCGCGCGGGCGCCCGCCTCCCTTTGGCCGGGGAGCGCTTGGCGGGCGGAGCGGGGACGGAGGGTCCCTGGCCGAGCCCCGGGATGCTGCAGCCAGGCTCCGGGAAGGCGGCTGGGGGGCCCTGAGCCCCCGACTCCCCGAGGGACCCCCCCACGGGCCCCTGCCTCCCCCGGCCTTAGGACTGGGGGCTCTTCCGTGCTGCAGCCCCCTCCTCCCGCTCCTGGCACCATGCTGCTCCGCTTGGGAGCCGCCCTGGACGGTAAGCGGAGCCCCTCGGCGGGGAAGGGGAGGGGGGACGGGGATGGGGGCCGGCGGGAGGAGGGGGCCAGGCGGGGGGGTCCTGGGCCCTGAAGGGGAAGGGCCCCCTGGGACAGGACCCCCATCCCTCCTCCTGGAGCCCGCGGCTGCCTTTCCCTCCCGGCTCCTCAGCGACCTTGAGCTGGACACCCAGGAAAGGAGCGCCCACCCGACGGAGCGCTCCGGGGACTCTTCTCTCCCTTCGGGGTTTTCGGTGTTGCATCCCGACGTTGCTTGCTCCGAGATAACGGGTCTCTCTCTCCCCCCCTTTCCCTCCGTCTGGTTTCGGCGGGGATGGGAAAGGGCTCAGGGTCCATAGGAATCCAGAGTACCGCGGAGACGATGTGCGGACGAGGGCCCTCCATTGCGGCGGGATCGACCCGCTTTGGGCAGTGCGAGTCTTTTTTGGAGGGCCTCCATCACGCCACCCCCAAAAGGGAGAGGGAGAATACCTAGGGGGCGTCCTTGCCCAAAGGAATCAATCAATTTTTCCCCTCTAGGGTTGCATCCACACTGCAGAGCTCAGGGCCCCACAGCATACTCCAATTCCCAGAATTCCATAGCACTGAGCCAAAGCAATGTCAAACCGGAGTATTTCTGCAGTGTGGGTGCAGCCTATGTGAGCAGGTTTGGTCCTCAATCTCTCTCTCTCTCTCCCTCTTCCTTCCTTCCTTTCTCTTTAGCCCAGGGGTGAAAGGCCTTCTTCCCAAAGTTGGAAGAAAGTTCAGCTCCTGCAACCCCGACGGGACCCTGGGGAGGAGGAAAAGGGGGGAGAAAAAGAAGAAGCTGGTTGGAATGGCCTCCTGCCTCCGGCGGGAACCAACGGGGCAAGGCTGCTGCCCTTGGAGGGGATGCTCTGGACCCGGAGGAGGAGGTGGCACGAGGCTTATCTGGAGGGAGCAGTGGGGCAGGGCTGAATCCTTGAAGGGACAGAGGATGCCCACTTGGTCTCAGAGCTGAGAAATGGCGGGGCAACAGACAGGGCGGGCAGCTGGACCGCCTGAGGCCTCCTTGGCTTGGAGTCCAGGCGCTGGGGCAAAAGCCAGGCCTGTGGCCATCGCTGTAGCCCCAGTGCTTTGGGTGGACTTTGGAGGCCTGCCTTTCTGCTCTGCTTGTTGCCATTTATAGCCCTGGCCCCCAATGGGTTATGCAACAAGAGGCAGCTGCTTATTTTGGGGGTGTTAAATTATGGACGAAAGAGGCGTTGGGGCTTGGTTCGGCTTGCCTCCCACGTCAGCAGCCACGTCAGGGCCTGCTCCCTCTTGGCCCCTCCTGGGGGTGTTTGCCTTCTTCACCTCCCAGCCTGCCCTGCCATGGAGCTGGGGCTTCTCTTTTAACTCCCATGTGGGCTTCGAGGTGGTGCCTTGGGATCACCATAGCCCTTTCTGCCGCAGCCTGCAACCCGGCTTCGCCAATGGATTTCTTTCCCCAGGTGGACCCTCTGTACAGGTTTGGAAAACCATACTTCCCTAACCCTTCAAGAAGTGTGGGACTACAACTTCAACCAGAATATATATATGTGTGTGTGTATGTAACGGTGCCGACTGTCTTCCAATACATCTGGAGAACATTAGGGCTGGGGAAAGTGGCTATAAACGTTGGCACATGCAGGCTTGGAACAGCTGTGTGGCCAATTACAAGGATCTATCTCTGACCAGGACAATGAGAAACCCGTTCCAGGCAATCTTGAAAAGAGCACTTGAGAGAAAAAAGAGATCTATAAAGCCCTGGCTGGCAATTAGATTCAGACTCATCTGAAGCCACTGATGTGAGCCTTCCAAGGTGGCCTGTTCTCGCTCCTTCTGCAGCATGGTTTTGCACATGGGTTGGTAACTGGAGAGTCAAATGGGACCCCTCAGGAGGGCTGGCGGCTGTGCCAATGTTGCCCTTGGCGACAGTATAAAGTCCACAGAAAGGCTGTGGGATCAGGATGGAGGTAAGGCAACCTGGGTGCAGTAGCAAGAACATTATTCCTTTGAGATAGAACAAGGCTCTTGTGTTGGAATTGGGGGGAAATTCTCATCAGTGACTCACCCACAGTGCTTTTCTCCACACCCGGACCTGGCAGTATTCTGGGGAAAGAGGAGAGAGTGCTAGGATGATGAGTTCACAAGCTGGGTTACTAAGGGATGGCAACAAAGCAATTTTTTAAAAAAGAAAAGATTGAAGCCCTTTAAATTGGTTCACTTTTTGAAGATGGATCCTAAATTGTTCTGGCAGAGAAAGGTAAAAGCAACTGCTGATGGCGAAAGATTCATACAGACCTCTTCTAACCCAGGATGGATAACATGAGGGAGCAGGGATGGAAGGCTGTCTCCCTTGCTGTTTTTGTAGTCCATATCAAGCTCTGGCCTTTTGACAAATTCTCTGCTTGAAAGCAAGGTAGCCTGTGTGTGTGTGTGTGCTTTCTTCCCCTTGCTCCTTTCTATTCAGTAGTGTTGTTCCTCATGAGCTGGAAGTGTGACATGTGAGCCTGGACAAGAAAACAGTTGTTGCCCATAAAAAGTCAGAGGAAAAGTATTTTCATAGGGACTGAAAAGAGTTATTTGCTTGTCTCCTCACTGGTTTATCAAACCTCTCCACTTGGTGATTCCCCCCCCCCCAACTCTTTGAGTTATAAAAGCAGTCCGTTTAGGTGCAGAAACAATGGGCATAAAAGCTTGGGCTAGTAGCTACTAATTTCCCAAACATTTGGCGAGGCCACCATCCCAGATTAGAAGGTAGGCCACTTGTGGACTTGAGTTGCCCTGTAGTGCCTAGTTGAGGAAAGATGACCCCTAGAAATTTCCCTCCCCACAACCTCTAATAGCTTTCTTTCTTCCCCCTAAGGTGATCCTTAGCAGTTTCCCTCTCCTGCCACCAAAGCTGACTCCTTCCCACACCTCCATTCATCTGCCCTGAGTAAGCTCTCCAACCCTTGACTGTCTGTTTGCTTCCTATAAAACTGAAGAAGAGGTATTCAGGTGTGTAGCCCTTGGATGCTGAAGACCTGGAGTGAAGGGAAGGTGTTTGGGGGAGAGGAGGTGAGCTGCACCCACTTCTATTGCCAAAGACAACCTACCTGCTTTGGGCTTCTGTTGCAACTCTCCACCCCACCACCATTTCCCTCCCTCTCTTTTTCATGGAATGAGTTGTTGCTGCACTTTCCCAAGGGAGTGGTAATTCATCATAGAAATCTGGCTAAAAGCTGGGGTATAGGACACAGAGGGACTTGTACTAATAGGAGTACAAGCTAGAATTCTCTCACAAGGTTAATGAACGTTCAGTGAAATTTCCTTCTGAGGGAAGGATCAAGGGTTTTAATCTCTGAAGAGGCACATTGAGGAAGAAAATGCCTTAACTAACACATGGACACACACACGCAAACACACACACACATATGAGTCTGGTCTTGGGTGGGGATTACAGATGTTGCACATTGAAAACTGAGAACAAGGGCAACTCCAGCACTGTGCATTAGGAACAGAGGGGCAAAAGTCAAATTTGGTTTGTTTGAGTTTGAATTTTTGCACTTGGAAATTATGAATGAGACCTTTCTTGCCTTTGCTGAGAAAATCCAGTAAAGCCTCCCTCCCTCCCCTTTGCTGTGTGACAATTAGAATTTAGGATGGCGGAAGCACAGAGAGGGAGGAAGAACTCGAAAGATAAATGGGAATGGGTAATCCCTGGATTTATTGGAGAACAGTGCTGGGTATGAGATGAGTGTGAAAGTCACCCCAGGAGCTCCCCTGGAAATGTATGTGTGTGAGAGAGAGAGACAGAGACAGGAAAAAAGTGAATATGTGCGAGTTTCTGAGTAGGGAGGTCAGCAGTGTCTATAACTTGCCTGAAAGCTCCCCACCCCCAAGACAATGCAGAAAGGCCAGAGGGCTTTTATGGGGAGAGATGAGAAGCTTCCAATCCCTTCCCCTCCCCTTTCTCTGCCCATGCTCCAGCAAAAGCCACAGGCCTGAATTATGGATGAGACTCCTTGGGTTACAGCCGTTCCACCGCACCAGAGAAGAGTCCAGAGACAGAGGCAGGCAACATTAGCAGCTGCAGCGCCCTTCTCTTCCTCCCTCCCTCCCTCCCTCCCTCCCTCCCTCCTTCCACCCCACACCCTCCGCTCATGAGAATGGCTTCTTCCCTCTTGTCCCTTGAGGTAGGGCTGACCTGACTTCTGTTGGAGGAAATGGCTATTTGCTGCAAGCCACACAGGCTTCCCTTCCGCCCCGCCCCAGGCTTATGGGGATCGGCAGAGGAAGATGGTTTAATAGCAGGGTGTGGAGTGCAAGTGTGGCACCAGATTTGCATCCCAATATTCAGTACAGGAAATGGGGCGCTACAGTGGGCTGCACGAGAAGGTGTGGGGCGTGAGCGTAGGACCAGATTTTCATCCCAGTTTTCAGTAGGGGAAATAGGGCCCTATAGTGGGCTGCAAGAAAAGATGTTTGGTGTGAGTGTGGGACCAGATTTTCATCCCAATTTTCTTGTAGTGGACTGTGAGACAAGGTGTGGGGTGTGAATGTGGAACCAGATTTTCATCCCAATCTACAGTGGGGGAAGTGGGGCCCTGCATCAGATTATGAGGCAGCAACATCTTACCTTGGCGGCCATTTCCAACCAACAGGATGCCTTTTGTCCCCACATCCACACACCAAGTAGTGGTCATTCAGCCTTGCCCACCCTCTTGCCTTTGCTGACAGAGGGATCCATCGTTCCCTCATCTAACTGGGTCAGTGCAGAAGATTCCGGCTTGCAAAGGCAGGGACGTGCTGTGGAGAGCAGTTTTTGAAGGCCACAGATTGAGGCAGCTGACCTGTGGAGTGAATCTCACTTTAAAACATTCCCTCTCCTTGTCTCCCATTCCAGCAGAAAGTGGGGAGGGTCATGGCATCCAATTCAAGAGAAGGAAAAGTCAGGCAATTCTGTGCTGCTTGGGGAATCACAGCTCATAGTGCCATAGCCCAAAAGGAGTTTCATTTCTCCCCCACTCCTCCCAGTATACTTCATGTGAGACCTCTGCCCAATAGTGGGCATGCCAGGATTGAAGTAAGGGGAGTGTCATGGCTGCCTTGCTGAGAGAACCTGGGGGCTACCATTTTGTTCTCTGAGACAACTGTGGAACTGGTAGGATCCAATGGCTGTGGGTGAGGTTTCTTGTAGGACTCCTGTGTGTTTGCACAGCTTTCCTCAAGAGCCCAATGGAGCTTGGAGGGAGTGGGAAGGCAGCATAGGGCCTGAGTGGAGGTGGTGTGAACTATTGAAGCAGCATCAGCAGCTTGTGTTACTCGTTTACCACGTCACACTGCCTACGCACATGCATACAGAGGTTGGGAACTATACACGCGTACATAGGAGTGCTCACGTGAGACCATCTGTGCGCATAGGCGCATGGTGAAAGTTATGTGCCCTGCTTGCTGAGGAAAGTGTGCGCACATGCATGCCTTCTCACGTGGGATTATTTGTTGGCAGGGTTGCCAACTCTTGGTGACTTTGTGAATCTCACGATTCAGGGCTGTTTCTGCTCTTGAGGAGTGGGAGTCTTTTTGGCTTTCTTTTATTTAAATGGAAGTAAACAGTCCTTAAAAAATAAAGATAAGAGCTGGGAGATGTAGCTAGCAAAGGATCTTTTAAAAAACCAAAATTATCTGTCTTGGCTTCATCTTTTTAATATGTCTGTTTAATTGAAAGCTTTGCCTTCCAAAAACATTTAGAACATATGGGGTGTGGGTTTAGTGGGGTATACGAAAGAGGAGCACTGTCACCTAGTGGTTTGGGTGATAATACAGATGTCTCAAAATAGCCCATGTAATATCTGAATGGGGGTGGGGTGGGGTTGGCCACTGTTAGAATCTCCCTTGTTCAGTTCATGAAGTAGTTGACTACCTGTTCTTCTTTTCCAGGCTTGGCTCCCACATTCCTGCTCCTGTTGGCTTTGCCCCTGGGAGCACCCACATGTCCAATGCTTTGCACCTGCTATTTTTCTCCACCCACAGTCAGCTGCCAGGCCAATAACTTCTCCTCTGTGCCACGGGTGCTGCCACCCAATGCCCAGCGCCTCTTCCTGCAAAACAATCTAATTGGGATCCTACGGCCTGGAATGTTTGGGCCCAGCCTTATCACCCTGTGGCTCTACTCCAACAACATCTCCTCTATCCAGCCCGGCACCTTCCGCCACCTCCAGGCTCTTGAGGAGTTGGACTTGGGGGACAACCGCAATTTGCGCACTCTTGACCCGGATACTTTCCGTGGACTGGAACGGCTGCAGTCTCTGCACCTTTACCGCTGTCAGCTGAGCAGCCTTCCAACCACTATCTTCCGCAATCTCTTCAGCCTCCAATACCTCTATCTTCAAGAAAACAACTTGCTTTGTCTGCAGGTAAGTGAATGACCAGTTCAAATTTAGTGGGGAACTCAGGCTGTTCTCTGGCCCCTTAGAGGAACTGGTTCCCAGGTGGATAGTGTGGGTGGGATGACCTTCTCTTCTGGTGGTTGTCTGCATAGAATCCTTTCAATCTTTGGGAGTCTGCAGCATGTGGGAAAAGGATACTTTTAATTTTGGCTTTACAGAAAAATGTATTTGTAGCTGTGACATGAAGGAGGGGAGTGGTAGCTGATGGTTTCTTTGTTAGAAGTGTGATGAATCTACTATAGGTTTTATTCCAGAGCAGAATAATAATAAAACTATCATGGGGCTAGTGGTCAGCACTTTGGAAATCTCTTTAAAGTCTTGGATAAACCCCAGAGTGGATTTGCTGCACCTCTAATATAGCAATAGCAAGTACATTTCTATACCACTTATCAGTGCACTTAAGCACTCCCTAAGCAGTTTATAATGTGTAAGCTAATTACCCCCCAACAAACGGGGTACACATTTTAGTGACCTTGGAAGGATGCCAGGCTGAGTTGACCCAGTGGTATCAAACTCATAACCCTGTGACTGTGGGTGAGTGGCTGTTGTACTGGCATTTAACCACTGCACCACCAGGGCTCCTAGTGTGGTAACATCCGGTCACAGCTGGTTGGGAGAACAGCCTGGGAAGGAAAGGAGGGCATGGGAGCATGGAAAAAACTGCCTAGTGGAACCTGGTACAAGAAATATGGCTTGTGAATCTTGAGTGAACCTTGTGGATGGATTGGGAAAGAAATTATTGCACTTGGCAAAGCAGGGCTGTGTGGGGTGGGGGGAATGACTGTTGACAATGCTTCTCCAGATAGAAGGCTGACCATGTAAACTCTGGGGAGAGAGTAAAATGAACCCCCCATCTCTGAAGATGGGTGAAGAAGCAGTGTGGCGCTCAGCCTTTCCCCACATACTGGTTCTCCCGAAAGGCAGATGCTCAGTGCTTTGCCAGTGACTCACTTAAAAACCACATGCCTATCCGGCCCTGGGCACTGTGGCTTAAGAGGAGGGGAAACTGCAGCCTGGCCTGCAGCAGTAAAAATGGATTTACAGATCATGGCTCATTGCTTCAAGCCACATCCTTAGTAGGGAGAGGACAAAGTTTGTTGTGTGTAGGTGGGAAGGAGAGCAAGTGTCTTCCTTGTGGTGCAAGACAGCCAGAGCAAGAGTCAATAAGCTTTAAGTTTCTATCCGGGTAATAGATCCACTCAAGCACAAGGGTGGGAGCAGTGAACATCAGGCAGCAAGGAATGTTAGGCTCTGATAGCTGGGCCAAATGTATAGGGTCAATCATTTTTGCAAAGGCAGCAACTTCTTTCATGGCTTTCTCTTCTTCTTCCGTCTCTTAGGACGACCTTTTTGTGGACTTGGCTAACCTGAGCCATCTTTTCTTGCATGGCAACAAGATTTGGCAGCTCTCAGAGAATGTCTTTCGGGGCCTGTCTGGATTAGACCGCCTGTTGCTGCACAGGAACCGCCTGCACGCCATTCCAACTTGGGCCTTCCGTGACCTGGGCAAGCTCACCATTCTGTACTTGTTCAACAACAGCCTGACAACTCTCTCGGGGGAAACCCTCTCAGACTTGCCCTCCCTGGAGTTCTTACGCCTCAACAATAATCCATGGGCTTGTGACTGTCGTGCCCGCTCCCTCTGGGCCTGGTTTAGACGCACACGAGTCTCCACCTCAGATGTCATATGCTCATCCCCTGCTGAACGCAAGGGGCGTGACTTGCGTCATCTCAGTGAGGCTGTCTTTCAGGGCTGCCCTCTGGTCAGTCACCACCCGGTGGGGTTTGACTGGGGTTGTAGGCCAGAGTGGGAGAATGGAGTGGCTCACCCTCCTCCCCAACCTCACCCGCACCCACACCCGCACCCACACCCTAACACCTCATCCAATCACCTTTATGGCCTCGGGGGTTCACCCCCTGCTGATCCCTCCTCCTTCTACAGGGACGTGCCGGCCAATGACATCCGCAGTCCTAAGTATGACCCCCCCACAGAAGATGACTACTGGGGGGGCTTTGGCAATGAGGAAGGAGGCCAGTTGAAGAAAGGATGCCCAGGAACTGGCTGTTCTTCTCTGGACTCTGGAGCAGTCAGGGTTGACTTCCTGTCACTTGTCCTTCCCTGCCTACTTATGCTGTGGGGACTTCCTTGGTTTTGACAGTGGCAGGTGGCTGGTCTGCTAGCTGGCTTTGGGAACTGTGGGAGATCCAAGCAAGGATGGATTCTCCCCACCAAGCACTGAGCTGAGGCCAAAGCAATTTACCTTCACTCTACTGTAGAGTGAAGGGAGACTACATCCATTGTTGCTGCTTTCCTGGCCAACTATGTATGAGACTTCACTGAACCACTTCTGGGTGGTATCTGCTCATATTTCATGGACTTTGGCAAGGGCTCCCTTTTCTTTTTTATGTTGGGGGGGAGGGGGTTACATAACTCTCCTATTACAGGTGTCCCTTAAATGTTATTGCTTATTGGATCGGGATGGGGTTTCCCTGTTGTCTGTCTCCAAGAAAAAACAAGGATCTCTTCTGTGCATGCTACGGAACTATGGAATGGTTGGGGATCTGTTTTTCCAGGCCTCATTCTTTCTACAGGATCCTACCATGCACACAAGTGCCTGCATCATTCAGTACGATAGCATCCTTCAAGTGAAAAGAAAGAAAACAATGTTCTCTTGTAGAGCTAAAGAAATAAAATTGGAATATTGAGGCCCCCCTCTCTTGGAACTCATGCCCTTATTCAGCTATGTTTTATTTTTAATTTTGTGGGAACCCCAAGGGACCAATTCATATGATCAGCTGTGGCGATGGGAACCCTGTGCAAAGTGCCACTAGTTAAGCTAGTCTTCACTGGCAGTGAGAGTGTGTTTACTAGATCAGGTCAGCTTTTCCATCTATCCATGTCAGAAGGTGGTGGTGTCTCTTCATTAAACATTTTTAAGCAGAGGCTAGGTGACCAGATATCAGGGATGCTGTAGCAGCAGATCTCCTGGACCAGGGGACATAATCACCTTTGAGGCCTCTTCCAAGTCTGATTAAAACATTTTGGTAGCAAAAGAAGGTAAACAAGCTCATGTGAATTGGCCCTTATCATTTTTGTGGGTGTGTCTTTCTTTTGATGCCTCCATTACTCTTCCTTTTTGGAAAATAAAAAGACAATGATAGTGGATTAGACAACAATTAAATTATTTAAGTATAGCTTGGTGAACTTGGTCACTTGAGGAAATGAGCAACAGAACAGAAAGATAATCACTCAGAGAAAAATGTTGCTTAGGAAAACCCATTGTGTGTATCAGGAAACTAACTTGAGACAGTTAGCTTTCCCATTCAGAGGTGCTGTATTCTTCTCTACATGTTCGTGCTCCTAACAGGCTGCATCCGCACTGCAGAAATAATTCAGGTTGACACCACTTTAACTGTCATGGCTCAATGCTGTAGAATTCTGGGAACTGTAGTTTTGTGAGACATTTAGCCCCCTCTGTCAGAGAAGTGCCACAACAAACCACAGCTCCCAGGATTCCATAGTACCAAGCCATCTCAGTTAAATGGTATCAAATGATTATTTCTGCAGTGTGGATGCAGCCTCAGTCCACCACCTTTAGATTGCTGAAAGAGATGTTTTAAGTCATTCATGTTTTTTGGCTTATTCAAAATGACATTTATTGCAACTGATTTTACTGAGATTGAAGCTGTGGATACATGCTATTTAAATGTTGGGCTGCTGTTTAAAAGTTGGATTTACTACAGAGTCTGCACTTGACAGAGCAACACAATCAGTCCTGGCTCCCTCTTGAGATAACAAGAGTTTTTTGCAGTCTGGTTTGTGGCTCTCGTGTGAATGGGATGGTGAATCAGGGTTTAATCTAGGGTTTAAAGAAGCTGTCCAAGGTGTTGAAATCTGGTTCTAAATTGGTTCGGAAACTTGGAGAATTCTTTTAAAGCTAGCCTGAACCTGTGATGGAATTTACTACCATGCTGACATAGGATCCATTGACTGAATCTGCACCGCAGAAATAATCCAGATTGACATCATTATAACTGCCATGGCTGAATGTTATGGAATTCTGGGAATTGTGATTTTGTGAGAGCTTTAGCTTTCTTTGTCAGATAGCTCTGGTGCCACAACAAACTACAGTCCCCAAAATTCCATAGCATTCAGCCATGGCAGTTACACTGGTGTCAATCTTGATATTTCTGCAGTGTGGATGCATCAGCCACATGTTTTCTATGTAAAGGTGTAAACCCAGTTGGCTCAAATGAATGAAAAATGTTCTCAAGTGAACAGCAGTGAGAGTTTCAAAACCAAGTTAGTTCAAAATATAATTTTAAGGCTTCAATGTATGCGGCCTCTACTTTTATCTTGTTAGCCTTCAATATACGTTTTTAACAATATTCATATGCTGCCTTTCAGACAAATGTTGACACAGTAAAATTGGACAACAGATAAAACACTTGAATTCCAGTGATTTTGCTGTGCTTGAATCTGCCCTGTTCCTTGTACAGAATCTTCCTTGAAGGCCTTATTTCATGGAGATGGTACCAGCAATATCTGCACTCAGATCTCGAGGTGGTGGAGGCTTTTGGAGTTGGAAGATGGGGAATAAAACCTTTTGATGCTATTGTAGACTCAACAGACCCACAGTAGCCATGAGGAAAATCCATTACCTAGCATCAGGGCAGGATAGTAGTGTCCATGGGGGAATAGGAGCTGTACAAGGTCTAGATGGAGAACAACAATTAGGAAGAAATCTTCTAGGGTTGGCCTTATCACATCTCAAAATTTAACCGATTTATACTGGGGTCAGATGTTAGTGAACTTTAGTCTGGGAAACATAGATTAGACTGTGATGAGTATATTACTCTTTGAAGTGCTATAGGCCGCAAAGATCTAAATTCTGTTCAGTCTGGACTGTAGACCCATTGAATCTATTAGATTTCTCCATGCTTTGACTCAACATTCAACAGATGGTTCAATAGGTCTATTCTAGCTATTTGGGACTAACCTACAGGATGTCAGCCCAAATCTGTTTTAGCAGCAAAATCAACAAGCCATCCTTCCACCACAACCATGGGTGAGACCATCTACAAGAGAGAGCAGATCAGGAGGGGAGGTCCTTCCAAGGCAGATTGTTGCTGGAATTGTAGTTCCCATCAAATCTAGTTAACATAATCAGTGGCAAGAGATTATGGGAGTTGCACATCTGAACACTGAGGGAGACACATTGCTCCTGCTACAAGGGTTTCTGCAGAAATGATGAATGGGAGCAGAGCTGAAAGGATGGTGTGTTTTTTTCAGACCAACCCAAGTATTATTTCTGGTCACCTGGGAGATGCCCTTCTCAAGGACAGAAGGGGGATCCTTGCCAGTTGAAGACTGGGCACATGGTGTTGAAGATGCCAGTATTTACTACTATTTCCTTATTGAGTTTTTGTTTC
This sequence comes from Sceloporus undulatus, assembly GCF_019175285.1. NCBI lineage: Eukaryota > Metazoa > Chordata > Lepidosauria > Squamata > Phrynosomatidae > Sceloporus > Sceloporus undulatus. Next base: position 255,178,402 of record NC_056522.1, read on the forward strand.
CTCTTGTTCAAGGCTCATATTTGTGTCTCATATACCCAAATATTTATACAGGTTGACTATTCCCATTCTAAAGAAAATAATGTGTCACTGGTAATTCAAGTGGATTGAACATTGTTCTTAATATGGCATGTTAAATTGAGAATGTTCTGCATTGGCTTTTCTCACACAGATATATTTTTGTGGGTGGCAGGGCGGAGATTTTGCCACTTTATCCCTCTAATTATTTGCCAAAAAATGTCTTTTTGATATGCAATATGCTAAAAATTGCTTTCTCACCCTCCCCCCTTCTCCTTATCATGTTTTGGCAACAGAAAGACGTCCCAAATGTGAAAGTATTTTGTTCCTTACAATCATTTGGTTGTTGTTTTTCCATTTTCAAAATGAGCTGAAAGTATGTTTTGTAAAGATAGGAAAGATCCCTGAGCTTTCTAAAATAAAATTCAATAGAGCCCTGGTGTGTGTATGCGCATGTGTGTTCAGGGACAATGTGAAATTTGGTGGCTGGCACCAGCAATCTTGGCTTTATGGTGCTTAATATTACCCTGGGGGTTCTAAATTGTGACAGAGAGTGTTCTAGAGAGGTGTGTGCTCTCTCAAGCACTCTCTCACTCTCAATATGAGGGAAAGGGTGGGGTTGTCAGCACTTGGGGTGAAACGGCAAGCAGAGCATGTATCCTCCTAGTCCCAGCTTTCTTAATTTAACTTCACATAAGAGAGAGGATGTGAGAGCTAGAAGAGTGGGTTATTTTTAGCATCTGGAAGTCTGCTACTAGCCGGAGTTAAATGTGAAGAGTACAGGTGCAGTATGTATGCGGGTGAACAGGAAGAGGTGGTGTGTCTATGCTATGGGCTTATTCACTGAGGAGCTGAGGTGGGGACTAAGGGTTAAGTCAACTGGCAGGGTTATTGCCAAAGATTTTAGAAGCAGAAAGGTGAAGAGAACTGAACAAAGGGATGTTGAGGGTGAGGCTGGAGCACTGGCATGGACTGCCTGCCAAGATTTAGGCTGGGAGAGTGACTGGGTTATGGGGAGCTAGGGTTAATTGGCAGGGGTGCAGGGGAAGGCCAAAGCAGCTTCAAGAGTCATGCTGAGCAGTGAAAGGGGAGGAAGGTGCCATTAAATCTGCCAGCAAGACTCCAGTGGGCTCAGTCTTTCCAGGTCAGGTAATTATCCTTGTGAAATATTCATGACCCCTTATCCCAGATGCTATTTCAGAGCAGTGGAGAGGGGGGAGAGAAAAGGAGGGATGTGAGAATGAAGGCTGATGAAGATGCACCATGCGCACACTGGCTTACATTGCCTCATGAATCTACAAGTTAACACACATCTTTGTATCGACACGTGCCACCCTTTCCTTTAAATGCAGGCCACATACGGGGGTGCATGACTTCCTGTCCACAGTCAAAGTGGCAGGTGGTGGCGATGGCAGTGGCAGCAGCACTGGTTTTAAGCTGTTTTAATGGAGCAGTAGCAAGACCACAGTGTAGCTTGAGTAATCTTCACCCCACTTCCAAATCTACTACCTACCTTGCTGCTTTCATGCTGAGCTGCTGTGGAAATTGGACTAGGCTTCATACTAAAAAGCTTGGAGTTTGGCCATTGCAAAGAACAAATTCTTAAAAATAATAATAATCTGGTAACAGTGACCTCTGCTTGGGCAACATGACAGACTCAGTGTGCTCTCACTAGCAACCACAGGCTCCAGCTTCTGTGTGGCCCATCTGGTCACTGATTTTTAAACTGAAATTGCCCCCCAGTATTTGAGATGGATGGCTCACAGGTCTTACTGGAGCATCTTCACAGAGGGAATGGGACTGCTAAGAGAATTCATATAGGCTCTGGTCATCATATGGGAATTCTTGGAAGACGTTCTCAAAAAAACTAGTAACTATTTCAAGCAGGGGAAATGCTACAGTGGTTCCTGAAATGGAACTCTGCAGAGGATGCTGTGGATGTCAATTCCCCAGGAAACTCCAGCCAACATAGCTGATGATCAAGGATTCTGGGAGTGGTGAGCCACAATACCTGGAAACCCATGTTTGGAACCCACTGGTCTGGGGCATGAATTCTGTTCCTCATTTTTTCTACAGTGATTTGCATTAGGTATCACTGCCTTGGAGAGTGGTGGAGTCTCCTTCCTTGGAGGTCTTTGTCGGGGATGCTTTGATTGAGATTTCCTGCAGGGCAGAATGGGGTTGGACTGGATGGTCCTTGCGGTCTCTTCCAACGCTATGATTCTATGATCACCCTGTTAGAATTATACAAGCCATTGTTTTCCCTGTTACCATGCACAGCTGTGAGAGCTGGACAGTGAGGAAGGCAGATAAGAGGGAAATCAATTCATTTGAGATCTGGTGCTGGAGAAGAGTGCTGGGAATACTGTGGATAGTGAAAAAGACAAACCAATGGGTCTTAGCACAGATCAAGCCTGTAATCTGCCTAGAAGCCAAGAGAGAAAGTTGAGGCTGTCGTACTTTGTTCATGTCATGAGAAAGAATGATTCATTGGAAAAAGCAATAATGCTAGGAAAAGTGGAGGGATGTAGAAAGAGAGGAAGACAGTATGCTAGAAGGATAGACTCTATTAAGAATGTCCGGGTATAAATTTACAGGACGTAAGCATTGGGAAACAGGAAGTCTTGGAGATGTCTCATCCACAGGGTCGCCATGAGTCGGGATCGACTAGAGGGCAGTTAACAACAAAGATCACCCTGGGGTCATTTGGGGAATGGGAAACCTCAGGATGCCTCCCACATCCCTCTCAATTCCTGTCACTTCTGCTTGGCTGATGGAGGAGGGCTCTGCACATTTCTAATGTCCCAAGCCTACTCTGGAGTGTTGCTGTGTAAATCTGACAAGAGGGAAGGGAATATGAAATATACATATTCTGTGTGCAGTGCATGTGTGCTTGGAAGGACTGAATCCTCAGAGTTCATGTTGGGCATACTCAATAAATAATAAATAAATAAACCATTTATTTATATACCGCTTTTCCTGGAGATCAAAGCGGTTTACAGCAATTAAAATTATGACCGAAACCATAATACAATGTAAAAACAGTTAAAAATACAATTACAATCACAGTTACAATATTAACAATTCAATAAAATCATCTAAGAATAATACAGTTAGATAAAATTACCAGATAGGGGAGTACAATCTCAGAGAGAATTGGGAGGGTAGGCTTGTTGAAAGAGGTAGGTTTTTAATGCCCTTTTGAAGTTTTATCCCCATTGGTTTAAGTCACCTTTTCAAAAAGTTAGCAATGATTATACTCAAATTACAGGTGAACAGTGGGTGTTTTGCTTTTGGCTGTTGGCATCTGGCCTGACCACACATGTTCTGGACCCCTGAGACACAGATATGGCTAAAAAAGTTTGCACAACATTTCTGACCTAACGGTTGTGCATAGAGAGTTAATCCCACACCTTTGCTTCCTTCTGTGGATGGGTTCCTTCAGGTCTGGGAAACAAGCAAAGTATTCATGCAGTTTAACTATCCTTCATTCCCCACAGTTAGTATGACTGGATCCTGGGGCTGGAGAATCCTCTGTTTTCTCTGCACCTTTAAGCATGCTGAGAAAGCATGGACATGATCTGGCACGGCAGTATGAGCAGTTTCTTGGGCTTCTCAACTTTCTTTTAATGTGAGTTTTGCCTGGAGCAATCTTTAGAATCTTCTAGGGAGACTGAGGAAGTCTGGATTAGTCAAGGGTGGGGGGAAGAGCTCTCTTGCCCACCGCTGAGGCTAGCTGAAGCAGAACAAACAATGCAAAATAAGCAATCTGACAAATTTGCTTACTTTGAATCTCTCCTTCAAATTGCAGCTTGTATTATCTTGGTATAGAATTTGATTTTTGTGCAGAGGTGAAATCTACACAGTGCTGTCTGTACCATGTCACTTCTCTATAAGAGGGACCCATTCCAAACACTTCAAAGGGAAAACATATGGAGAGGGCAATTAGGGAGTCATCTGTCCATTTGGTGTTGTTCACTTTCAGTTGCCGGAAGAAAAGCAGAAAAGTATCCAAGTATGAACTCGCCTCTTCTGTGGGGTTGGCTTAATGAATATTGTACTCTGTGAATTAACTAGTCCTGCGATTTCTGTCTCTCTAATCCATCATTGTCTAATGACAATCCAGTTATAAGGCTTTACAGAGGACAATTCGACCTTCCTTTCCTCCCAAGCAGCATGTAAGTCAACGAAGGAGTTAAAACTATTGACATTTCTCTCATTTTCTAAATGAAGCTTGATGAAATGTAGATTGCAGTGCCTAACACCAGCCTGGTGGTTCAACAAGTAAAGACACCATTGCATGTTCTTCTTTTCCCCCTCCCCACTTTTCCCCCCACAAGGGCAATTTGAATCAGCCAGTAGTAATGGACCATCTTATGCATTCATCACCTTATCTCTGCCCTTCTGGGGAGGGGATGTGATGAGGAATTTGCAATGTCAACATCCCTGGGAGTGAGTTATTTCTGTGTGTTGCTGGGGGTTAAAGGCTCACTAAATTTCCTGGATCAATCAAGAGCTGCATACAAAGGACCTCTGTGTTACAGATGGAGAAGCGCCACCATGAAGAGATTGCTTAAGCAAGTCCTAGCATGGTAAGAAATTAAATGCAGCCAGGTGTTCTAGCTGTAAAGATATATTTTCCAAGCTCAATTGAGTTAGAGCAGTGTCAGTGGTCTGCATAGCCCTTTGCCAAGGGATATGCATGAGCAGTAAGCATGGAGAGCATTGAACACACTCGTACCACAATCAGGAATGATTCAAGATCCTGCCATAAAGAAATGGTTGCCCTATGAGTCAAGGGTGCAGTTCCAGTTTGAACCAGTAAACTAGGAGTGGAAGCATTTTGTCCCTCTGGTTTCTTGCATGCTTGCAGTATCATACCTACAATACAGAAAGTAAATTGAAGTTTATAGGCAATGCTTCTTTAAGTCATGGGGTAGGGACTACTTTGAAGCTGCACTCCTGCAACCTTTTGAGTGTGTTATTAATGGATCTCTATAGGCAGAAGGCACAAGGATCCAGACTGATATTGGAAGCTAAGGATCAGCCCTATGTAATACTTGGATGGGAGCCCACCAATGAATCCCATGTGCTGTAAATGGTATTTCAGATGAAAGAACTGGCAAAATCACCACTGTGTACTCCTTGCCTAAGAAAATCTTGTAAGATTCATAGAATTGCCAAAATTCAACAGGTGACTTGACATACAGAGGCAGGTCCAGTACTACCATTTGGCAAGGTGAGGCAAATGGGCAGCAGATTTTGGGTGGTATGAAAGAGAAGCATTTTTTTAGTTTTTTAATGCAACACCATTGCAGTTTATTGTCATGAATGGGAGGTGGCATTTGTAAGATCTCTGCCTTATGTGCCAAAATAAAATCATTGGCTTTGGCTACTAGGACACCATTTGGTGCTCCCACCTCAAGCAGTAAACTACTTTGGGCCTTGTGTTTCAGTAACTCAGGCCTCAGTTCAGTGTTAATGAAAAATGCACTCCCCACATGATGTTACATACCAAACAGGAAAAAAAATAGAGATGTTAGTAAGATGCCTGCATTTTGTTGTTTCTGTCCTTAGTTAAGACGGTATGGGGAGGGTATCTTTAGCAGGCTGGCCCCTCCTCCTCTGGCCGTGGGGCAATTGGGCAAAGTCCAGGAAATTTAAGGTCTATTTGCATATCGACAAGGACTCTTCTTTTGCAATCCAATATGTCTCCATTCCTGTGAGGCCAGAGGCTTCTTTGTAGGCAGAGGACAATGGATTCCTCAAGAAGTCTCCATGTTTTTGCATCAGGAACATTTTGGTAGGTATAGAGGTATGCCAATCTGGTCCAAATGTGAGAAGAAAAAAATTGAATTGCAAAAGAGGAGTCCTTGTTGATATGCAAATAGACTTTAAATTTCCTGGACTTTGCCCAATTGCCACACGGCCAGAAGAGAAGGGGCCAGCCTGCTAAACATACCCTCCCCATATCATCTTAACTAAGGACAGAAATAACAAAATGCAGACATCTTACTAACATCTCTAATTTTTCTCCTGTTTGGTATGTAACATTTTGCCTGATGAAGAAGCCAGTGAAGCTTTGAAAGCTTGCAACAAGTATATTGTTCATTTCAGTTGGCCAATAAAGGTATCACTGTTTAGTGAATTTTTGTTTGCATTTACTAAACGGCCAACACAGCTACCCCTGCATGTCCTCCACATACAGCAAAGTTTAGAGAAGGCTTTCTTTCACATCTAGTGGAGTTAACTACAGCCAAGTGACTTCTCTCTAAGGAAACAAATGACACAAATTACAGAGATCAATGCTGTGGCCCCCATTTGCAGTTATACAATATATTCCTGATACTTCTACATGTCACTCACTTGATGCACATAACAAATTCCTCATTCAGAATGGAACAGACATTCCCTTACAGAGCACAGTTGTGTTTTTGTCAGATTGATAAATCACCAATTAGGCAAAAGGTCAAGGATGCATTTCAAAGACTAGTGTGTTTAAAAAACATTTCAGAAAAATAATCAGAAAACTTAAATTTGTGGAACAGGACTCTATTTAGGCTTTACTGATTTGTTCACAAAGTTTTCTTTCCCTTAAAAAGTATATTTATCTTCAGGCAGCTCTGTGACTACCAAGTGAAACCTTCCCATCATAGTGTTTGCATGCTTTGAGGGGAAAAAATGATTTATTAGAGTTCTGCCTGTCACATAGCTCATAAAAGGCAGTGGAGCCCTTTAAGATGGCAATAGTTGGCAATCCTGTGCCCCAATCTTTCTTAAACTATTAAACTTGGATGTAAGTGAAGTTTAGGTTCAAATGTGACCAGAGCTCAGAAGAGTTATTTTTAATATACTGTATATATAAAAGTCAAATGACATAAAACAACATAACATGAATAACCACATTAAAAACACCATAAAAATGAATAACTTCCTTTCCACCAGAATTGGAATATATCTTTACTCCTTAAAGTTAGCATATTTTGAATATATTACATTATTTAGGCTATTCATATATTTCAACATTTTGAACTATAATCCCAGAATCCCCCAGGGTGAGAATTCTAGGAGTTAGAGTTCAAAGGATATTAGCTAGAATCCTGTTGAGGATTTGCATCTTTGGGAGTTAGAATTGTACTGTTTCGTAATGCCCATATCTAGTAAAGGACTGTTGTTACATACATAAGGGAGTTGGCAAAGTGACCAATGCACAATGAGATCAGTGCACAATAGTCCTGCTGTGCATTGGAACACCAGCTACAGAGTGCCAACACACATTGGTACATCCTGATGCACATTAAGACACTCTTGCCAGTGTCCCATTATGCATCTTCATAATTCACTAACAGGCTTTATTAGCACCTCTGCTACATAGCTAGGTATATGTAAAGTTATGTAATGTACAATGTGATAGATAGAGGATTCAGGCTAAGATTACCAATCTCTGACTGTCATAAAAAAAACTCTTCTTGTTCAGTCCAGTAGCTATTTTGGCAAAGGAGGGGTGGGAAGCAAGTTAATGGATCTAATTTGTCTTGTCACTCAGAGCATGGAGACAGGTAAACTGCTACATGAGACCTTGTAGGCATGGAGAGGCAGCATAAATGCAACTTTTTGAGAGGGAGCTCACTGTTGAATTAACAAGCAGGATTGTGTGACTGTTGCATCAAGGATCAAAAGAAAAAAGATAATTGTTCCAAGACTGGCAGGGCACTATTCAGAGTGTGATCGGAGTTACTTGACTGTCCTTGGCCCCTTCCTTTACTACTGCCTGACTAGAATGGACTTCTTTCCTGTTTGGAGAAGGGTGAAGGATTTCAGTAGGCAAGGGAGGGCAAAAGTTTTAGCAAAATGCTAAACAGATACATTCAAGATTCAACTGATAAAAAAAAGCAAAGGTTGAAAAGACTCTTTTGAGAGACAGCTCCTAGAATCCCACAGCTAGCATGGGGAAATTCTGGGTGTTGCAGTCCAAGCAAGGCTCTACAAAATTATGTTATTTTATTTCCCATTTGCTGTTCTCCCAATATGAGATCCAAGGCAGGCAGGCGGGCGGGCGGGCGGAAGGAAGGAAGGAAGGAAGGAAGGAAAAACCCATTATATTTGAAGAGGATTTGTGGTGGTGTCATATTTATATCTCAGGATAACTCAACTAATGTTATCATTACAGGTCAAATAGGAACTCCTTTTAGTTGTTTCAGCAAGGAGTTTATATGTTTGGCATGCTCATCCACCATGCAGGCCTATGTTTTTACAAACAGTTGTTATTTAGTGCAGAGAAACTGTTTGAAAAATCACTTGTAATTTTGGGGTTCATCAACTTTTAGAGGCCCTTGAGCAGAATGGCCTCATTGAACCCTCCTCCCTAAGTGAACTCCCCTCCTTCACGCCACAGTCCCCTTTACTCATGGCCTTGCCCTCTCCACGCTGTACAAAGAGAGAACCTAAGGGAAGTGGAAGATGCTGCTGTTTCATTCTTGTCACTGCTTGCCTGCTCAAGAAGAACAGATGCTGAGGTGATGAGAGCAAGGATGTAGACAGCAACAGGGAAGAAGGGAGCCATGGAGGGCATCCTATAATGGAGCAGGAGGAGGAGGATGAAGGATGCAGGACAGCTCAGAGGGAGGTGAGGGTCGGAAGGAAGGAAGAGGAGGAGGAGGAGGAGGATTGCCCAGAGAAATAGGGCTGTGGAGAGAAGCTGGGGATGTGGGGAAATGAATGCAGCAGGAGCAGCCTCTTTTGACAATTTATGCACATGATTTTTGGGGTGCTTGCTTTCTTCTTGCTCCTAGAACTTAAGCGCCATTATTATTGTTGTTGTTATTATTGTTTGTGTTATATGCGGGTGCTACAGTCAGAATGCCTGTGCTGCATTTCCATTTTATTCCCAACTGATTCCATGGGTCAGTTGGAACTGACAGGTCACTCTGTCTCAGCCTCAGTGGAAGGCAATGGCAAAGTGTAAGCAGAAGGAAAGGGGGCAGTTCAGGTCAGGTCAAAGGCAGGGCATGAACAGAGCTCCCATCAGGCACTTTCCTCCCTTTTTAAATAAACTATTTTTGGCAAAATGAGCGCATGTTTTGTTGTGTTTTTTCCTGAGGAATATGTGTGTGTGTGTGTGTGTGTGTGTGTGCCCTTTGCAACAGTATCCCTTTGCTGGAAGTCAGCTAATAAAAGTGAAAGGGAACAATAAAAGGGCACTTTTTTCCTTGGAGAATCCATGCTAAAATTCGAATGTTACAAT
>NC_056522.1:255187760-255187948 GCF_019175285.1 Sceloporus undulatus
AGAATCCATGCTAAAATGCGAATGTTACAATCGAATGTTACATTTGTTGCTTTTGTCAATTAGGCAATTGGCAAAACGATACATGCTTTTGCAAGGAATTCAGGGACAGCTCTGAATTGCTTTTAAAAGTCATAAATGAATGCATGACAATCACATCCTTTTCTGGCATTTACGGTGATGAAATTATT
>NC_056522.1:255187958-255210944 GCF_019175285.1 Sceloporus undulatus
ATTATTATTATTATTATTATTATTATTATTATTATTATTATTATTATTATGTGCAAGAGGCATTATGGGGGTGGCAATGAGTGGGGGATACAGGATGCATTATTTTTATTATTAAATATATACACCTCTGTCTTTATTTTTATTTTTTCCATTATTTTTATTATTAAATATATACACCCCTGCCTTGATTTTTAGTTATTTTTTCAAATAAATAACCTCATGGCTTGGAGGTTCCCTTTTTCTCTCAGTGCTGCCACTCTTTGGATGACCCTTTGGGGTCCCTGACATTTGCAGCCTCCTAGGTGTTCATGCAGGGCAGAGGAATGGGGCTTGGATAGGCTGCCCCTTAGGGCCCTTACATTTTCAGCCTCAGGTGTTCTTGCAGAGCAGAGGAATTGGGCTGGGATTTAGATTACCCCTAGGGGACCCTTTCATTTGCCGCCTCCTAGGTGTCCTTGCAGGATGGAGGAATGGGGCTGGAATGGATGACCCCAAGGGTTTCCTTACATGAAGACAAGGCAACCCCCCCTCAAGGGGTGTGTCCGAAAAAAGGAAGGCCACCAAGGAAGGAATGAGGTCAAAAGCAGCCCCAGCATCATGGGAACTTGCAATAGTAACTTTATTGTTGCGTTGCCGCTGCTGCCTACACACCCAAACCATTTCGCAATTTCGCAAGATAATGGGAGACCATGGCCTGGCTTCCACTTTTGCCTGCAATGCCCAAAAAGGGGAGGAATGACGCTTAAACTACGGGAGTGTTGCGCAACGGGCTCCTGTAGAAATGAATGGCGTCTGGAAGAACATCGCACTTTCACGTTATTGCGCAACGTTGGTGATGCTAACATTGCGCGATAGGCAGGAAAAATCGCCAAAAACTCGCGTCTGATAAACTCCTCAGTCTCAGCATGCTCATCGCATTCCCACTGAAATCATTTAGTCCAGATTCACTGAACTCTCATTGATTTTGAAGAGCTCATTCTACATGTACCTAAGTAGTCCAACTGACTATTAAAAAAATAAAACTTTCTGGTCTCTGCTGTTTGTGATTCTTTCTAGTTTGTGCCCATGACTGTGTCTTATTTAGTTATTTATTTAACACTGAGTTTGGCACGTTTTAACATCCTTCCCTTTTTCATCTCCTTCTCCATTTGAATTTAACTTAAACTTTTCAGTGATCAGGGAAAAAATATTGAGGGGTAGCCATGTTGGCTGTGCAGCAAAATATAACAAAATACAAAAACCACAAGCAGCAATACTTTTATTGGATCAACTTCAAAGCATATTATGCAAGCTTTTGAACCTTCACTGGCTTCTTCTTTAGGCAATGTTCAATATCATATAGGAGAAAAATGGTGACCATGTTAGAGTTGTAGACCAGAGATGTTGTCAGTTAAGATGGTATTCTATCAATGATTAATTTACATCAACAACAAAAGTTTTGATCTGATTTTGAGTTCAGGTTTGGTTTAATTATTTCTTTGTCAGACAACATTTATGACTGAAAGCCTGGTAAGATCAAGGTCCTGTTGATATGATTCTGGGTGGGCATACCTACCCTGAATCATGCCAATGGGACTTTGATCTTACCAGGTTTTTCCCCACCTCAATATATTGGAGTATCTCAAATGATAGCCTTGGGTTGAGCTTGGATCTCTCACACAATTATTTCTGTTGGTTTCCAAAATCCAAGAGCTGGCCTTTGGGCTGGAATCCCATTGGTGCTTTACACCAGTGCAACCATCTGTTAGCGTATAATTATGCATTTTTTGCAAGGCTGCCCAGTGGGGTGGAGGAAGGTAGTGAAAGCTATCACTTTCAACTCTCTCACAGCTCCCTTGCTGCCTGCCCTCACCAATACCTATGCTGACATAGCTACACCAGCCAACAGGATCTTGGCCTAACTGTGTACAGGCTCTGAGCACCATTTTCATACTTCTGACCATTCTGGGTTGAAGAAACCTGGTGTCCAGATTAGAAGCTGGTTTCTGTTCCTTTAGTCCTCTGGCCATAGTCTTGTTTTTACATTTCTATAGCAGGGATGGCATGTCCCATTCTTGTCCAGAGCAGGACTACAGTGGTGGAAAAAAGAGTTAAAGCCCCTTACACTCTTTAGAGTCTCACTATGGATCAAGCCTTCTCAAGCCTATTTACTTTTTTGAGGCCGTTTCCACAGTTGGTGAATTGTGCTTCTTACAGTTTTGCCCTTATAGTCAATGAGCATTCAGAGTGTAGCTCTTGATAAATGTATAATAATGTCATGCCAGATTGGTTACGTGGGATATGGCTTCCAAATCATCTTTCTGAAATACTCCCATGCTTATTTAACGGTGTCATCCATTCATCTTGTTTGAGGATGCAATGAATTGCCTCTCTTGAAGTAAACAGTGTCCTCTTGTTTCATCTCCATCACTGTCCTGTTGTGCATTCTTGGGCATTTTCCTTCCTATTCCACATTTGTCTGGCCCCAGTTTCTGGAAAGACACTTGCACTCAATTGCTTTCCCTCTCTGTATGCACCTCCTCAAGCTTAGAGGATGCTGTAACTTCAGCTGGCAGTGACTGTACTACTAGTAGCAATAATTCAGTCACACCCATCTTTTATGAGTTCAAGAGTCATTAGGGAATTTGGTACCCATGCCACAACTCATTGGGTGGTCACTCAATCTGAAGTTAGTTACATTCCAATTTGATGGAAGAAACAGCTGTTCAGAGGAGGATCAGGGGGATTAGGCAGCAGGAAAGAAAAAAATAAATGCCTTAAATGGTTTTGTATCTTAAAGACATAAGGCTATTAGATGCTAACATGGAAAGGGATGACATTTCAAGAGCTCAAATGCATCAAACAACAGTATCAGGGGATTCAGTGAGTCCAGCAGAGATAGGGAGGAATCAGAAGGCTCTGTTCCACTTCATGGGAACATAGAGGTTGTTTAATGGGGATGAGCTCCCAGGAGGAGGTCCTCATTCTGGCATGATCCAGAGTTAATTGCCACATCACATCATTAGCCATACTGGTTCACATTTTCACCTGCATGTAGAGTGGGGCCTTGGTATTGCTGGGGTTTTGTTCCAAGACCTCCGGTGGATACCAAAATCTATGGATGCTCAAATCCCATGATATACAATGACATAGTAAAATGATGTCCCTTATATAAAATGTTAAAATCAAGATTAGATTTGCAGGGGAGGGGAATTGTGGAATATTTCAAGCTGTGGGTGGTTGAATCTGTTTGTACAGAATTCATGGATATGGAGGACCAACTGTACTTCCTAATCTAGACATGCATTCACCAGGAAGCCAAGCTCTGCATGTGATCCAAACATGTACAACAGGCAAGGCTATAGGCCTTCTAGACTGGTGAGCTATAGCCTGCCCTTCCCTTCCCCTAAATCCTGTCATGTTTTTACATCTAACATCATTCATGTTATCTGCCCCTAATCTTTAAGACCTTCAGTAGCACAGAGAGTAAGCCAGCTGCAGGAAGACAACTGCCTCTGTCCAAAGTGCCCTTAACCTCCCTCTCTTTCCTTCTCCAAAACACACACAGATTTTTTTTCTCACTAGAAGCAAAAATTCAGAAAACTCCACTCATTTCAGCCCTGCTGCAGACAAGACAGTGTTCTCCTCTTCTCATGTCACATGCAGAGAAAGCAAGAAAAATGGCACCTGACTCCCTCCAGCTCTCTGTATTTGGCAAAGAGGCAGAACTATGTCATTAAAGATTGGATGGTCCCTCACTGGAATAAACAAAAGAGATGAAACAGGTCAGGGGAGTGGGCAAAGAGGGGAGCTCACTTGCTGAACTGGAGTTCAGGATGCCTGAAGGCCTGTCCAGCTGCATTCGCTTGACTGGATCTCAGACTTTTTTTCTCCCCTTTTCTTTCTTTCTCCTGTTCTCTGTCAGCCACACTGCTATGAGAAGCCAGGAATGATTCAGCTGCTGACAGCAGGACAGAGTTTAACGCTTACGGCAGAAACTCACAACTACTGTCAACTCCGCTGGGCTCAACAGGGCTATATAAACACTAATCAATCTCAATGACCCCAGTAGCAAGAACACTGTGGCCAAAGCGCAGCTGGAAGTCCTGACTTCATGAAGGCCCGCAGGCCCACATGCCTTCTCCTCCTGCTTCAGCTGCACAGGCACAATGGAGGCACTGTGTGATCTATGCTAACATGGCAGGAAGTCTCAAACTCAGAAAGATCCCTGCTTGTAGGGGTCATTTTGGCCCAAGCAGCAGGCAGGTTGAATTCTGGCTGTGGAAATGTGCTCAGTTATATAGTCAAGCTCATCACAGTGAACAAGCAAGCAGGAGTATTTGATGGAAGACTGGCAGACAGAGCTGGGTAAATGCAAGAGATCCATTCAAGGGAGGATCTTTCCAGAAACTAGGACTTAATGGAGCTTATTATTATAAAAAAATTAAATAAATAAAGTGGGAGTGTGATAGGGAAGTGCATTTCATGCTGCTCAATGAGCCCTTAAGTGACAGCTATAAATTTGAGCTTTTCATGGACATGGATTTGAAAGGTATTAAAGGAGCACAAGGCAGTGGGGAGTAAAACCAGCATATGCATTTGCAAGAAGAAAATTATTTCCATTGCCCAGTTAGTAAAGATGGCCCACTGAACTCTTGAAGGTAAAAGAGCACATTATTAGCAAGTGTACGCCCAAACCCATGACAAACAAATGGCAGGATCTGAAGCAAATCAGTGTGTGAGAAAAAATAGTACTCCCACCCCCCACCCCACTATGTTCCCGTAGTGATTTCCTTGATTCAGATCAGTGCTTCTTAAGGTATCTTATGTAGTGGACCAGGAAGATTTTTTCTCAGTGTGCCAGGGACCAATACTGCATTTGTGCCAATTGGCTACAGTTGTTTTTTTCTACCAGGATCAGCAGCCAATGGCTTGGGGACTAGCACAGGAACACTATTTTGGGTAGTACAGTGGACCCTTGTTATATGCTGTGGTTTGGTTCCAAGATCCCCTGTGGATAACAAAATACGTGGATGCTCAAGTTCCGTTAAATATAATGACATAGCAAAATGGCGTCCCTTATAAAAAATGGAAAATCGAGGTTTGATATTTGAAATTTATACTTTTTTGGAACATTTTCAAACCATGGATGCTTGAATCCATGTATAAAAAATCAGTGTATAAAAAGGGCTGGCTGTACTTTTTAAAACAACACACAGCCCGCTGCAGTTTGCTACAGAGAAGAGGGTACTTCTATCATCCCTTGAGATGAACACTGCTTCATCTGAATGGAAAGGAAGGTTGTTGTTTAATTTTAAATAGGATACTTTTTTAAGAAAGAGTTGTTACCTCTGCCTTCCCTAGCACTGCAGCTACAATCCAGATCGTCTCCTTCAAAGTGAATCTCTTTCAGGCTAAGGGGCCAAACTCATTGAAATTGAGGGGAGAAGGGATGCATTCCAGTGGAAGCCAAGGCCAAAAGCAGAAGAATGAGACTGAAAGTAGCAGAATATAGTAGCAGAATATTTTACTGCTGGTTACAAAGCTTTAGGAATGGAATTTTGACCCTTTAGAATGGGAGAAAGGTAATAAAGAAGGCTAGGAAAACAGCACATGATGAGGAAGGAGTGGCCAACTCTGGCACTTAGAGGGCTAGATTCTGCCTTAGATGCTGGCTCACTCCTGATAAAATATTATGTAAGACAGACTTCAATCCAACTGTTGGGAAAAGGACTTGACAAATGTGTGGAAAATTGGGGACATAAATGGATATCACCAAAAGCATTCTGGATTCTTTTGAAGCTAAAAGGTGAACTGCTAGAAATCAAGTGGTTGCTGGAGACTCAGAGTTGTATGCCTGGCCTTTGGTACCATCCTCTTTCCACAAGACACCAGAAAATGGTTGCTATGAGAAGGAACAAGAGTTGGGGTTTTCTCGATCATGTGCCTCAGATGACTTTTTCATTCAAATGCAGTTGCTTCTAATGAATTTGTATTCAAGCTACCCAGGCCATTCCCTCATTCTTCATTACACATGCATAACATCTATAAATTGAACATCAGGTTCACTTCTTGATATCTTTTTCAAAAGAATCAATTGTTTCCAAGAAAGAAAGAAGGAGAAGGAAAGTGCTTTGCAGCACAGACCAGGGACTAGTAGAGTATAGTTTTGGTTTGTTGGTTTGTTTGTTTGTTTTTAACATACTTAAGATAGCGCCTCTTTCAGAGAATGGTTATAGTTATGTTCTTTACAAATCTCTTTATCGGTCTATCCCCAATCTTCTCCAATTTATGCATATCACTGACCTGTAACTTATTCAATGTATGATTGAAAGTTAAATGTGGGTTACCACTTGCTTCAAACTGGTGTTGGACCAGCTCTCCTCAGCCTGGTTTGTACAAGCTTTCCCATTCAGTGTTTGGAGACTTTTGGAAAGTATGTTTGTTTCTGAGCATTTTCTCCTGGCTGGGAATGCTGGCATATGTATCTTGATGATGTTCTGTCTGTACGCAGTCACCTTATCATATTGCCCTCTGGGATTTGTACTTTCTAGCATCAGTCATAGTTGAGAGCCTCTTCGATATGTAACTTCCATCACCCGTGCCAAAACAAACATATCCAGTTAGCAAGGGAAGGGTTTTAGGTTTGGATGGGGCCAATCTAAAACCCCATAAAATATTTGCAAAGAACAATTCCCTCAACTTGAGGCATACTCCCTAAACAGCAAGCTGCTTTGGTTGGGTAATTTAGTCATGTCGTCCACAGCAATCAATGAGAGTTTCATGGAAAGTAAGGGGCTAACATTAAAGAACCTCTGCACATCAGCTTGGATTTGTAATTCACATAGTTCCACAGTGATCAATGAGTTTCAACAAGAGTTTCAACAAGAGTAAGAGGATACATTAAAGCTCTTATGTGCATGTGCTTATAAAGCAGTCCCTTCAGCCTAAATGGTAGCTGCACATGTGCAGAATTTCATTTTATATTTTCAGGCAGACACGAATTTCTGGGAGAATTAATGCTCTATTTCAAGCTGAGCACTAGGAGCTGGACAGACATACATTCCAAATGAGTTCATTTTGAACTTTTAACAACTGTAACTGTAACCTCAAGCCCTATTCCACCCAGACAATCATTGTGCTACCATTGAAAGAAAAGAGAAAAAAAACCTGCAGCCATACAGCTAAAATGTTTAAGATGTAAAACTTCTTGAACACACAAAGGAGCTGGGCCAAGATAGGTTTGCTTGTGACTCTCTTACCTCACCAGATATTTCTATGGACAGTAACAGGCTGAGGAATGCTTTTTTATTATTTGTGGGAGGGAATGTCTGATTTCCATTGGTTCTGTTCTGCAAAGCACTTTCCTTCTGTCCTTCTCAACATGCACAAAAGAGCATGAAGTGCCCTGTGAGGCATAGCACTTGAACCATGTGATGTATCTTCTTCACTATTTAGTGAGGCTGCAGCCCCTGCAACTATAAAAAAAAGTAACTAAAATTGCAATTACTGCAGAATTAAGGAATGCCTTCTTAAATTAAAAGTACAGTCTGCTCTCTGTATCTTCAGTTTCTTTATCCATGGAATCAACCATCCACAGCTTAAAAATATTTTTTAAAATATATAAATTCCAAAAAGCAAACACTGATTTTACCATTTTACTATTTTACACCATCTTACTACACCATTGTATATATGGGACCTGAGCATCCATGGATTTTGGTATTGACAGGGGTTCCTGGAACCAAACTCCAGCTGATAGTGCCCACTGTATACTGTATATCTTAGGAACTGGAGGAAGAAATGAATTGCAAGGAACTTATTATTTATACAGTCAGCCCTTCTTATACACAAATTTTTTATACACGGATTCAAGCATACACGGTTTGAAAATGTCCCAAAAAAGTATACATTTACCTTGATTTTTCATTTTTTATAAGGGACACCATTTTGCTATGTCATTATATTTAATGGGACTTGAGCATACACGGATTTTGTTATACACAGGGGATCTTGGAACCAAACCCCAGCGTATAACAAGGGTCCACTGTACTTCGTTCTTCTCAAGTTCTGAGTACACTCCTTGCATATTTGCTTAGAAATCATCCTACTGTGTTCAGGGGACTTACTTCCAAGTAAGTGTACATAAGACAGAAGCACCTGCACACAGGTATGAAACCACCCAGGATTATTTCTACTAGGCTACACAAGCTGCAAGTCCATAAGCATAGAGATGGCTTTCAGCCCCAAAGTGGGCACCCTCTCAGTTCAGGACACAGCAGAACAAAGTGTTTCTCAGCTTTCCATGTGGCATGAAGGTGAAGAATGTCTTGCTGGATCAGCCATAGGGGAACTTCACAGACTGTGGTAGATTTTAGATGCTTTTCCTCTTATTGTTTCACAGTGACTCCAGCTCTCCTCCCAAGGGCCCCCTTCACTGTAATTCTAACAGAGCACTGAAGTGTGACATCACAGCATCGCAGTGACCCAATTTCCAGCCAGTCAGCAAGAGCCAAGGCAGCACCGGGTATGTCCCTGGGATCCAAGAGAACTTTTCACACATGCCCTGTACATCCGCTCTTGGCTCCTCTTGCACGCTATACACACACCTTTGCTTGCATATGGTACAGTCACAAAGATCAACACACATACACTGCAGCACAGACAGAAGGAAGAGAGCACAGTTACAGAGGCATGCTGGAGACATTCACTGCATTGGTGCTTTTGCTCCTAAAGGCAAAATAAAATAAAATGAAAATGCACAAATATGTACAAATTTAGGTCTGTATCCAGTTTTAAATCCATGAACATAAACTTGGATCTACTTGCAAAGTAGCCATTCTCTAGCTGATTGACATTCTTTAGTCAATATTACAGAGATTCCAGACAATATTGCTGCCAAACAGTTGGTGCCAAAATTTTCCATGTTTTTCTCTGTTGATGTTGTTGTGAACCTTCAAGTTGTTGTGTCACTTAAGTTGACTCCAACTTATGGGGATCATCTCCTAGGATTTTCCTGCCAAGAGTATTCAGATGACATTTCCCATTGTCTTCCTCTCAGCTAAGAGAGAGTGACTTGTCCAAGGTTACCCAGTGGGTTTCCATGGCCGAGCAAGGATTTGAACCCTGATCTCTCAAATTCTCATACTAACACTTAACTCACTACAACAAATTGGCTCTCTTCCTCTTTATGTATTTAAAATCATGATTTTCAGGACTTTTGCCCACTTTGAGCGCAACTCCAACACCAGTCTTTCACGTGTGGACAGGGAAAGCACTATGACACCATCTACGAAACAACTAGTGATGTGGCTGGTGATGCATTTTCTCCACTGCTTGTCCTGTATTTCCTTGGTGGCTCTGGCATTACCATGATGTGCTATGTAGTTCTTCCCTCATAGCCATGGATTTTTCTTTTGACACTTCCACTTCATTTTTTTTTATTTTGCGCTAATAAAATAAATGTTTTGATACATTAAAAAAAGCGATGGCATTATTTTCCATATTCTTTTTATATTTTTAAATGAATAAGGTTATTGCTCTGCAAGAGGAAAGGAATAACTAGAGTCACAGAATCATAGAATTGTGTGCAATGGCCATCCAGTCCATCCTCCTGCCAGGCAGGAATGCACAACTAAAGCACTCTTGATAGATGACTATCCAACCTCCACCAGAATCCACCACCCTCCACTGCATCTATTCCACTGTCGAACAGATCTTACCATCAAGACTTTTTTTCCTAATGTTTAAGTGGAATATCTTTTCTTGTAATTTGACTCCACTGGTTCATGTTCTAGTCTCTGGAGCAGCAGGGAAGAAATCTTGTACATGACATCCCTTCAGGTATTTAAATATGGCTGTCATATTACCTGTCAATCTACTCTTCTCTGGTCTAGATATACCCAAATCCCTAAATCATTCCTTATACAGCTTGTTTTTCAGACCTTTGATCATCTTGGTCACTCTCCTCTGGACACATTCCAACTTGTCAATATCCTTCTTGAACTGTGGCATGCAAAACTGGACACAATATTCCAGATGACCAAAGCAGAATAAAGTGGCATTACTCTTGATGAGACAGAATTGCACTGGTTTTCTGGCCTGGGCAGGACACTAAAGGGCCAACTGCAGTAGTTCTACTTCTAGGAAGGGCAACAAGAAATTTCTAATTAAATGGTTGGTTTCAATAACACCAATCACTAAACTCCACTTCATGAATGGCAATGCTATGTTTTGTATTTCCTATTTGAGACTGGTAGAGTAGCAGTTGATTTTGCTGGTGCCTTTCTGGACTGGTACCTTTGTAGTATGCCCAGAGGTGGGTACTCCTGATGATTTCCCCACCCTTTTCCATACTTGGTTGCAGCCCATCAAGGTCAGATGCATGCTCTGTAATCATTTGGTTTTGTTGTTTTTTAAAAGCAAAAAATAACATATGTGAGCACTCATGGAAAACCCCGTTTCAATGGCCAGATTTTTTAAAAACTGTTCATACCATGATGGTGCCTTTATAATTTGTTGTTGTTAACTGCCCTCACATCAGTCCCAACTCACAGCTGTGGATGAGACATCTTTCTTTCTGTAGATGAGACATATCCAAGTCCTCCACTGCTTTGCTCAAGTCCTGCAAATTCAGGCCCATGATCTCCCTGTTTGAGTCTATCCATCTGGTATATGGTCTATCTCTCTTTATGTTGCTTCCTAACTTTCCCTGCATTTCTAGTGAGTCATACGTTCTCATGATGTGACCAAAGAACAACAACCTCAGTTTCATCCTCTTTTCCTCCACAGAGAGTTCAGGCTTGATCTGTTCAAGGACCCATTTGTTTATCTTTCTAGATTTCCACAGTATCCTCAGCACTCTTCTCCAGCCAGTGCCACATTTCAAATGAGTTTATTTGCTTTCTGCCAGCTTTCTTCACTGTGCAGCTCTCACCCCCATACATAGTAATGGGAATATAATGGTTCCTACCATTCTGAAACAGAAACAGAAACAGAGCCCTGCATTTAGGTTTTCAGGTCGTGAAGGACTAGTGTAGGATTTCTGGTCTTAGTACATGAAGTGAACCTTTTTGGGTCTTTCTAGTTGCATAGCTGAAGTAGACACAAAGAATTGCTTCATGATTAGTGTTGCCCCAACATCATTATAAATATTGTCATCGTAAGTTGCTTGGCCACTCACAATGAATACTTATGAATGCTTGATAGTGTAATCAAGAGCCCTGTTTAGGCAAACTCAGGGTGCAAACTGCATTGTAGAGAGAGAGAGAGAGCAGGACCCTATTTCCTGGTCACACACTCTCTGACTCATCCTTGCTACCCATCCACATTTTTAAGAGGACATTTTAGTGCTAGGTTTATGCTGTATTTGTGGAGTCTTTCCTCACAATTTAGAATTCAGCAAGATGAGGCTTAGGAAACAATTCTGCTGTCAGGTCAAGGTTCTGGGTAACTCTGAGAGCAAGCATGATGAGGTGGTTAGTGTGCTGGATGGAGACTTGTGAGATCCAAATCTGAATCTCCACTGAGCCATGCAACACTTTGAGGGATCTGGGGTCATTTGCCTGCTCTCATCCTAATCTACTTCACAGAATTTTTGTGAAGATAGTGAGAAAGAGAGCTATATATGTATACCTTCTTGAACTTATTGGATATGAATGTAATAAAGAAATACTGCCAGCCCTCTGTATCCATGGATTTTTGATGCACAGATTCAACCATCCATAGCTTGAAAATATTAAAAAAAAATCTAAAAACAAACCTTGATTTTGCATTTTATGTGAGTGACACTAATGGCACTGTATTTAATGGGACTTGAGCATCCATGGATTTTGCTATCCATGGAGGGAGGGGGTCTGGAATCAAAACTATGGATACCAAGGGCCCACTGTACAATCTACAACATACATGCTAGTTTTCCCCACATGGAAGTCTAGGAGAAGGTCCTAGTGACCTCTGACAGAATTCTCAGCATCCTTACCAAATGATAACACCCAGGATCCTTGGGGATACAGGCAGGAAACAGTGACAACTGCAGGAGGATTAAAGTGGATACAATTTTTCCATAGATATGCCTGTATGGGATGCATCCTATTTTCCAACTGGCACAAGTTACAAAACAGAGTCACTGTGAGGTGTATGAGAGTTCATCTGGAAAGCTTCTATGGTGCCACTGAATGAAATTCGATATTGCAACCCTATCTGGGCACAAAGGGAATGTTATTTTGTGACTCCCGGCTTTAGTACTTTGATTGGGTCTTGGCAGAGGTACAGTCAGCTGGAACCTTTCTGCCTCTCTATCCCTTGACTGGCAGTGCCCATTCTGGCCCATTCTTTGCTGTGCAACCAGGGAACATGATAGCAGCTGCCTGTAGACAGACAATGAGAACTATGTACCCGAGGGGGGGGGAGGCAGGTAGGAGAGGACACTCCAATTACCTTGATGAATGTTTAATATTTGCTGCCCTGTCAGACCTGCTGAAACTTGAGAGATACTTTCCGCCCGTCCTCTCCTGTCCTCTTACCCAGAATGTCCCTCCCCCATCTAATAAAATGATCCTATGCCAAGAAGTTCATGAAATTTAAGGAAAGCATCTGTATTATCTCACCCATCTGTATTTACCACATGACCTGTAGTACAGGAAGCTCCTTTGCCTTTATAGGGCTATCTTTAACTCCTCCTGCCTCCCAAGTCCCTCATACATCCAGCATTTTGTGCCCCTGGCAGGCTCCTGTTAAGTGGGATGAGGCAGCCACCTCAGTCATGAAAGAGCAGCAAATGCTTAGTTATTTCATTGGTTATTATTGTATTTTAAAGATGGGGAGAGGAATCTGTGGGATTTTCTGCCTCCTCTACCAATATAATTTTCCCAGTTTGGAGCACTATGCCTTGGTTAATATGCATGGCAGGATGCCTTCTGATGTTCTGCCTCGGACAGTAAAATGGCCAGCCCTAGTTCCTGAACCATCTCCTCTGACAGAAACACCCAATTTCCTTTTGTAGGGCACTAAGACTGGGTTAGTTTTGTCCAATCTCTTCCCAAAGAGAGTGTTAATCCATAGTATGGGTTATAATGAGGCCACACAACATTAATTAATTGAGACCAAAAAGAGCCTTCAGATTAGCACAGGATTGTGCCTTGGAGTTTTTCTATCAATTGTTAGCAGAAAGAGAATGGGGAAAAGGGACGGATCCTTTCAGACCACATGAGCAAAAATATAGTTAAAAACATATCAAGGTGTTTACTCTGGGATGTGGGTACAAGGAGAGGGGCAAAATGAGAATATTGTCCTCAGTAAATAGGACTGCTGCTCCCCCATGAGTCCCCTCTCATAATATCTAGCATTCCAATAACTTAAAACTTCAGCCAAGCCTTGATAAATGCAGTTTAACAAACCAAAGGGAACAGGTAGCCAAAATTAGCAAGGGAATGGGGAAAAAGCAAACAGAAGAGTCCTGGGTGTGAATCCTTTTATAGGACTCACTCTCTGCAATAATTTGGGGACTGAAGGAAAAATTAATGGAGATAATTCTTATTTGAGGAGAGTAATGCCCATCTCATAGCTATACTC
Source organism: Sceloporus undulatus (assembly GCF_019175285.1). NCBI lineage: Eukaryota > Metazoa > Chordata > Lepidosauria > Squamata > Phrynosomatidae > Sceloporus > Sceloporus undulatus. Next base: position 255,201,510 of record NC_056522.1, read on the forward strand.
CTGCGTTTACCTCTTCACTCTCTACCCCTCCACCACTCCCCAGTTTCTCTTTTTCTCTCTGGCACTCTATGGCCTCCTGAATAAGCATCTCCTCCTCTGCCCCACTGTCCCCAGAGACGCTTCCTCTTTTATCATCCTGCCTATATCTGCTCACCCAGCGTCCTGCCTGGCGTCCTCCCAGCATCCTCCCCTATGCACCTGCCTTTCCTCTCCCCCAACTACGTCAGGGAAGTGCAGGGCACTGAAGGGGTGCTGTTTGGAATTAGGCAAGGATAAGGAAACCATAGGTGCCTTTGCAACAACCTCCATCAAGGTGGGGCAGAAGGCAAATCTGGATCTACTGAAAATTCTCACCATGATTTGCAGTAACCAGCAAGGATCCCCCCCCACACACACACACACAACTCCCATGCTTAACAATAGCAGTGACAAAATGACTTAACCCTCTAAATCAGGGCTTAGAGCAACCTCTCAGCATGAAGAGAATGGTTTCCATGTCAATATTATAGTAAATCCGTGCTGGGTTGCCACCTGAACTTTAAAGGAGATGTCCAGGGTGCTGGATTCTAACCATCACCTAGATTCAGCACCTCGGACAGCTCTTTTAAAGGGCAGGTTGGTGCCCAATCTAGATTGCGCACACATGCAAACCACCAGTGAATCTTCCCCATTGAAGCCATGGGGGGAGGGAGTCAAACTGGTGCTTCTAGTGCTATAATTTGGTGCTGACTGCAGCAGCTCTCTGTCATCTTGCATCATAGAACCCTGCAGGATGGCAGAGTAAAGTGTCTCCTTCCCTCCTACAGCTGAAAGGCAAGGCTTCAAACCCCCATCCCACCCCCAGTAATACTGAATTTCAGCCATGTTCTGATCATGGGCACCAGCCACCACTTCTCCAAAAGCTGGTGATGGCATAGTGCAGTCCACAAACAACCTGCTGCCCACCTCTGTTTTGAATTACACTGTCCCCATGAAGTCAGCCTGTTGGTAATCAAGAATGGAGTTTTTCATGAAAGGAAAGACTGTTCTAGTACTCAAAACAAATTCTGGGGCTCTGAATTCTTTCATTCTAAGTGGATGACTTTTGCCCACTGACCCTCTCCAGCTCTAGTTAGTGAATCTAGGAAAGGGAAAGACAAATATCCCACAAGCCTAAAGTCTCACCACCACAATCGAAAGGACAAAAGGCACATCTCTGGTAAAGAAGATTCTCAGCCCATTAGGTTTGTTTTCCTGGATGCTTTAGTAAGAAGCAACTTATCTGTTGTTTCTGCCACAGGCTGAGCAGCTTAGTGCAGTCTTTTCCTGCTGGCTTTCCCACAATGCCCTTCTGGCCTAGACCTGTGGCAAAGAGAAAAGTATGAGACAGAGAAAGAACAGCTGCCAATTGGTTGGGACCTCCTAGGGAGAGATGCCAATGAACCTTTATTTTCCCTGGTACACGAAAAATCCATTAATTGGAACTAAGAGTAGAAGGTAGGTGTGTGAGTGGGTGTGCCTGTCTTCCCCAGGGGACTGGTCTGTGGTGGTATGGAACTGGGGGAATAATTCATTGAAAGGTTTGTTGCTGTGTTGCTTCACAGGAAGAAGAAACTCAATTGTTAGACATACAAGCGGCACTAAAACATCCCTTTCACCCACCCTGAGCTTACCTACTTTTCCTACAGGGGAATGTGTCAGAAATTGATATTGGGAAGAAAAGGGTCATCTGATGACCCTTTGATTTCATTTTAAGAAGGTAAGCAAAATAGAGGTTGCCCTGCTTTGTTGTACTAAGGTAGGGATATTATGGTCAGAAACATTCCCCTGACATGAAAACCTCTGATTCTGACCCCTGACCGGGACCTTAATGAGAACAAATCCTTCCTTCTGCAACATACAAGGCACAGGAGAGATAGTTCTGCCATGAGGCTGAGGATGAGGTCACTGTCTTCACTGGCAGAAATGAAGTTTCAATAAGAGAATGCAAATTGTCAGCAATGTATGTTGTTATGATATACTGTATATATATTACCATAAATGAAAGAGCCATTTGGATGTTATGCTTCAGGAGCCAAATTGTCTTGGGTTGATGCTTGCCAACTGTACATCAGGCAGGTAGATGTGTTTCCTTGACATGGCCACACAGTTGCCTTGGAGATTTTTTTCTTGCCCACCCATTCCATGCTTCTTCCCTTTCACCTTTCCCATCTCCGCCTATTCTTCTCCCTCGCTCCCTTCCCCCCTCATCTGTATTCTGTCTTAATTAACACATTTTCCCATTCTATTTGTGCTCCTCTGAACATGAAACAAGTTCCTGGAATTTGCAGTCATGAGTAAGTGGCAACCAGCTCCTTCCCTCCCACTCCCGACTGCTCCAGTATTGAGGTTTAACCTTTCCCTGCCGTGTAATATAAAATAACCAGTAGCTACACAAGATCCAGCAGTGTAGCCTAGTAGTCATGTTGTGCTGCAAAATATGGATTCATCAACTGGCTGAAACAAGGCTTCTCTGACTGACCTTAGAGTCACTTTATCATACCCATAGTTTGGTGTCTGTCAAATGAAATAGCAGTGTGCTCCATAGGGCTGTTGTGAAAACAAGGGTGTACAAATGCAAAGGAGTACAAGGCTGCTGCACCTTTTAAAAAGTGGCAAAAAAGGGAATTTCAGGAAGTGTCACTGCCCATGAATTTCAACAATGTCCTATTTTGCATCTGACCACCTTATAATCAGAGAAGATAAAATCTATAAATTAGTTTACAGTTAAGGTAGGCAAAGCACAATACTCCTTATGTTTGCTTGAATGCAGTTCCCAGTATTCCACACCATTGAGGTTTATCACATGGAGATTTTTAGAGCTTTTGCAGGTCAGTTCCGACATGACTGTGCTTCCAACGATGCGAACTCACATCATAATGTGAATGTGTTATCAGACAAGATTCCGTTCTATGGGCACCCCTTCTGTGGGGCTTCCGCAGTGATTCCAAAGTGACCCCTCATTTTGATGAATTCAGAAAAAAAGGGAATTCACAGAATTCGCATTCAAGCTCACTTCGATTTCGCTTCGAATTGGTCTGGTGTGGAAAACCACTCCGATGTCGCTCCCCTTGGCCCCCTGTGTCCTGCTCCATCATTCCCCTCCTCCTCCTTCACCCCATCTCGCCCCCCTCTGCCACCCATCCCATCATCCCCTGCCTTCTCCTGCATCCCGATCCTGGCCCCAGCAACCCCCAGTGACCTATTCCATCATCCCCTGCCTTCTCCTGCATCCCGATCCTAGCCCCAGCAACCCCCAGCGACCTATCCCATCATCCTCTGCCTTCTCTTGCATCCTGATCCTGGCCCCAGTCACCCCCAGCAACCTATTCCATCATCCCTGGCCTTCTCCTGCATCCCGATCCTGGCCCCAGCGATCCCCAGTGACCTATCCCATCATCCCCTGCCTACTCCTGCATCCCAGCTCTTTCCCCAGCGACCCCAGTGACCTACCCCATCATCCCCTGACTTCTCATCCCAATCCTGGCCCCAGCGACCCCCAGTGACCTATCCCATCATCCCCTGCCTTCTCCTGCATCCCAATCCTGGCCCCAGTAACCCCCTGCTATCCATCCCATCTTCCCTCAACTGCTCCTGCATCCCCATCTCACCCTCTCTGCCAACCTGCCACCTATCCCATCATCCTCTGACTGCTTCTTCACCCTGATGAAGGATGACAGCTAAAGAGGGGGCAGGAAAAGAGGGCAGCATCCAGAGCCCCACTGAGTATGTGCAAGGGTGCCGATACGAATTGTTGAGGGTTGGTAATACAATGTGCACTCACTCTGTTTTGCTTGAATCTGCATCATTTGACTTGCTTGGAATAGAACTGACTTCGCTTCCCCCTCAATTTGGAAGGGCAACAGAAAGACAACCAGATGTGGTAAAGCATCATGTTTTAACCTTAATTCTCATTGCTAGACAGGAGTGACTCTGGATCTGGTGTGGAAAAAAATCACGCTTTGCATTGCTAGAACAGGAGTGACTGCAGATCTGAGCTGCAAACCCTCCCACATGTGATAAGGTTCATTGGCTAGGACTGATGGGAGTTACAGTCCAGTAACATCTCAAGGGCTGCATGATTACCATTCCTGTTCTGCAAGGAGAAATATCTCAGAGAGATTGTCTTTTCCAACTTTTCCAAGCTATGAGGATGTAATTTTTTAAATTATCCATCAGATATCAACTTGTTTGTTTATTTTTAACAGAGTATTGTCTCTATGCATTCATTAAGATATGCATTCAGAATAATTTGTAATAGAGAAATGAAAGGGTGTAACCCTCATTTTCTTAAATTTAGTAGCAACAGCATTAATTATTTTAAAGATCTGAGATTGTGTATTACCAGAGCCATACTGCTAGGAAAACAGACTGCCGAGAGGACATGAGTGACTTCACTTGGTTATCAATCAACAGAGTATACTGAGAGCACCCAGATTTCTGGAATGATCTCTTTTTTGTCACTAAGCAACATCCCCTTTCAGATATGATTCGCTTTCTCATAAGACACTTTCAAAAATGTAACTGACATTTTGTCACCATATTGGAAACCAAAGCATTCGCCTATCCATCGCCACCTTTTCTTCTGTTTTCGGTTCATTTTTTTTAACTAAGTCTATTTTGAAATTTTAACAGCCCAAAGCTCCTCCACCCCTCATTTCAGATGGATTATTTGGAGAACAATTTTCACACAGCACAATTACTATTGTTTCCAGTAGGCACAATACATTTAGAAGGAAGGAAGGAAGGAAGGAAGGAAGGAAGGAAGGAAGGGCTTTACCTCAAAATGAATGTTTGTTGCACAAAGTTTTGTTAGGATTTCAAATTGGGTTGTTGTTTTTTTTCACCTGGGCTGGTAGAAAGGGAGAGATATTTAGACATCAGTATCTCCGCTCTATCCTGTTCTCATCATTTTATCACACAAGCCTTCCCCAAACTGTTGCCCTCCATGCATGCTGATGTCTACCTTGCTGGCTGGGAGGATGGAGGATGTAGTCAGACACATAGTGAAGGGGTCCAAACTGGGGAATACTGGTTGTATGGCCACAATGGGATGCAACTTTATGGAGGCTTTTTGTTTCTTTATCCATACACCCAAAAGTACACAAGGAGATAAAGCCTTTTATTATGCAGGTGTTCCATAAAACAGTGGTTTTTATCCTCCAGATGTTTTGTACTTCACCTCTAAAATCCTTAACCATTGACTATGCTGGCTAAGGCTTCTTGGAGTTTTGGACAACCAAAGGTTGAGAACCACTGCTCAAGCACATCTCTCTTGCTCCCCTACATATGAATTCTTACAACTTACAGTGAAATTCTATACAAGCCAGTCCAAAGTAAGGTCCACCAAGTTCAGTGTGTCTTCCAAGCATAGTAGGCCCTTCTTATACACTGATTTTTTATACGCGGATTCAAGCATCCACGGTTTGAAAATGTTCCAAAAAAAGTATAAATTTCAAATATCAAAACTTGATTTTCCATTTTTATAAGGGATACGATTTTGCTATGTCATTATATTTAATGGGATTTCAGCATCCACAGATTTTGTTATCCACAGGAGATCTTGGAACCAAACCCCAGCATATAACAAGGGTTCACTGTACATATGGGACTGCAGCCTCATTCTTTTATGGAATAAAATAAAGGGCTACCCTTGGGCAAAATTTTGCAATATGGACAAAAGCTGCCCTCTGATCCTGATATTAGTGGCTTGAACAAAAGTAAGATCAGATTAACACTAGGAAGATCAGAGTGAAAATCCCCATTCAGCCACAGAGCTCCTTGAGTGACCTCATGCCAGTTTCTGCCTTTCAGGCATATCACATAGGGACCTTGTCAGAACCAAAAGGGAGGAGAAAAACGACAACCAGCCATCCAGAATTCCCTGGACCCCTGCTTGGATTGAAAAGTGCTGGGGGGGAGGGGGATTGGCAGGCATCATTAGTAGGCCTGACAGATCTCAAGGCTTGGCCCCTCTTTTCTGGTCCTCAGGGCAAGGGAGAGGGAATCTCAGTGTGAAAACACTGCCTTGAAAGGTGTGTGTATTCCCATTTTCCTCACTTGTTAGACTTGGGTTCTCTATTTGAATTTGAATATTCTGTGCTGTTGACATCACAAGGGGATCCTCCCTACATCTCATGTTTTGGCCCTGAAATCTGGCCTGGCAACCCTAATCAGAAAGCCAAAATCCATATTTTGAGGCTTTGAATCAATGGAACCCCCCTGGATCTCCATGACTGGAAGTGGAGTCAGAATGCTGTGGGCACCAGAGGAACTACACCTGTGTAGTGGTGATGGCAGAAGGCTGTGGGTGCAGTGGCCAAGAAGGAAGGAAAGAATTGGAGAAATGGGCTGCTTGGACCCTGCTGAATTTTTCTGCTACTCCTCAACCCTGCTGAGCAACCCTGGAAAATACACAACTACTCATGAAAGTGTGCCAGCCAAATTCCAGCTATTGGCTCTATGCAGGTGTAATCCCCAGTCATGCCAGCACTTGTATCTAGAGAGACATTTTGGAGGGAGATACTCCTGTCCTAGGTACAGAGTATCAGCTGGAGGGGATCACAGACCATTCCAACAAGCCTTGTGCACCCAGTGAAGATGGAGCAGTCTTCAGGGCTTAAGGAGCTCTGGTGGCACAGTGGTTAAATGCCTGTACTGCAGCCACTCACTCAAAACCACAAGGTTGCGAGTTCAAGACCAGCAAGAGGGCTCAAGCTTGACTCAGGCTTGCATCCTTCCGAGGTCGCTAAAATGAGTACCCAGATTGTTGGGGGAAATTAGCTTACAGTTGTAAACCGCTTAGACACTGCTTAGGCGGTATGAAGCGGTATATAAATGAAGCTTGTTTGTTTTGTTTCACCCTGGGCATGGAGGCTGCTCTTTCCCCCAATGCACAAGGGCAGCTGAAACATGCCCAGGGGGCAACCCTGTTGTTAATCAGGGGCTGGCAGGTTGGAGCTGAACACCTGAGCTATTGCACACTATGACAGGGGAAGAAAATAGTGAAGAGGGAATGAATTGTGCTCCACCAGCATGCTAATTGATCTGGCCATTGCTTCCTGACTCCACTGCAAGGGTAAGTGAAATATAAAGGTAAAGATAGTCCCTTGACATGAATGTCTAGTCATAACCGACTGTAGGGGGCGGTGCTCATCTCCATTACTAAGCTGAAGAGCCAGTGTTGTCAGAGGACTGCTCTGGTGATCATATAGTGAGCATAACTGTACAGAATGCTGTTACCTTCCCACTGAAGTGGAACCTATTTATCTACTTGCATCTGCATGGTTTCAAACTGCTAGGCTGTCAGAAACTGGGACTAGTGACAGGAGCTCATCCCATCATGCAGCACTTGAGCCTCAAACTGCCAACCTTCTGATCTTCCGATCATCAGAACTGACATCTTAACTACTCATTCACTGCATCCCTTAAAAGATGTGTAGCCTTCCAAATATTGTTGAGCTGAGACTCCCAGCATTCCCCACCATTGGCTGGGCTGGCTAAGGGCAGGGTGACCAAATGTTCTAACCACAAAGGAAGACAAGGAACCATAAAATGTAGGATATTCAAGAAAAATGGAAGACATTACCAAAAAAAAGCTAAAAATACTAATATAAATGTAAACTCATGCTTCTTAGTCATGTTTATAATGGAGGATATTTTTTTAAAATTCCTCCTGGACAGCAGGTTGAAAGGCAGGATATAAAGGAGGGCACCTGGTCACCCTGACTAAGGCTGGTGAGACCTGTAGTCTAACAACATCCAGAGACCTACAACATTCCCATCCCTGCTCTATGGACCTTAAATGGCCCTGATGCTTGCAGCAACTGGATGTTTTCTTGGTTTTGCACCAAGAAAGCAAAACCATCCTAAGAGCCAGGTACTGTGGTCACAAAATCTAGGCAGTGAGGTTTCCCTTGGCTGCTGGCCCAGCAATTTGGCACATGGTGCCCTGCAGCATGCTGGACCAGTCCCTCACCACTCCCTGCCCAACAGCATCCAAGGAAGGAAGCCTTCCTTGGAAGGAAGATGTTGGGTGAGCCAAGATCGGCATGTGCTGTTCTGATGCATCTCTACTGTGCTGGAGTGGTGTTGTGGTGGGGATGGTGGTGTTCTGGGAAAAAAGAAGCCCTGTTGGCCAGCTTTCCTGGAATCCACACCTCCTGATGTGGAGGAGGCCTTGCCTAATAGAGAGCTTGCTTCAGGGTATTCAAAAGTAACTAAGCATCCCAATGAATTCTGTATGTTTTCCAGAGCTTTAATTTCCTAAGCATCCCAGTGAGCTCTCTGTATGTTCTCCAGAGTTATTTCAAGTTACTGATCATCCCAATCAACCCTGGATTTTCTCCAGAGCTTCTGCAACAGAAGGTGTGGATTTTTTGGATTGCAGGCTTCAGATTCCCTCACCCCACCCTTGACCCTGATGGGAGTTGTTGTCCCTAAAATGTTGTTTATCCAAACTCACCCTTTTTCTACCCCCGAGTGTCCTAAGCCCTGGAATAAGGAGTGCTGGTGTGTCCACCAGACCTGAATCTGGGTTCAAAATGCTAAAAGTGGTCAGGTGTGAGACAGGTTGAAGGAGACTCCGTGGGATCTCTGCTGTTGAACTAGCACAGTAATCCTTCCAACCCTGACTCAGCTTCTCCTGGGCAGATCCCTCCATGACTGAAGCGAGGAAGGGGCAGAAAGGACAGGAGTCTATGGGTGAGGGGTGAAGAAGCCTTCTTCATCCTTCCCCAGGATAACCAAGTGTGTCTTCACCACCAGGTGCTGCAAATTGGAGGACCTTCGAGAAAAATGGAGGACATGCCAAAAACAAAAGGTTCAAACTACTCCTAGAAATAAATCTAAATCCATGCTTCTTCGTCCTGCTCCAAAGGGAGGACTTTTTGGAATCCCTCCTTTTTGGAATCCCTGGAGAGAAGGTTGAAATGGAGGACCTGTCCTGGAAAAGGAGGAAAAGCACTTGGACCTCAAACTGCCATGAAGCCACCGCATCCTGTCAGCCATACAGTCACTATATGTATAGGCTATATAGTCAGGCTGACTGGACGTCAGATATATATATATATACACACACACACACTCAAACATACTATACAGACTACATAGTGACTATATATACAGTGGACCCTTGTTATACTCTGGGGTTTGGTTCCAAGATCCCCCGTGGATAACAAAATCCGTGGATGCTCAAGTCCCTTTAAATATAATGACATAGCAAAATGGTCTCCCTTATAAAAAATGGAAAATCAAGGTTTGATATTTGAAATTTATACTTTTTTTGAACATTTTCAAACCATGGATGCTTGAATCCGTGTATAAGAAGGGCCGACTGTATATATAATATATAGTGACAATATAGCCTGTGTGTGTGTGTGTGTGGGTGTATAATGTTGCATTATATATGGATGGATA
>NC_056522.1:255213944-255233944 GCF_019175285.1 Sceloporus undulatus
CGCAACCTTATGGTTTTGTGTTAGTGACTGCAGTACAGGCATTTAACCACTGTGCCACCAGGGTTATACTCAAACCCCTCCACCCCACTGGCTCCTAGTTATTGCATGGCCGACCAAAATGGCTGGCCCCTTTCCTTCTGGTGGGGCTGGAAGAGATAGAGAGCTCTTGCCTAAGGCAAGCAAGATGTGTTGGCTCAGGAATCCAATTAAGGGCACCATCATGTGGGAGATTCCACTGTGGTGGAAGTGGATGGATAAAGACTTAACATTTCCCTTGCTTTTTGCATCCTTCCCCCCCCATATATATATATATATTAATGAGCTTTAGCTGGTAGGAAGTTTCCTGGGACTGAACCCCCAAGGACAGCCAAGAGCACTTGCTGCAGCTCCCTTTCCCTGCTCCATAGCAATGAATGGTTCAAAGGAAGGAAAGTTTTGCTTCATTCAGTTGCATTAGACCACTGTCACAGGCCCCTTTAGGGCTACAGATTATTCTCTTTGCTCTTCCACCCATCACAGATCAGTCCCTTCCCCCATTATAAGTCTCTCCTCTTTCAGACAGTCAAGGGGTTTCTATGGAGTAAGGGGAAATTTTTAATATGTCGACCATATAAATATCATCACAGTGCAGCTTTGCTCCTAGGGATGTATTGAAAAGCCATCCTTAGGAAGGAAGCTGCATTGTGATGATACACAGTACAGTATATGCATTTTAAAACTTGTGTTCCATATAAATCCAATCAAGGGGAACATTTTCATCCTCCAGAGACACAATTTTATTTTGTGCAGAATTCCCATAGAACTAGACCTCCAAGGTAAGCATTTTATAACATGATCATCTGCAACATAAACAATGCAATGCACACAAACCATGTTCCTGCATTTTAGCCTCTTGCCATATACAGGGTTGTGTGTTGTTTTTGTTGTTGTTTTAAGTATATATAGGTTTTTTAAAAATGTCTGGGAGAAAATTTATTCCAGGAAATCTGTTGCATTTCTTTTGGATGTATTTATTTATTGCAAGCAAGGAGGCCTGACAGCTATTCAAAACAAACATTCATGTGAACTTGAGTTTTCTGGCACTGGGTGTTTGAGTATTGGAAAATCCCTTTCATTCAGCACTTGTTAAAGCTCTTGTGGACACTGGACATTTTTATTATCCCATAATACACTGGAACTCTCACTGGAGTTGGAAAATATCCCAGATTAGGACACTCAGCAGAGGTTTCTTGTTGATGTTTTAATCTGCCTGGTTGCAGGTTAATTCATCCTTAAATAAAGTCTCTATAGCAGGAGATTCCTGGTTTGCAGAATCTTCTTTGTGGTGGTTGTTCATTAGAATCTCAAGAGCCACCAAAGTGAAAGAGACGTTCATTTAGAGATAAATAATTCTGAGCCCAGGGATTTATTTTCAATATTAGAACAGAACACAAAGCACAGTCCTTCCACATAAAAAAACCCCGGCTCTTGGTTACCTCCAAGCTTTCTTCATTTCGGCTAATGAAGGATAATGTGGGTGGGGGAGGGAGCAATTCCCATATTGCTGCTGTTAAACAGAGAAAAAATTTTGTCCTTTAGAGATAGAAACCCTTGCCAATACTTTGCAAATTATCCTGACTTACACATACATGTAGATCTGGGGAGTTGGTTCGCTCTACAATTCAGCTTTACAGAACTGAACAGCAACATCAAACCACTCAGCCTGTCAGTTCCCTCGCCTTTCCAGAGTACAAAACAGTTGGGACAACAATCCAGGATCTCTGTGTATGAATGACAGAGTATTGCATGTATTTAAAATCTTATTATATATGATATATAAGGTATAGCTAAATAATATGGGCAGATCTGGGAGAAGGAGTTCATCTGGGGACTACATCTCCCCAAATCCTCCATCCAGCAAGGTTGGAAACTGTGTTGGCAGGGTTCGGGTTGGAGTCCAAAAAGTAATTTTTCCAGGCTCCAAATATAAGCCATTCTGCCTTATGGGAATAAAATGTTCTGAATATGTGTACAAGGCATTTTTAGCAAGCACAAAATTTCAGTTTATTGAAATAAATCAAGAATGATTAGTGACTGTCAAGATCCCATTGAGAGACTAGCACTGTCAAGACTTCATTGATTGATAATTATATCTACAACATAGAGTTTTGAAGATCTTCTGAGACTGTTTTCATTTTTTGAAAACCAGGCGTATCTGCCTTCGCCTGGAGGAGGGAGAGATCAGCTAGATAAATGAAGGCTAAACTCTGGGAAAGAAATTACCTGTGGTATATTTTGTTTCTGAACTACATTTAACATTTAAATGTTAAATTACTAATGGTTTATTTTTGTACATGTTGTCATTACTAACTGGATTATGCACTCCATCTCTGAAGCGTCACAGATATTAATAAATGGTTGGATATGAGTGCCGTTGGCTGCAGTGTGCTTTATTTTTTATGGGGGGGGGTCAGTTTGATTGTGTTCTCTAGGGTCTCCTCCAGGAAACCTGGATGTTAGCACTACATCTCTTTTCCTTTCTGGCTCTAGAATAGACTGACACAGTTCTACAGTGCCACCTGCTGGAGATATCTTTCTACTGTACTATCTCTTTCCAGGCATCCTATAATCGCCCCCAAGCCAGAGCATCCATTATGCATTTTAGTATGCCAAATAAAAGATTTAAAATTATACACCCCCTACCTGCCTCTGGCACAATATGCTGAAGCATCCAGGCCTCACAGGTTCTTCTTTGCCATTTTGCTAAACCCTGTAGCTTGCTATGCTGCTACCTTCACTACCACTAATACCCACTTTATCCGTAAGCCTTATTGCCTGTGGGCTGCTGCTGTTTATCTGCTGAGTGCTTGACACTGTTCTTTGCTTAGCCTTTCCTGTTTCTATTGGGATCCCTGGTCCTTTGGTTTCTGGCTCCTGGATTCCTTATGTCTGTCTCTTCTCCCTTTGCAACCTGCCACATCTCTGCAACAGGAACACAGGCCTCAAGGCACTGCTTTCACTCTTCCGAAAGATCTGCCTCCTGCTAAAGGCTGTCATAAGACAATCACATAGTTTTGCATTTATTTGGGGGGGGGGGCCAGAGATTAGGTGAGTTGCTAAGGAAGTGAGCAACAGCATAACAATGATATTTTTGCAAAACAATACAACGGCATTAACATAATTACCCACCCATTTCGCATAACAAATAATATGAACTTACTTCTAAAATGTTGGTTTGGGACAATCATAAGACTTTTCTATTTTTAAGTGTGGGGGTAGAGAAAACCTGAAAAGGGAATGCCTTCATAATGTGTTAGTAAATGTAAAGGTATCAAGGTTGTCAAGTCATGGCCGGCTGTAGGGGGCAGTGTTCATCTCCGTTACAGAGACTACTCTGTGATCTTGTGGTCAGCATGACTGCACAGAACACTGTTTGCCTTCCCATCAGAGTTGTATCTATTCATCTACTTGCATTTGCATGCTTTCAAAATGCTGGGTTGGCAGTTACTTTTGTTTTGTTGTTACTTTTAACTAATGTAGTACTTTAAAAGTCTCAAATATTAAGTAATGTGTTACTGGGGGCTGGGGGGGGAGAGATAATGTTCCAAGCTCTGGTTTGGCGGGAAGAATACCACAATATTGCTACAGTGAGGCTGGCCAAGTCAAGAGCATGAGTGTTTATCCCTTCAAGCAGGATTTGTTGTGGTTGTTTTGTGACACTCTGCTTAGCATCCTGTTAGTGATATACACATGAATAAATGTAACTTATGTTCACATATGTCTCTATTTTGATGAAGCATGGAGGGGGTATTTTTCAGCCTTTTGCACACCATCCAAAGCCTTCTTCTTAGAAGTTGTCATGCCCTGGGAGAGACACTTGTCAAGCCATGTCTCAGCTAGAATCATGTTGTATGTAGACCCAGTGACTCAATTGTTGAAAGGTGAGGACAGCTGTCAAGCCCTGGAAGCAGCTGGTGCTGCTTACCTGGGGAAGGAGACAATGTATATATTATGGGGCCTGTACACATGAGCCAAAGGCTGTTTTCCCCCTGGCCTTATGTTGTCCTGTCCAGGCAATGCAAGCCATTAGCCCCAGATTGAGACTGACTAGTTTGGATACCAATCTGGCAATCTCAGACCAACCTCAGCCCAAAGAGACCTTAATCTTGTCCTAAAAAATTGGTTGTTTGCCTCAAAGTTTCCTGGAAACTCCACAGGAATGGCCAGCATACTGGACAGCCCTGCACCCCTTATCTGCCACTGCCACACCAAGGCCTCTGACATCGGAAGGGGGCATCTGGCCACATGTGCACTGTTTTCGCTGTTATGGACCATAATGAGAGCCTTCAGGGAAGACATCACAGCAGCAGGGGGTAAGGGGCATGTGATGACAGTGAGTCAATGGCACATCACGATGCCATCCCAGGGACTAAACTGGGTCAGTACCAGGATATACTGGCTTGGCCCTGTGATATCTTACCCATCTCTCAGGCCCAGCTGGTCTGGGCTCTGAAGAGAAGGCAAAGGGAAGGGAGGATGCACTCCATCTTTCCTCTTCTGAACCAAGACCTGCTGCTTCTTCGTTGCCTGAATTGTCTCTCCACCCCTCACCAATAAGAGTGGCAGCAGTGACCAGCTTATACAGTGGACCCTTGCTATCTGCTGGGGTTTGGTTCCAGGACCCACCGTGAATACCAAATCCATGGCTGCTCAAGTCCCATTAATACAATGGCACAGTAAACTGGTGTTTCTAATATAAAATGGCAAATCAAGGTTTGTCTTTTGAAATGTGTGTGTGTGTGTGTGTATGTGTGTTTGTGTGTATGTATATTTTCAAGCCATGGATGTTTGAATCTGTGGATAATGAATCCGTGGATGTGGATGTACTAATGCAGAAATGCCTACCCGATGATTACATTCTCTTACGCATTCTCCCCATTTTTTTGATTCCATCCTTTTCTTTCTTTTATTTTTATATCTGCAATAAAATTGCTTTTAAAGCAATTTGCAGAAACAGGCATGTTGGACAATTCTCCTGACAATGGACTTTCCTCCTCTGCCCAGAAGTAGATCAAATGGTGCTGGAGGGGCAGTGAGGAGAGGGGGCTGCACAACATCACTTTGTATCTTAACATTCCTGCAGGAGGAACTGGGGGGGGGGGGGAATAGAAAGGCCTGTGAGAAATTGATGATGGTCTGAAGGATACCCTTCTGCTAAGAATAAACAGAAGGTCTACAGTCTCCTTTTTAGCACTAATGTGTTGGCCTTCTGCCTCCTAGTCTAGCCAAGACACTGATGGAGAAAAGTCAGGAGGAAGCGTAGGCTGCCTTGGCAACTACCTGTTCCTTCAGGGGAAGCCTGTCTTTCACTGTGAAAATCCCTGACCTGGGGGGCTCCAGGGAGGAGTAGTGGCATCATGTGAAATCTTGCCTGATCCAATTGATGAATGATAAATGTGCCCAGCCAGAATCCAATAGCATCACTGCCACCACTATTTTTCCAAGGGAGTCTGTTTAGACATTCTGCTGTTGGGGATCAAGTGCAGGACAGAGATGCATGTACCCTTTTTGTAGGGGAAGAAGAGTCAATCCAGTGCTAAGAGAAGAAGAGATGTGCAGGCCTGCCTAGTGCAGATGTAGCTAGTCATGGCAGCAGACCCAGAGCCAGCTCTATTCTTAGGTAATATCTGCTTCTGGTGGTAGAGGTTGAAGGCCACCCAACAGAGGCAAGGTGTTGGAAGACAAAAAGAGTGTGTGTGTGTGTGTGTGTGTGTGTGTGTATGCACCATGTGAGATGGAGGATGTCTTCCCTGATGTTGTTTTGTGTCTTTAAACTCCAATTTATGGTCACTCTGGAGTTTATCACATGGGAGGGAAGCACCCAAATCCTGTGCTTAAATAGGGTTTAAACCCGGGGAAAGATGACATTACTCGAATTAAGCATTAACATGACATTAACCCGTGCAAAAAGTGGCAAGATTGTGCCACTTTTTAAGTTTGGGTTAATGTTGTGTTAATGCTTAATTCGTCTGAAAACAATCCCACTCTTGCAGGATTTTCCTGAGATTTAAACCCCATTTATGCACGAGATTTGGGCGATGTGCCTCCCGTGTGATAAACTCATCTATCTTGTCTGTTCTTTCAACATTCATTCAGAAAAGGTTTGCCTCCCTTCCTCTGAGGCTGAGAGAGAGAGTGACTTGCCTAAATTTCAACATTGGTCTTCCAAAGTGTTAGTCCAACAGCTACAACACATTTCCCTGTGCTAGTATTTAAATAAGATCCAGCTCTCCAGTCAACCTCTGTCAGGGAGGAGGCAAGGGAGGCCTTTCACCCTCACTGCAACCACCAAAATACCTTAGCTTGGCTTTGAATGGTGTGTTTAGGACTCACTCCCTTTCACTTTGTTATTCTCATGTTCTTGATCTTTGCGTTCCAGCTTCATAGATGTGATGCCACATTTGCTATTTCCAAAAAATATGGTTAAAGCGTCTTGGCCAGAATCCATGGTTAGTTAGAACTAGCATAGACCCATTGATTCAATTGTTGAATTAACACACATAAATCCAGTTTATCCAATGAGCCTACTCTAGTCAGGAATAACAGATTTCTTTTTTGTCAGTCTACCACCATCACCACCTTATTAGATTCCAGATAATGTGACATTCTGATTCCCCTGATTCAAATTATATTTTGGAAATGGAATACACAGAACAGCCACAAATTCTCTCTCCCTTTCCTTCCTTCAGGTACCATCCATAGCTGCTCTCTCCTGTATTGCTTTCTAAGCTGCTCTCATTTCAGGCTCTGGGCTAGAGGCTATGTGTTCAGCAAAGCCCTCCCTTGGTCCTACATAATTCACCCTGGTAAAAGATTTGCTCATTCAACATTACTGCAGTGGGACTTGAAGCAACCCAGCTTAGCACTCGTTTCAATATGCACTTCATAGTGACTCATATGTCTTAATGGCTGGCCCATCTACTTGAGCATCTTTACATCCTGTTTGCTTGTTTGGGTAGTCAGCGCATTGATTAGCCTAAGGAGCATTAATATATACTCACCACTAAAATGTTTTGAGAGCATTTATCAGGCTCCCTCAGCTCTCTCTTGACTTGAGGGCTGGCGAGAAGACAGTTGACAGGGAAACTGGAGGAGAAACTGTACATACATACACTCCCAAAGGGTTCTGCACCAAAAATGAGATGGGGGAGAGAGGGAGGAAGAAGCAGTATATTATACCATTTTCTTCATTTTATCCCAGGCTTGTTCAGAGCAGCATACATGTCATTTTATCTTCACACTTGCCCTGTGAGGTAGGTTAGGATGCAGAGCTAGGTCTATGATTTGCTACGGTGAGGCAGCTGTCTCAAGTAGCAGTTCTGGGGTTTCATGAAAGGGAACAAATTGATCAGCACTGGATTTGTCAGAAAGAAATGCTTTTAGGCTCTTTTGCCTCATGTGGTTATCAGGGTGAAAGAGTCTGACTAACAGAAAATGACCTTGTGAGGTTTGTGCTACCACCAGGGACTCTCAAGTCATAATTTCCACACTATCCAAACTCTCAATATAGTGAAGTATTAAATTTAAACAATGACCACAAGGATCTCCCATCCAAGAAACTGAGCATCTCTCAACTGGCTGAGGACTAGTATAGCATGATTAAAATATTCCTTATTCCAGTCAAATAGAATATGGTCTGACCACATGCAATTTGTAGGAGTTCAGGCTTTTTGCCAGGGGCGGAGTAACACATTAAACTCTGTAGAAAAAGTGTTTCTGGATTTTACTGGAATATCTATGGAAATCTGCAGATATACACATTATCACACATGTGGCTGTCCATTTGCTTTGCATGCATTCAGATAACTGTGCATTTTTGGCAAAGAGAGAGTGAATAGATGTAAATACATACAAATTTGCCCTGGAAAGTTAAAACAATTAATCAGTGATGCGATTGGGTAAAAATCCACAGCAATGTGCATAACGCACTTAGGTGTAGACTAGCCCTAAGTTTAGTGACAGCACACAACAGAGTATTCCTTGCACCCAGTACCACACCCAATAAAAGAGAACAGCTCTGAGGAAGAGGAGTGGACTGAACTGAACATTTTCTGTGCCTATAAAAAGTCATTTTAGCAAGGCTTAGAAAGGTTTGGCAGGGGGCTCAAACCCATTTAAACTCTCTCCAGTATGACCAGTGTGATTCTGGGTGTTGGAAGTCCCCCCACGCTAGTAACCTTTCCAGATTCTGGTCCTGTGTCCCACCCAAAAGGTTCATTTAACCATTCAGTTCATTTAACCAAGAATTTGCTTCTCCTCCACAGTTGTGACAGAAGCATTCAGGGAAGAGATTAAATGGATCCTAATGTTACAAACCAAATTCACTAATTGACAAGCTACAGAAAAAATAGCAATGAGGTCCTGCTTATATCTGGAAGAGAGATCTGGAAAGAATTGCCAGGAGAACAAAAACAGAAAACAAGGAGCTTGATTTCTGACCTATTTTTTCTGGCCTCAATTTAAACTACCCATGCTCTTCATCGAGGAACCAAAGAAGTTCTGGCTTCTCCAATGCATGCTGTAAGGCTTTGTTCTGAGTAGGCCTCCATAGAATCAGACTTTCGCTTCACTTGTTTGTCAAAACAAGCAAAACCGCAGAGCAAAGAGGAAGTGAAGGCTGAGATGTCAGTACAGCAAACAGACGTGCTGGAAGGTATCATGAATTAACCTCAAAACCACGACAATCATCAGAGAAACAGGTGCTGCAGAGGAAGATAGCACAAGTAAGTGCTAGAATAACTTTTCTTGCAAGATAGAATATTTACTGCCTCTGTCAAAGCTGGTTCATTGGCTGGGGCTGTGAGGTTTTCGTGTTGCCTGCCACATTTCTATTCTTGGATTTGCATAAGTCCCTAGTCTGCTGAAAGGCCCAGCCACTCCTTCCAACAAAGATATGGAGTAGCAAATATCTTTTCATGTTTCCTTATGCTTGAGTCCCCTTATTTTATTTTCAATAAAATGCCCAGGAATGAGGTAGGAGCAGAGTGAGAAGAACCCAAAGATTGGCAGAAGTATCTGAAATGTGGGGGATAAAGAATTCCCAAAATAGTCCAGGAAGGACCTAGCATGTTCAGTGGCCAGGTTATGCTAACATACTGTGGAGATCAAACAGAAAAGCATAGAGAGTGGTATGAAATGGAGTCTCTTACAAGGGTGTATGGCTGGCAGGCAGGCAGGCAGGCATTCTGAACTGGAGCACTCGATGCTGCAACATTTTGTGGCAGGCCCCATTTAGCACTTGATTTCCTGTGCTATCTGAACATTCATTACGAGATTATGGTGACTGCTGAAAGTCCTGGCACTGCATATGATCCTGTATTTGTTATTAGTCCCACAGACCCCCTTTGTATTTACTCTGAAATTATCCTTCCATACTTGAAGTCAAATACATGGTGAGATACTGACTGGAAGACAATAGGGCTTCAAATAAGAGGCCCAGGTTCGAAGCCATAACCACCACTGGGTGACGACAATAATATATATAATAATATATTATATATATATATATATATAACTGAGGCAAGTTTTTGCTACCACCTCCCCTGGACTACTTACATAACAGTCTGGGTGATGAATGGTGTGGGGTAGCTCTTTGTTTATTATGTGCCTTCAGTAGACCTATGGTGACCTATCCTAGAGTTTTTGTCAGGATGTTCAGAGGGTTCCTAATGCTATTTCCTTCCACAAGGATTGAGACAATGTGACTGCCCAAGGTCATCCTGTGCTTTTCCATGGCTGAGCAAGGATTCAACTTGGACTCTTGGAGTAACATTCAAACCACTATACACCACACTGTCTCTCTGAGGTAATCCTAACCCATTCATAACAACACGGTGACAATGAGATAAGATCAGACTCTGAATTTCACTGTTTCTTCTGAAGAGTCTCAAAATGTTATTTTGGGACTACAGTTCCCATAATCTCCCAGCCAACATGGCAGGCAATTTCGTGGTGCCCAGACCTCTTTAGATGGGAATGGGCTGCATTCCTTTACGTACGTCAAAATGTGGTACAGCACCCATGCTGGGTTCAGGGAAGGAGCTCTCTGGCACCTTTGTTTTTAAAAGGTGAGTTTTGGATTTGTGCCTCATAGTCCTGCCATGACCTCAGCCAGGTATAGCTTTCTGGTTCTCAGAAAGTTTGTTTCATTCATTTTTTTTAAAGATAGGCCAGTACAGTGATGCTATGCCTTCTCCTCATCCCAGTGTCCAGTACCAATGTCTGTGGATAAGATCTGGATCAGTTTGGTGGATCTCTCACCCATACAGGGGTGTAGCTGCAAAGGGGGCAAAATGAGGGCACTGCCCACATGTAGGAATTCGGTCCCCCAAATTCATAACCCAGATTTCTAGCTTTGCAATAATTAAAACATTTAACATTAGAAATACAATTCAGCCATCCAAATGCAACGGTATTCTAGGTGCAAACAATTCAGTGTCCACCTGTAATACTAGAATTTGGGGGAATGAAGGAAATATCATTTTAGGGGGAATCAGAAGTCTTAGGGGAATGAATGCTTTCACTCCCACCCCCCCATAGCAACACCTCTTCCCCACTGCACTACACCAAACTCAGCAAACAAGCTGGGAGCCACTGTCAGGAAAATACCTTGATAAAAGAACGGTTGCTTATACAGTGGGGCAAAAAAGTATTTAGTCAGCCACCAATTGTGCATGTTCTCCCACTTAAAAAGAGGAGAGGGGCCTGTAATTGACATCATAGGTAGACCTCAACTATGAGAAACAAAATGAGAAAACAAATCCAGACAATCACTTGTCTTGATTTGGAAATAATTATTTGCAAATTATGTGGAAAATAAGTATTTGGTCACCATCAAACAAGCAAGATTTCTGGCTCTCACAGATCTGTAACTTTTCTTTAAAGGCTCCTCTGTCCTCCACTCATTACCTGTATTAATGGGCACCATTTGAACCCTTTATCAATATAAAAGACCCCTGTCCACAACCTCAAACAGTCACACTCCAAACCCATTATGGTGAAGACCAAAGAGCGTCAAACAACACCAGAAACAACATGTAGACTGCCAGGCTGGGAAGATGAATCCGCAATAGGTAGGCAGCTTGGTGGGAAGAAATCAATTGTGGGGCAGTAATTAGAAAATGGAAGACATACAAGACCACTGACAATGCCCTTGATCTGGGGCTCCATGCAAGATTTCACCCTGTGGGGTCAAAATGATCACAAGAATGGTGAGCAAAATCCCAGAACCACACGGGGGAACCTAGTGAATGACTCGGAGAGCGGGGACCAACGTAACAAAGGCTACCATCAGTAACACACTACGCCGCCAGGGACTCAGATCCTGCAGTGCCAGGCGTGTCCCCCTGCTTAAGCCAGAACATGTCCAGGGACGTTTGAAGTTTGCTAGAGAACATGTGGTGATCCAGAAGAGGATTGGGAGAATGCCATATGGTCAGATGAAACCAAAGTAGAACTGTTTGGTAGAAACACAATCGTCGTGTTTGGAGGAGAGAGAATGCCGAGTTGCATCCAAAGAACACCATAGCTACTGTGAAGCATGGGGATGGCAACACATGCTTTGGGGCTGTTCTCTGCAAAGGGACCAGGACAACTGATCTGTGTACAGGAAAAATGAATGGGGCCATGTCTTTGAGATTTGAGTGCAAACCTACTTCCATCAGCAAGGGCATTGAAGATGAAATGTGGCTGGGACTTTCAGCATGACAACGATTCCAAGCACACCACCCGGGCAATTAAGGAGTGGCTTTGTAAGATGTGTTTCAAGGTCCTGGAGTGGCCAGCCACCTCCAGATCTCAACCCCATAGAAACCCTTAGGAGAGAGTTGAAAGTCTGTGTTGCCCAGCAACAGCCCCAAAACACTCACTACTAGAGGAGATCTGCATGGAGGAATGGGCCAACATACCAGCAACAGTGTGTGCCAACCTTGTGAAGACTACAGGAAACGTTTGACTTCTGTCATGGCCAACAAAGGATATAACAAAGTATGAGATGAACTTTTGATATTGACCAAATACTTATTTCCACCATAATTGCAAATAAATTCTTTCCAAATCAAGGCAAAGTGATGGTCTGGATGTTTTCTCATTTTGTCTCGCATAGTTGAGGTCTACCTATGGTGTCATTACAGGTCCCCTCCACTTTTTAGTGGGAGAACGTGCACAATTGGTGGCTGACTAAATACTTTTTTGCCCACTGTACATTTGAAAGAGAAGTACAGAAATGATGTAGCTAATTGCCATTTGGTTCTAAGGCCCTGGTTGTAGACACATCTGTAAAAGGGAGGAAATCAATTGTACGGTGAGGAAAGCAAGCTCTTTCTGGGGCAATCCCATACATATCTTCTTAGAAGCACCAGGGATTCAGTGGATCTTGTCCCAAGAAAGTGAGTGTCTTAGCATTTACAATCTGTAATGTTGCCTTGCTGTTCAGTATATAAAAAACACATTGCAGAGGAAAGAAATTTCAGTGTGCCTAATTTGGCAAGAGTACCCATGTTTTTCTTATGTTCTGCATCCATCATGTTAGAAATACATGATCTGGTAATGCAAAGCTTGATATTTTTTTCTGGCAAACAGATATAAAAACCACTGGCTGTCAATCTGGGGTTGTGGATTGTGGTCCTCAAATATAACTTCTAAGCTCTGGAATGACAGGATGCAGAATAGGGTACTGGCCCCTCTGCATCACGACTGCCAAGAGGCCCAAGGGGATTTTACTAGCAATTATAATAATAAGCAAACAGACTAAGAAGCATCTGTCATTATATCTGAGATTTGACAGCTCTGAGAGAGAGAAAGGTAAGGCTGAGAGAGAGAAAGGGCTGACACACACAAAACAGACACGGCAAGCATGCTGTTTCAAATTGCTCCCTGTGGTGGCTGCAGCTGCCCTACAAACAGAGCCACATGTAATAGCCCTCTCTTTCCCCATACAGAGATGGGCAAACACCTGGACTTCTGGATGTGTTGGATTGCAGCTTCCTCAGTCTTGCATATCCAACCAAGCCAAGTTGAGGGATAAGGATGGGACATGGACTCTGACTCAGGTACAGTAGATGGAGTGAGAGATGAATTTCAAGGGAGAAACAAAAAGTGGCTTGTTTTCCATTCAGCCAGCTGCCAGTGTCCCTTGAGAAGTGGTGGTAGGGTAGTTGTGTTGTGTAGCTAATAGTCTCATTGTTTATTTAATCAAAAGGAGAGAAAATCAGAAAAATATATAAATAATAAACTAACGTATTGTCAGAGTATTCTTTTAAAATCATTATAACACAACATCTGGCATAAGTATTGTATACTGTTTCACTCATAAATTCATGATCATGAGAGTTCATCAAGTTCATGGTCACAAGAGTTCATCTTTTTTCCTCTACCCCCTCCCCCCTTTGCTGAGGACAGTTTTGCCTGTATCTGCACTGCAGAATTAATGCAATTGGACACCACTTTAACTGTCATGGCCCACCTATGGAACCCTGGGATTTGAAGTTAGATAGGCACAAAGTTTCGTGACAGAGAAGGCTAAATACTCAGAAAACTGCAAATCCCAGAATCTACAGCATTGAGCCATGGCAGTTAAAGCAATGTCAACTACGCATTAGTTCTGCAGGGTAGATGCAGCCTTAGTGGTGTCACAGGTAATGCCAACTCATATTCAAACTTACCTTTGCAATCCTGAGGACTAGAAACATTTTCATTGAAATGACAAAACTGGTGATTTTCAGGTGTGGAATTTACCGTAAGTCAAAATCCATATTTGTACAATGTGGTGGCAGAAGCATAAAATAAACATGACTCTCACTTGGGGTCCAAAGATTTCAAGAAACACTGAAACAGAGCATACTTATCTTTCCTAAAAGTATATAACCAAGGAAGCAGTGTGCAACAATTTATAACTAAGAAAGTTACACATTTAGGTAGACAGAAATCCACCACAAGAAGGAGAGCCAAAAAGAAGCGAGATGACCCTCATTGTTGTTGTGTGCCTTCAATTCATTCCAACCTATGTTGACTCAAAAGCAAACCTATCATGGGATTTTTCTTGGTACAGTATGTTTCTTTAGGGGGGTTGCCATTGCCATCCCTGAGGCTGAGAGAGTGTGACTACTAGATCCTATCTCGCTCAGACTGTTGTGCTCTGATCTCATTGCTCAGCTCATCCAATAGGAAAAGCCATCCTAGTGCTTCTCTATGTGAGCAAGACATCGTGTCTCTCCTCCACCTACCAGGGCACCTGCGGCCTTCTTGCAAACTCTCATAGGAAATGAACCTTTTGCTTTCCAATTACTGTTTAAGTACCAGATGAATGACATGGCTGCAACACCTTTCTGTCCCTGCTATGAAGACTTTAAACTTAGCTCTCTTCTCTACCTTTGTTCATCTGCAATGGTAAGTGGCTTTAAATGATGATGATGAATGATGAGGATGATGTAATAATAATAATTTATATTTTCCCGCCTCTCCTGAATGGATTGAGGTGGGATCACAACACAGTAAAAATACATTCAAAGACACATCAGTAAAATACAATAAAAATAATTACATTAAAACTAATCATCGTCATATAACAGTACAATGCAATACAATTATACAATGGTCAAAAGGTGGAATAGTATTCCTTACAGGAGATCAGGTGGGTAAACTTGCCAGAAGAGATCCATCTTAAGTGCCCTCTTAAATGCTTCCAAGGAAGTGATAAGACAGATCTCTTCCGTAAGACTGTTCCATAATTTCAGAGCAGCGGAAGGACTCTGCCTTAAAGGACTCTGCCTTCTGTCCAAAGATAACCCTGGTTCTTAGTCTTGTAGCCTGGCACACTGATTTCCCTTAGCTCATTCTGTCCACAGTCTCTGAGGCTTTTCTTCAGTCTTCCCAGTTGATATAGCTGTTTCTCTCTCCTCAGCTTTACTGGGCAGCAACTCTGCTGTAACAGTGATCCAGGAACCTCTGTTGACCAGCCTTTTGCAAGAGGAGAATCTTACAGTCAGTTTTCTGTTAGTGGCTCAAACTACAATTTCTTCTGGTATCTCCAGCTGCCTGAAAAGATGGAGCTACAAGCGCTTGGGATCCTCTACAGTCATGGGGACAAACTGCAAGATATTGACTCCAATCTGAAAGTCCAACTGAGTGAGGAATGGCTGGACAAAAAGAAATTAATCTGCATCTCCAGAGTCTTCAGCCTGGTGACACAGGGCTGTGTGCTGCAAGGGACACAGTGAGAGAGACAGGAACTGGGGCTGGCACAAAATGGAGTGCCAACAACAGACACCCCACATGGGGCTGAGAAGACACATTCCTAGTGCCACAATCATGCATCAGCACCAATCGGCTCAACAATCTGGATGCTGCCACCACTGGTACAGAGTAATTGAAGATGTTTTGCTTAAATTTTACCCCAACCATGGTTCTGCTACCAGAACCCACAGCAATACTACTAACACAGAGAGAAACTGAGCACCCACCAGAGATTTTTCCCACAAACACACAAACATCAACAACTTTCTCCTTCTACTAGATAGCAACAAAAAATATTCAAGAATTTCTGTGGACATCTCCAACTTCCTAAATACACAATACACTGGTTGTGAGACACACACACACACACACACACCTTGTTTCATAGCTCTTTGTTCATTCAAGAATGCAGGGCACACTCAACTGTGATGCTCTGGATCTCTATGATTGTCACTTCACATAAAATCTATCTTTTTTCACTTCCCATCCACAAGTAAATAACGTTAAGACTCACGCTTAAGTCTTATTCTTTGACTGAAAAATGCAAAAAGTCCCAGTGAATGAAAATGCCTTTGAGGATCCACAGATTGTTTTTCTATCAGCACACTGACTAACCATTGGCAATTTCCACATATTTAAAGTTAATGAATATGATCTCCATGACAGATTGACAGTAAGATTTCCGTTTGTGCCAACAACACTGTCATCTGAGAGGGAGATCTTGGTGAACTTCACTAGTCTATAGCTCTGACTGCAATTCACATGCAAAATGGATATAGAACAAGAATGCCTCAGAGCAAGTGCAGAGCTTAGTTTTTCTCCTAGGGAATATTCATATACTGTTTGCATACATATATGTGAGTCCTGAAAGAAGGAATTCAGCCCAGAGAATATGGTATCCAATCAAGCATGACTCCTAAGTGCCCCATTTTGAAAAGCATAACTAGATAAAAAGAAATCCAGTGTATGGGACTCTTGACCATCTGAAACACTACTCATGCAGTTTCCTGACTGGGAAAGAGATAACATTTAAGATTTCACCATACTTGTCTTTATTGAACCTGCATAATTAATTCTGCTTCTGCTAGCTACAGAAAGCAGTAGGGAGTTACACAAAACCCTAGAACCTTACCCAGTGGAAGTCAAGTTCATGTCCCTTCCCTCCCTTCTTGTGGGAAATGTGCATACAGGTAGAAACCAATCTTTGTACTCTTAAAGATTTGAAACATTTTCTGTCCAAAATAAGAAGACGTCAGAGAATTTCCAAATAGGGAACCCTGTGTCCTGGGCAAAATTCCATATTTGTGCCATGTAATGCTGGAAACATACACTATATGTATCCTGCAGTCCAGGACCAAAGATTCTGGGGGAACACCTGAATTGGGGAAAGATACAAAGGAAGCTGAAGCAGCAATATCCAACAGCTTCTTCCAGAGAAGCCAGGAACCTACTGCAAGAAGAAAGGCAAAACAGATGTGGGATGACCTACCACTTTAATTTCATCTGTATTTTGGGTCTTCTTACCAGTGGCATCACCAGGCTTGATGATACCTGATGCAGGGGGGGCTACTGAAGGGGGGGCAGTGGCAATGGTCTGCCCCACGCTCCCCTCCTGCTGCCTTGCTCACCCAGCACCCTCACTGCCACCTCAGCTCCCTCCTTGGACAGAGAGCTGGGCCATGATGCTCACCCCTCTGCTACAGTGAGAGGAGAGCCACACTGGGTGTCACCCCTTTTCTAGGGTGTTATATGGTGAGGTCTCAACCTTTCGGCCCCTCCTAGTGATCCCACTGAATGACACACCACAACACACTGGGACCCTCTGCTGTCATGCTAACAATCAGGCTGATGTTGTCTCCACTCTGAAGAGCCATCTGAGAAATGAATGGCTGAAAGGGGACAGAAAATGAGCCTGCACCTCAAAGATCTTCAGCCTAATGGGAAACAGAGGACCTTACCACACAGGGCACAGAAGTAGGGTCAGTTCGCATTGGTCAATGTGTATTCGCGTCATATTGCATCATTCATTACACTCGCACTCTCTGAATATGCTTTGCCGATTCGTATTCGCGTCATGTCGCATCGTTCATTCACACCTGGGCGGCCTTCCGCATCGATGTTTTGTGAATCGGCCAATGTGTATTCAGGCAAAGCGAGGCAAGTGCAGATTGGATAACCACACCAGCCCAATACAATGTGTATTGGCTGATGCGCATCGGCAGCTTTGCGCATGCTCTGTGGGGCTCTGAACGGGGGCAACATTTTTAACTTCTGGGGGTGAAGAATGAGGTCACTGTTTAGCGTGTAATATTGCGAGAATTGCTGCCTTTAGCCACTTACGAAAGGGGTATGCACCATCTGTGTGTGTGTGTGTGTGTGTGTGTGTATGCACACACATAAATACATACATACATACTTATATATTTACACATAGTGGTACAGCCAAAAGTGAGATGCCTTTTTTTATTTGTACACACACATTTGTCTGTATGAGTGTTTATACACACACACACACACACATCTTATTGTCAAAGTCCTGACAGTTTCAGGTTCTCTCTCCTCCCCTCAGTTATTCCTTCTCCTCATTTGAATTACACTCCATTAGACTCTTTTTTCCTTTGCAACTTCGGGTTGCCATCATCTATCGTCCTCCTGGTTCAGTGTCTCAGTTTTTCACAGATTTTGAATCTTGGTTGACATTTTTTCTTTCAGATACTGTCCCCTCCCTGATTTTAGGTGACTTTAACATCCACCTCGATGATCCCCAGAATTCCTCAACCTCTCGCTTCAGCTCTCTCGTAGCTTCCTTCGGTCTCCAACCCCATTCCAACTCTCCAACCCATTCCCTTGGTCACTGTCTCGACTTAATTCTCCCCTCCAAGTGTGTCGTGTCTGACTACTTGGCTTCTGATTTCCCACTATCTGACCATCGCCTACTTTCCTTTACTCTTACCTACATCCCTCCTCCCCGTCATACCGTCCTCCGCCAGTTCCGCGATCTTCATTCTCTTAACCTTAACCATCTCACTCAATCCTTGGATTCATCCTTCGCTTCTCTCAATCTTGGGGACTCTGCTGACTCAGCTATGTCTTTACTGAATTCTACTCTCTCTTCAACTCTTGACAGCTTTGCTCCACTATCTACGCGCGTGTCCTCCTCTTCCTCTACGACTAGGCCTCAGCCCTGAATCACTCCCATTGTTAGATTTCTCCGGTCCTGCTCCCGAGCAGCCGAACGTCTCTGGAGAAAGTCCAGGGAGTGGGCCGACTTTATCCATTTTAAGTTCGTTCTTTTATCCTTTTCACGCGCCCTGTCAATGGCAAAACAAGACTACTTCAAATCATTGATCTGCGCCAACGAGAGGCGCCCGCAGCGCTTGTTCTCCTGTTTCAACACACTGTTAAAACCCTCTCCTCCCTCCGTCTCTCCATTATTTTCTCCCTCCGACTTCGCCAATTACTTCCTTACAAAGATCACTACCATTCGTTCTGAGTTAACTCCTCATGATTTGGCTCCCACCATTAATCTCCTCGCCCCTCCTACTAATAAACTCTCTGTGTTTCCTCCTGTTTCTTTGGAAGAACTCTCTTCGCTGCTGAACTCATCCAAACCTACCACCTGTTCTCTTGACCCACTTCCTTCTCGTCTTCTAATCTCTATAGCCCCCTCTTTGTTACCCTCCCTCCTCTATATCTTTAATCTCTCTCTCTCCTCGGGTTCCTTCCCCTCAGTCTTCAAACATGCCTTAGTTCCCCCTATCCTGAAAAAACCCTCTCTCGACCCTTCTTCCTTGGCTAGCTATCGTCCAATCTCTCTTCTTCCTTTTCTCTCTAAGGTGTTGGAACGAGTTGTCTATTCACGCTGTCTTGAGTTTCTTGAAACCAACTCCATTCTGGATCCCTTCCAGTCTGGTTTTCGCCCACGGCACTCCACAGAGACGGCCCTTACTAAGATCTCAAATGATCTTTTGCGGGCCAAGGCAAATGGCCTTTATTCTATCCTTGTCCTACTCGATCTGTCTGCGGCCTTTGACACCGTGGACCACTGTCTCCTAATAGATGTACTCTCTGACCTTGGTTTCTCGGGCCTTGTTCTCGATTGGTTCACATCTTACCTGTCAGATCGATCTTTTTCAGTGGTCTCGGGTGGTCAGACCTCGCCTTCTGTCCCCTTATCTGTTGGAGTTCCTCAGGGCTCTGTTTTGGGTCCCCTTCTGTTCTCTCTATACACACTCTCCCTTGGCAAACTTATCAGTTCTTTTGGTTTCTCCTACCATCTTTACGCCGATGATACCCAGCTGTACCTTTCCACCCCTAATCTTTCACCAGAGCTAGAGCAGCAAGTGTCATCCTGTTTAACAGCTGTCTCCCACTGGATGCACCATCGGCGTCTGAAGCTCAATATGTCCAAGACTGAGCTTCTTGTTTTCCCTCCTAAGCCCACCCTTCACTATTCCTTTTCTATTTCTGTCAATAACATCTCTATCCAGCCAGTCCAGGAAGCCCGCAGTCTCGGTTTCATCTTTGACTCCTCTTTGTCATTTATCCCACAGATCCAGACTACAGCCAAAGTCTGTAGATTTTTTCTCTATAATATCGCCAAAATCCGTCCATATCTCTCAGCTTCTACCACAAAAACACTGGTCCATGCCTTAGTGGTCTCACGATTAGACTACTGTAACCTCCTCCTGGCAGGGCTTCCTCTCTCTCACCTCCACCCATTAATTTCT